>NC_083364.1:3315000-3669500 GCF_030254825.1 Meriones unguiculatus | reverse complement strand
CAGTATATATGAATACTTATGGAATATTACACATATATTTGTGAATATACATGTGCATTGCTTTACAAATAGTTTCTATACCAGTACTTAATGTCATTATGGAGCAGAAAATGAGTATGAAAAATAAAACCTGTCAGCTGTGAGATTCAATGTCATCAAGTTTTACATTGCTTTCACTTGTGCGTATACTCAGTCACAAATGGGTCATGATTAATATCAGATAACTAATCAATATTCTTTTCAGCTAATAAACAGATGCAACATTAAGTAAATTATATGAGAACTAGCCTACTGTTCATGGAAAAGGAGGTGTTTTCAATTTGTCTACAAAGTTCCTCTATCCTGAGTGTCAGAGTTTAATAGTGGTGGTTGCAGAGCAGAGAGAGCAGGGTAACTATTGAATTTTATCCACTTTGCTGCTATGCAATGTGCCTGGGCCTTCTTTATCCATGTATTGATGTTTTCTGTGCTTTCTTTAGTCTGATTCACATCCCATATTACAGAATGCATTAAAACCAGTCACCACAAGGCACTGTGCAAACTTTGACTCTATTGCTTTCTCATATTACTGGTTTCCATATGCATTTATTAGATGCACTGTAAACTTCAAGACATATATACATTATTTGTTGGTCAAGGCAGATGTCTGACTTTGCATATATTCAGATTTACTTTATATTTATTTATGGCAGAGAGAAGTGTTTATTTCATCTTATACTTTTACAACAGAGTCTATCATTGGCAGGTAGGCAGGGCTGGAACTGATATGGAGGATGTGGAGAATCGCTGCTTGCCCTTTTTCCATAGATGACTCAGCCTATTTTCTTATACCACTCATGGGCCATTTTTAAGAGGTGGCACTACACTGTATGAGCAGAGCTCTCCCACAGAAATCATCAGTCAAGGAAAAGCCCTACCAGCTTGCCTACAGACCTATTTCATGGAGGTATTTTCGTGATTAATATTCTTTCTTACCTAACTTCTGTCAACTGAACACTAAAGTTATCCAGCCATGTTTCATGGGATGGCCATAGTCTCCTGAGCCCAAGAAATCTTGCTTCAGCATTTCTAAGAAGCTGGATCTGGGGAGGAGAGGCAAGATGGCAGAGCCGGGAGGACTCTCATTCTGAGCAGCAGCACAGCAGGATCAGCACAGTGACCAGCAATCAGAACTCTCGGCCATAAAACACAGTCATTGTGTTTCCCAGGTGAGAGGATACCCCACGGTGGGGGATTCAATCAGCTTTTAACTCACCCGGCTAAACCTCGGAAGAGATCTCCGTTCCGCCAGACACTTGGCTGCCGGCCGCCAGCCCCAGCCCCAGCCCAGAGCCACAAGCCAGTGTCTCTGGTCACGGTCCCAGACTGAACCGTGGGCACCACACTATCAGAGACTGGAATTTTCAGTCGAGAGATAACCCCAGGGTACAGGAAACGATTGGGACCGGCCTTAGGTCACCCAGACATCCCCTGGAAAAGACTCGGGCGGGTTCCACGGGCACCCCAGGAGCCAGCCCGGAGCCAGAGCCAGGGACCCAGGTTCCTGCACAGAGCCCTGCCTGCCTGCGCGCCTGATTCGCCACCGGACATAGAAACGGCGGGTCTGATCTCAGAGCACTCAGCTCACCCCCAACCTGAAAAGGTCCCCAGAAAATTACCCAGCTTAGGGAGGCACTCAGGCTCCCAAAAGCCGCAAAGGCAGACACAGGCAGTTTCTGCGCACCAGACAGCTGGCGGAGACTGAGCCGCCATCAAACAGCTGTGCTCCAGGCACAGGCAGTTTCTGCGGCCAGCCAGCTGGCGGACACTGAGCAGTGTGCACCAGGGCAAAAAAAGACACTGGGAGTCCATGTCTCCAGAGAATCCACGGGGAAGGAAGGAAACTGGACTGACCTAAATCACCCAATCCTTCCCTAGAAAAAGTCTAGCAGTCTAGTGGGGCCGAGGCGCCAACACTCAGCTGTGCTTCAGACACAGGCACAAACAGTTGAGGCGCACCTGATGTCCAACTGGGTCACAGCAGCTGATCATTAAATTTACAACAAGAAACTCAGAAACAGGTCAGCTGCCCTCAGGACTTCCATGGGTGAGAGGAGAACCTTCTCGACTAACAAAGACCACAGTTACCACTCAGGTCTATATCCCTGAGGTGAGCAACTCCTGAAAAAACACCAGCCATCCAGGGACTATACCCAAAAAGCTGAGAAGACATCCTTCAGGAAAAACCAGCTTTCTGCAAAGGGGATTCTCTCCACCACAGGATCCCCAGGAACCACCAGAAAATAACCCCAAACACCTAAGATAACACAATGGGTAGAGGCCAGCGTAAAAGCTCAAGCAACAAAAGACAGAGCAATATGGCATCTCCAGAACCCAGTTACCCAGGGGCAAGTAGCCCTGGACACCCCACCATAGCTGAAATCCAAGAAGATGACCTAACAAGTATGCTCATGAAGATGATAACAGAGGAAACAAATAAGATTCGTAAAGACATAGAGGAAGATAAACTCAAACAGAATATTGCCATCCGTAAAGAAATAGAGGAAGCTGCAGCCAAACAGTTTATGGCCTTTAGAAAGGAAATGCTTAAAACACTGAATGAAATGATAGAAACAGAGTTGAAGGAACTAAAAGAAAAACAGGAAAGTACAATCAGACAGGTGAAGGAAGTAAACAAAACAACTCAAGACCTGAAGATAGAATTGGAAAAATTAAAGAAAACACAAATGGAAGAAATAATGGAAAGGAAGAATCTAGGGAAGAAAACAGGAACTACAGAGGTAAGCATAACCAACAGACTACAAGAGATGGAAGAAAGAATCTCAGGTGTAGAAGATACAATGGAAGAAATCGATATATCTGTCAAAGAAAATGCTAAATCCGAAAAATTCCTGACACAGACCGTCCAAGATTAACATAGTAAGATTAACATGGCAAGATTAACATAGTAATCTTGCCAAGATTAACATGGCAAGATTAACATAGTAAAATTGGCCATCTTACCAAAAGCAATCTACAGATTCAATGCAATTCCCATCAAATTACCAACACAGTTCTTTACAGACCTGAAAAGAAAAATTCTCAACTTCATATGGAATAACAAGAAACCCAGAATTGCTAAAACAATCCTCTACAATAAAAGATCTTCCGGTGGTATCTCCATCCCTGATCTTAAGTTGTACTATAAAGCAACAATTTTAAAAACTGCATGGTACTGGCATAGAAACAGAATGGTGGATCAATGGAACCGAACAGAGGACCCAGAAATAAACCCACACACTTATGGACACCTGATCTTTGACAAAGACGCCAAAACCATACAATGGAAAAAAGATAGCATCTTCAACAAATGGTGCTGGTCTAACTGGATGTCTACATGTAGAAAAATGAAAATAGATCCATACTTGTCACCCTGCACAAAACTGAAATCCAAGTGGATCAAAGACCTCAACATAAAACCAGACACATTAAATCGGCTTGAAAAAAAAGTGGGAAATACTCTAGAACTCATTGGTACAGGGGAAAACTTCCTGAACCGAACACCAACAGCACAGGCTCTAAGAGCAACAACCAATAAATGGGACCTCATGAAACTGAGAAGATTCTGTTAAGCAAAGGACACCATCATCAAAATAAAGCGACCACCTACAGATTGGGAAAGAATCTTCACCAACCCTTTATCTGACAGAGGACTCATATCCAGTATATATAAAGAACTAAAGAAGCTGAAAAGCAGCAAACCAAGTAATCCAATTAAAAAATGGGGAACAGAGCTAAACAGAGAATTCTCTGTAGAGGAATACTGAATGGCAGAGAAGCACTTAAAGAAATGCTCAACCTCACTAGCCATTAGGGAAATGCAAATCAAAACAACCCTGAGATTTCACCTTACACCCATGAGAATGGCCAAGATCAAAAACTCAAGTGACAACACATGCTGGAGAGGTTGTGGAGAAAGGGGAACCCTTCTCCACTGCTGGTGGGAATGTAAACTTGTACAACCACTCTGGAAATCAATCTGGCGCTTTCTCAGACAACTAGGAATAGCGCTTCCTCAAGATCCAGCCATACCACTACTGGGCATATATCCAAAAGAGGCTCAAGTACAGAAAAAGGACATTTGCTCAACCATGTTTGTAGCAGCTTTATTTGTAATAGCCAGAAGCTGGAAACAACCCAGATGCCCCTCAACTGAAGAATGGATGCAGAAATTGTGGTACATCTACACAATGGAATATTACTCAGCAATGAAAAATAAGGAAATCATGAAATTTGCAGGTAAATGGTGGGATCTGGAAAGGATCATCCTGAGTGAGTTGTCCCAGAAGCCAAAAGACACACATGGTATATACTCACTCATATAGACATACAACATAGGACAAACCCACTAAAACCTGTGCATCTAAAGAAACTAAGCAAGAGAGAGGACCCTAACTAAAATGTCCAATCCCCATCCGGAAAGGCAAAGAGGATGGACATCAGAAGAAGAAGAAAACAGGAAACAACCTCGGAACCTACCACAGAGGGCCTCTGAAAGCCTCTGCCCTTCAGACTATCAAAGCAGATGCTGAGCCGGATGGGCAACTGTTGGGCAGGTGAACGGAATTTTAGGTAAGAACTGGGAAATAGTAAGAGCTGGAGAGGACAGGGTCTCCACAAGGAGAGCAACAGAACAAGAAAATTTGAACACAGGGAACTTCCAAGAGACTCATACTCCAACCAAGTACCAGGCATGGAGATAACCCAGAACCCCTGCACAGATGTAGCCCAGGGCAGTTCAGAGTCCAATTGGGTTACATAGTAATGTGAAGAGGGACTGCCTCTGACATAATCTGATTGGCCTGCTCTTTGATAACCTCCCTCTGGGGGGGAGCAGCCTTACCAGGCCATAGTAGAGGACAATACAGCCACTTTTGATGTGAACTGACAGTCTAAGATCAGAAAGGAGAGGAGAACCTCCCCTATTAGTGGACTTGGGGAGTGGCATGCAAGCAGAGGGAGGAGGGAGGGTGGGATTGGGAGGGGAGGAGGGAGGGGCTTATGGGGGGATGCAGAATGAATAAAGTGTAATTGATGAAAAATTTAAAAAAAGGGAAAAAAATAATTTAAGAACCTTAAATGACTTTCAAAATTGGAGGAAAACATGGAGTTTGTCAATTGGCATGGAGCACGTCTCGCCCCTGGGGGCAATGGTCTCCTGAACCTACTCAGACCTCGGACACCACCCCTGCTAGTTCTAGAACTGACGCAGGATGTTCCAAAGAGGGGTTAAGGCTTCTCATAATATTTCCTATAAGCCCACACCTGTTTGTCTATATCCCCCATTTTTATTCATTATTAGCCAGATAGAGCCAAGTAATTGTGGTAATGATACTTGCTTTTTTGTCCAATGCTGGAATGCTAGTAAATTTAGGTATGCCCTGGTTACTCACAGGCCTCACTGGGTGCCTGTGCCCATTGATGCCCCTCACGCTATGACTCTCTTCAGACAGAAAAGGGATCTTGGAACTACAGCCACCATTGTTACTACCATCTCATTGGCGGCTGTTGGAGCTACCACCAGGGCATTAGCCATGAGTCATACTAGGCAGACTGCTCAGACCCTGAATAATCATTTAGCCAATGTAGCTCATGCCTTAGTTGTACATAAAGGAATTAATGCTCTACTAAAAGGAAGCTTGATGGTGGTCAATCAGAGGATTGACCTCTTACCCTATGGCAAATCGCTCAACCTGGCTGTCAATGAAAATATGCTGGACTTTGAGTCACTAGCATACAACATGAGAATTTTTCCTGTGCTGCAAATCTGTCTAAACAATTGTCTAGCTATATTTTAGGTAATTGGACTGGAGAATTCAATACTACGATGGAGCAGCTGAGAGTGGCCACTGTCACAGTAAATTCTACCAGAGTGGACGCAGGACTAGCCACAGGATTATCAACATGGATTGCTGCAGCTATGAATCATCTGAAGGAATGGGCGGGCATGGGAGCGTTAGCAGGCCTTCTGGTGTTGGTCTCCTTGGTTTGCCTGTGGTATATATGCAAGATTAGAGTCTCACAACAGTGTGATGCAGCCATGATCATTCAGGCCTTTACAGCCATTGAAGCAGGACATTCTCCCCAAGCATGGTTGGCTACCATAAAAAGCTAAAATATTATGCTCAGGATGCGAGGCTAAGCACTGCACTCAGGGTCAGCCGCTTTGGACCCAGAGAAGAGCATGTCTGATTGCATGCGGTTGATGCCCCAGGTCCCGCCTCTGAGAAAAAGGTATCGGAAGGGTCTGATGCTCTTTGGGTGGATGACACCTAAATGAACATCGGTACAAAGTCCCAATTTATTTCTAATATCAGAGATCAGACCTCTACTCTTGCCTGATGCGTCTAAAACAAAAAGGGGGAACTGTAGAGAGCTGCGGAATGCTATGCCTTAAAGATGGAGCTGTTTTTCGCCTTCTACCTTCCCGATGGTGAGTGCTCTCTGTCACGAACAATTCCACATTTGGCTAAGGCTGAGGATCTGGCTTGCTTCCATGTAAGTGGACCTATCTGCATTGCTCACATGGCACGCCTGGGTTGGCTACCCAGAGGCTATTTAAGCTGTGGGCTGGCTTTCCCCAGGGTCCGAGGATTGTTCAAGGTTCCTGAATAAACTGCATTGAAAAAAAAAAAGAGAAGGGTATAGCCCCCCCAAAAAAAATGCTCTATCTTACCAGTTTCCAGAGAATCTCATATATACTATAAATATTTTGTGTATAAAAATTTGTCAGACTTTTTTTATATGAGCTGTCTTTAATAGAATTTATTTAACCCCCTCATATAGATAGATAAAAGTTTTTATCACTTTAATGGCCATATTATATTTCAAGTGTCTAGTGGATACAAGTTAGAAGTAAAGATTTCTGAAAGCAGCTCATTTTTTTGCTCTGAGATCTCTAAAAATATCTATACAAAACAATGATAAACAGTATTATCTCCATTTGTATAATTAAACATAACCTCTCCCAAAGTCACTAAAGAAAATATATTGTGGTTTAGTTACAACAGAGCTGAGGGCATAAAAATACAATACAAACTGGAACCCACTCAGCACACAGATATATGATCAATCATGGGCCATGGAACATGTTGGTCAATGACAGACCATACATATGATGATGTATATAGTAGAGCCTGGGTGTGCAGTAGTGAAGATCATGTAGATTTGTGTTTTTATACTCTACATGTATAATGATGAAATTGCCTAATGATTGATTTCTCTGCACCTATTATCTTCATGAAGCTCTTGAGGGATTATTAGAATGAGAATTACTCATTAGAAAGGGGAGTAATGCTTTCTGCAAAGATTATAGTACTTCTATGATTGCTGTAAATTAGGAAATATGTAGAAAAACCAAAAAGAACAAGTGTAAACTGTGAAGTATCACCACCCAGAAATGATCATTAGTAGTATTTTAGTAGGTTTTCTACATTTTTTGTTTTGTTGACTTTTTGGGTTTTGGTCATTTATTCGTTTTTCCCACAGAGCCTTCTGCAGCTTTCTTATATTCTTATATTCTTCTCTCATACACTATGTCTGTATTCAGCCTACCCTCCCTCCACTTCTCCCAGTTCTACCCCCTTCCATTTTCCTATATCTCCACTGCTCTTCCATTTACCCTCATGAAAGAGCAGGCTTCCCAGGGATGTCAACTGAATAAGACATAAGAATATACAATAAAACTAGTTATATACCTTCATTTCAAGGCTGGTTGAGGCAACTCAGCAGGAGGAAAAGGGTCCCAAGAACAGGCAAGATAGTCAGACATTCCTATTCCTACTGGTAAGAGTCCTACAATCTCACCAAGTTAATCACATTAAATATGCAGAGAAACGAACATAGACTCATTCCTGCTCCTTAATTGCCACTTCAGTCTCTGTGAAATACTGTGAACCCTGCTTAGTTGATTCTGTGGGCTGTGTTCTCCTGATGCCTTTAACCCTATAACTGCTATAATGCTTCCTTCCACTTTTCTGAATGGTTCCCAGAGTTTAGCCCAATGTTTGGGTGTGAATTTCCAAACCTCCTCTCATTGGCTTATGAAGGATGACTTTATACACACACACACACACACACACACACACACACAATTTAATTTTATATTAATTACAGTTTATTTACTTTGCATCCCAGCGTAGCCTTCTCCCTCATTCCCTTCCAATCCCAGGCTCCCACCCTCATTTCCTCCCTGTCCCTCTCTAAGTTTACTTATAGAGGGGGTCCTCCTTCCCTTCCATCTGAACCTAGCTTATCAGGTCTCTCCATGAGTGGCTGCATTGTCCTTTGTGGCCTAGCTAGGCTGTTCCTCCCACGGGGGTTGGGGCGGAAGTCAAAGAGCTAGCCTCAGAGTTCATGCCAGAGACAGTCCCTGTTCCCCTTACTAGGAAAACCTGCTTGGATACCGAGCTGCCATGGGCTATGTCTGAGCAGAGGTTCTAGGATATATCCATGCATGATCCCTGGTTGGAGAATCAGTCTAATAAAAGATCCCTGTGCCATGATATATTTGGTCCTTGTGGAGCTCTTGTCCTCTCCAGGTCATACTAACTCCCTCTTCTTTCATATGATTCTCTGAACTCTGTCCAAGGTTTAGTTATGAGTCTCAGCATCTGGTTTGATACACTGCTAGGTAGAGTCTTTCCTGCTTTCCATTTTCTCCTACTTCCAATGTCTATCCTATTTGTCTTTCTAAGTAAGGGGTGATCTTCTTATGCTGGGAAGAATGAGTTTCTGATGATGATTGGGTTAGGCACTGATATGAACATAGCAGCATTTCATGAAGAATCATTTATTTCAGACCATTGTTGACGTCCATGCTTGTTTAGTGTCTGCTCTAGGACCAGATCAACAGGAGAGCAGGCATAAAACACTGGTGGGTGGAAGTGCAGCTGTCACATCATTCAAAGGTTGCAAACCTAAATGCCTTTATATAATTTGATTTCTTGAATGGTAAAGTTTTAATAATATTTGGCCAGTTTTTACTGAAGAAAGTATTTATCTGCCTATTTAGTATTGTTTATTTAGAAATATACCAAACTTGTTTTTTTAAGGTGCTATGTGAGCAAAATTATTTTTTTCCTCCTAATGTCTAAATAAAGAGAAAGCAGTTTTTATATTTAAAAAAACAACAATCTATTTATTTTCTCAGTTGTGGTAGAATACATCCTAGGTCTCTGAGAGCAATCCAGCTTCTGGTTCCTGTCATCCGGGGAGTTTCTTATATGAGCTCCCTCTTTGTGGCTTGGGTTTTAAGTCATACAAGTCATTGCTTGGTCACTTTCAAAAGGTCTGAACCACCATTGCCCTGCATATCTTGCAGCAGCAAGACAGATATGAGCAAAGGGTTTTGAGGCTCCTACCACTGGGAGTCTTGCCTAGTTATAGAAGATGGTCAGTTCTGGCTCTATCATCTCTCTTACTAAAAGTCCTCACGGGTTATTGCTATAGCTGCTAAGGAGTTTCAATTGTAGGAAGTATCAACATCATGTTTCCATATTCCAGTTGCCAATCCTGCCCTTCTCTCCTCTGTCCTTTCCTCCTCCACCCCTCCTGTTTCAATCACAATCCATCCCCTTGTATCCATAAAATCTATTTTATTTTCCCTTCCAAGAACAATCAAATTTCTTATGTTGTTAAAATGAAGATTTAATCTGTTGTGTTCTCATAAGATGAATGGGTTATTTTATTATTATTTTTTTTATCTGTTGAGATTTGCTTTGTGTGTGATTATGTAGTCAGTTTTGGAGAAAGTTCCATGAGGTGCTCATAAAAGGATATAATATTTGGTGTTTTGGTGAAATTATATATATATATATATATATATATATATATATATATATATACACACACACACATACATAAAACGTCTGTTGGCTCCAGTATTTTTGTTGTTGTTGTTGTTGTTGTTATTGTCTCTATGACATGTCTTTTGGTCAGAATCGTGTGTGTAATTCCCCTGCTATTGATGTGTGAGTGTTCATGTGTGATTTAAGCTTTAGTGAATTTTTTTACAAGCATGTGTACTCATGCATTTGGGTAATAGATAATAAGAACTGACATATCATCTTGGTAGTTTTTTTTTTTTGATGTATATAAAGTGTTCTTCCCTGTCACTTTTTATTAATTTTAGATTGATATTATTTCTAGACATTAAAATGATTTTACCTAGCTTGCTCCTCATGTCCATTTGTTTGGAAAAAAAAATTTCCCAATCCTTGACCTTGTGGTAATGTCTACCTTTCAGCTTGAGGTTAAGCATAAGGATGGATTGTGTTTTCAGATATATTCTGTCAGCCTGTTTCTATTTTTTGGAGAATTATTGAGAGATATCAGAGAACAGTGACTGTAAATTCCTCTTATTTTTTAATGGTATGACATTGTGTGTGTGTGTATGTGTGTGTGTTCTGATGGTGTGAGATTCTTGTTTTTATGGGTGCAGTTAATCTTGGTTTGGAGTTTTCTTTCAAGTGCCTTTTGTAGGGATGGATAGATACTGCTTATATTTGACTATCATGGAATATCTTGGGTTTTCTTTTCATTCCTATGGTAATGGGAATGTTTCCTGTGTATAGCATTCTGGGCTGGCATCTGTGATCTCTTAGTGTCTGCAGGACATCTTTTCAGATCCTTCTGGATTTTACAGTTTCAATTGAGAAGTCCAGTGTAAGTTTAAAGAACCTGCTTTTCTTTGTTAATTTTCTTTTCCCCTTGCAGCTTTTAATATTCTTTCTTTATTTTGTACATTGAGTGTTTTTATTATTATGCAGTGAGGGGGCTATTTTCTGGCTATTTGGTGTTCTGTAGCCTTCTTGTAGCTTTAGATACAGGAGATATGACTTTTGTTACTGTCTTTTGTTCATGGACTGCCCCCACTCTCATTGCCTGCCCAGCCTACTCTCAGTGAATCCTCCTTTCTTCCCTCCTAGGTCTTAGCTCCAAACTCTGACAGAGGGACTCCTAATTAATATCATTTTGTAACATTCTTTAGGTTAGGAAAATGATTCTATGATACTATTGATCTATGTCAAGGAGATCTATGTCAGAGTTGGGAGCTGAGACATGGTGGGGAAAACAAGGATTCACTGGGGGTAGGCTAAGCAGGGAATGAGAGTGTGGGGACAGTCCATGAACAAAAGTCATACCTGGAGTGCTGGTGGACAGCCTTTCCTAGAGCAGGGGGCCTCACCCATAACTTGAGAACAGTATACCTTGAAGGGTAGCGTAGTTGGTGGATGGGTGGGTTGATACTGAGAGTGAGGGGAGTCAGCAGTCATTCAGCTTAGTTGGATTTACTACATCTAGCTAGCCTCTAGTCATGCATGGAAGCCATTAGTTAGATCAGGTTTCTCATTTAAAAGTTTTCTTTTTATCCATAAATTTTCTTATTCATTTTCTTCTTCATCTAAAAATTTGAGTATTTGCTATAGTTTAATTTTCTTTTTACTTCCCCCATTTCATAAAATAGATTATTTTTCATACAAAATATTCTGTTTACAGTACTCTTTTTACTATACCTCCAAGTTTCTCTCAATGTATTGATTTATCTGAATCTACTCCATTTCTGTTCTTAATAAAAAAGAACAAGCTTCTAAGAGATAAGAAACAAAACAAAGTAAAACATATTAAGATAAAAATAACATGAAAATTGGACAAGGCAGACTAACAGTAGAATAAGACCCCCTCAATGGAAGATATGAAAATCAAGAGATCTACTCATTCACATAATCAGGAATCTCATGCTCCTACTCAACTGAATTTCATCATATATATTTAGAGGATCTGGTGTTGTCTGCTATGTGCTTTTTTCTGCACTTTTTAATTTTAATTTTCTTTTTTATATTAATTATACTTTCTTTACTCTATATCCTAGCTATAGTCCCCTTCCTCATTTCCTCCCAATCCCACCATCCCTCCCTCATCTCCTCCCATATCCCTCTCTAAGTCCAGTGATAGGGGAGGTCCTCCTTACCTAAAATCTGACCCTAGCCCATCAGGCCTCATCAGGACTGGCTGCATAGTCTTCTTCTGTAGTCTGGTAAGGCTTACCTCAATAGGGAGGAGACCAGCCACTGAGTTCATGTCAGAGACAGTCCCTGTTCCCATTACTAGGAAACACACTTGGACACTGAGGTGCCATGGGCTACATTTGTGCAGGGGTTCTAGGTTATCTCCATGCACGATCCTTGGTTTTAGTATCAGTCTTAGAAAAAACCACTGAGTCCAGATTTCTTGGTTCTGTTGCTCTCCTTGTGGATCTCCTGTCGCCTCCAGGTCATTCTATCTCCCAATTCTTTCATAAATTCCCTGCACTCTGCCCAAAGATTGGCTGTGAGTATCAGTACCTGCTTTGATATCCTGTTGGGTAGAGTCTATAAGAGGCACTCTGTGATAGAATTTTGTCCTGTTCCCCATTTACTCCCTCTTCTGATGTCCATCCCCTTTGCCTTTCTGGAGTGAGGATTGATCATTTTACTCAGGGTCTTCCTTCTTTCTTAGCTTCTGTAGGTGTACAAATTTTATTATATTTATCCTATATTACATGTCTAACATCCACTTATAAGTGAGTACATACCATGTGTGTCATTCTGCTTCTGGGACGCCTCACTCAGGATGTTCATTTCTAGATCCTACCATTTGCCTGAAAATTTCACAATCTCCTTGTTTTTAATTGCTGAGTAGTATAAATGTGTAAATGTACCACAATTTCTGTATCCATTCCTCAACTGAGGGACATCTGGGTTGTTTCCAGGTTCTGGCTCTTACGAATAAAGCTGTTACAAACAAGTTGAGCAAATGTCCTTGTTGTGTACTTGAGCATATTTTAGATATATGCATAAGAGTGGTATAGCTGGATATTGAGGAAGGTCTATTCCTAATTTCTGAGAAAGCACCGGATTGATTTCCAAAGTGGTTGTACAAGTTTACATTCCCACCAGCAATGAGGAGAGTTCCTCTTTATTCACATTCTCTCCAGCATGTATTGTCACTTGCGTTTTTGATCTTAACCATTCTGATGGGTATAAGGTGAAATGCTATGACTTGCATTTTCCTGATGACAAAGGACATTGAGCATTTCTTTAAGTGTTTCTCTGCCATTCTATATTTCTCTACAGAGAATTCTCTGTTCAGCTATGTATCCCATATTTTAATTGGGTTACTTGATTTCTTGCATTTTAACTTCTTTAGTTCTTTATATATTCTGGATATTAGCCTTCTGTCAGATATAGTATTGGTGGTCTTTACCATTCTATAGGCTGTTGTTTTGTTCTGATGACAGTGTCTTTTGCTTTACAGAAGCTTTTCAGTTTCATGAGGTCCTATTTATTGATTGTTGATCTTAGAGCTTGTGTTATTGGTGTTCTGTTCGGGAAGTTGACTCATGTGCCAAAGAGTTCTAGGCTCTTCCCAACTTTTTCTTCTAACAGAAATGTCTGGTTTTATGTTTAGGTCTTTGATCCACTTGGACTTTAGTTTTGTGCAGGGTGATAAGTATGGATCTATTTGCATTTTTCTACATGTAGATATCCATTTAGACCAGCACCATTTGTTGAAGAGGCTGTCTTTTTTACAATGTGCTATGTGCTTTTTGCTTTATTCTTTTTGAGTTCATTTTAGCCTTGCTTAGTTGATTTAAAGGTCATTGTTTTATTGGTGTCCAAAACCTCTGGCTCTTACATTCTTTTATTTTCCTTGCCCATAGGGTTCCCCAAACCCTGACAAGATGGATCTGACAGAGATATCTAATTTGAGCTGTGTGTTCCAAGTTCTCTCTTGCATTCTCTTTTTTTCTGCATAATGTCTGTTTTTATGTCACTCTATTTTTTCCCATTTGCAGTAGCAGGGAGCTTCTCAAATGATGACTGAATAAGGCACTGATCTATGATATATCAGAATACCATTAGCTGGATTTTATTGTTACTTTATTTTAGACCAGTAGTATTTGTTTTATCTTAGGTTTCTGGGAAATGTTGTCAGGGTTTCTTAGCCCTCCAAGTTGTGTAGACATGGATTCTATTTCATGGAGTCAAAGCAGACATTGGTTACTCCCAAAAATTTTGTGCTATGTTTTATAGGGAGAACTGATTGTAGATAAAGTTTGTGTGGCTGAGTTGCTGGTTAAGTTTCTCTCTGGAGGCCTGCAGATTATATTTCTACACCCAAGACAGAAGAATGTAAGGGTAAAGGCTTATAGAGGCTGTAGCTTGACCTCTCTATGTATAGTTAGTTTTGTGAGTAGTGTCTTCAGTAATGGGTCTTGACTGTCAGTTTGCAGAGAACAAATTACTGTTTTGTGAACAGCCTGGGCGGTTTGGAATTTCCATTCGGCCCACAACTTGATTGGCTGTAACTAGTTTACTGGAAGTTTCCTTTGTCAAAAAGAGTTGACAGTTGGGACTCTTCTCCCTTATTATTAGGAGACTGCACCAGGATTGCCTTCATATATTTTTAGAAAGTTTCCACTCCACTAGGTTTCCTACTCACCCCTCAATTGCACTGTTTGCTTTGTCTTTGCCCACATTTCTTCCCTCAACTCAGTCTCCTCTCTCCTTATCCACCGGATTCTCCAGGTCCCATTACTCCATGACCAGTCTACCTATTATATTCATTCTATTTCTACCTTCCAATGAGATCCATGTGTTTCAGCTCGTTCCTTTATATATATCTACCCTCTCTTGGTCTACAGGTTCTATCTGGGTTATAATTTATTTAACAGCTAATATCTACATATAATTGAGTACAAACTATAAGTATCTTTCTGGGTCTGAGTTATCTTAGCATGATTTTTCTAGTTCCTCCAATATGCTTACAAATTTCATGATGTCATATTTTAACAGCTGAGTAATACTCCATAGTGTAAAGGTACCATATTTTAAAATCTATTTTTCAAGTGAAAGATATGTAATTTGTTTTCAATTTTTGCTTATTATGAAAAGAGCAGCAATGAGCATATGTGAGCAAGTGTTCTTGTGATAGGATGAAGCATTCTTTAGCTATATGCCCAAGAGTTTTATAGCTGGATCCTGAGGTAGGGTGATTCCAATCTTCATGTGGAACTACTATGCTGATTTTCAGAGTGTCTGAACATCTTTGCATGTCCACCAGCAATGAGTGAGTGTTACCCTTATTCCACATCCACACTATGATGAGCTGTCTCCTATTATATTGGTGTTAGCCATTCTAGGAGGCATATAATGGAATCTCACTAGTATTTTGATTTGCATTTACCTGTTGACTAAGGATGGCATATATTTCTCAGCCATTTGAGAATCCTCTATTGATAATTCTCTGCTTAGATCTGTACTACATTTTATTTTCAGGTCAGGTTTCTCTGTGTAACCTTGGCTGCCTTTGTAGTCTAGGCTAGCCTTGAACTCAGAGAGATCTGCCTGCCTCTGCCTCCCCAAATGCTGGGATTACATGTGTGTGCCACTGTACCTCAGGATACTAAAGTTTTTTTTTTAATTTATTTATTTATTTTTATCAGTTACATTTTATTAACTCTGTATCCCAGCCATGTCCCGATCCCTCATTCCCTCCCAGTCCCTCCCTCCCTCCCTCATCTCCATCGTGCCCCTTTCCAAGTCCACTGATAGGGGGGACCTCCTCCCCATTCATCTGATCCTGTTTTATCAGGTATATTCAGGACTGGCTGCAAAGCCCTCCTCTGTGGCCTAACAGGACTGCTCCTCCCTTCGGGGGTGGGGAGACCAAAGAGCCAGTCATTGAGTTCCTGTTAGAAATAGTCCCTGTTCCCCTCACTTTGGGAAACCAATTGGTTACTGAGCTACCACAGGCTACATCTGAGTGGAGGTTCTAGGTTATATCCATACATGGTCCTTGGTTGAATGTCAGTCTCAGAAAAGACCCTGTGCCCAGATATATTTGGTCCTTGTGGAGCTCCTATCCTTTCCCCATCAGACTAACTCCCCTTCTTTCTTATGATTCCCTGTACTCTGCCAAAGGTTTGGTCATGAGTCTTTGCTTTGAAAACACTGCTAGTTAGAGTCTTTCAGATGCGCTCAGTAGACTCCTGTCATACGTTCAATGCACATCCCATCTGTCTTTCTAAATGAGGATTGATCATCTTACCCCATGTCCACTCAATTGATTATCTTTTTTAGGTGTATAGATTTCATTATGTTTATCATATCTTATAAATCTATATAAGTGAGTATATCCCATGTTTGTCTTTCTCCTTCTGGGATATTTCACTCAGAATGATCTTTTCTAGATCCCACCATTTGCCTGCAAATTTCATGATTTCCTCCTTTTTGATTGCTGAGTAGTATTCCATTGTATAAAAATACCACAATTTCTGTACCCATTCCAGCGTTGATGGACATCTGGGTTGTTTCCAGGTTCTGGCTATTACAAATAGAGCTGCTATAAACATGATTGAGCAAGTGTCCTTTTTGTGTACTTGAACAAACTTTGGGTATATACCTAGCAGTGGTATAGCTGGGTCTGGAGGAAGCACTATTCCTATTTGTCTTAGAAAGCGCCAGATATCTTTCCAGAGTGGTTGTACCAGTTTACATTCCCACCAGCAGTGGAGGAGGGTTCCCCTTTCTCCACATCCTCTCCAGCATGTGTTATCGCTTGAGTTTTTCATCTTGGCCATTCTGATGGGTGTAAGGTGATATCTCAGGGTCGTTTTGATTTGCATTTCCCTGATGGCTAATGAGGATGAGCATTTCTTTAAGTGTTTTTCTGCCATTCGATATTCCTCTGTCGAGAATTCTCTGTTTAGCTCTGTTCCCCATTTTTTAATTGGATTACTTGGTTTGCTGCTTTTCAGCTTCTTTAGTTCTTTGTATATACTGGATATTAGTCCTCTGTCAGATAAAGGGTTAGTGAAGATTCTTTCCCAATCTGTAGGCAGTCGTTTTGTTTTGATGATGGTATCCTTTGCTTTACAGAAACTTTTCAGTTTCATGAGGTCCCATTTATTGATTGTTGCTCTTAGAGCCTGTGCTGTTGGTGTTCTCTTCAGGAAGTTGTCTCCTGTGCCAATGAGTTCTAGGCTGTTCCCCACTTTTTTTTCCAATTGATTTAGGGTATCTGGTTTTATGTTGAGGTCCTTGATCCACTTTGACTTTAGTTTTGTGCAGGGTGATAAATATGGATCTATTTTCATTTTTCTGCATGTAGACATCCAGTTGGTCCAGCACCATTTGTTGAAGATGCTGTCTTTTTTCCATTGAATGGAATTGGCTTCTTTGTCGAATATCGAGTATTCATAGGTGTGTGGATTTAGTTCTGGGTCTTCTATGCGGTTCCATTGATCCTCCTTTCTGTTTCTATGCCAATACCATGCAGTTTTTATTACTGTTGCCCTGTAGTACAGCTTGAGATCAGGAATGGAGATACCTCCAGATGATCTGTTGTTGTACAGGATCGTTTTGGAGATTCTGGGTTTTTTGTTTCTCCATATGAAGCTGAGAATCTTTTTTTCAAGGTCTGTAAAGAATTGAGTTGGTATTTTGATGGGAATTGCATTGAATCTGTAGATTGCTTTTGGCAGGATGGCCAGTTTCACAATGTTAATCCTACCAATCCATGAGCACGGGAGATCTTTCCATCTTCTGATATCTTCTTCGATTTCTTTCTTCAGAGACTTGAAGTTTTTCTCAAACAGGTCTTTCACTTGCTTGGTTAGAGTCACACCAAGGTACTTTATGTTATTAGTGGCTATTGTGAAGGGTGTTGTTTCCCTAATTTCTTTCTCAGCCTTTTTGTCTTTGGTATATAGGAGGGCTTCTGATTTTTTTGAGTTGATTTTGTATCCTGCCACTTTGCTGAAAGTGTTTATCAGCTGAAGGAGTTCTCTGGTTGAATTTTTGGGGTCGCTCATGTATACTATCATATCATCTGCAAATAGTGACACTTTGACCTCTTCCTTTCCGATTTGTATCCCCTTGATCTCCTTTAGTTGTCTTATTGCTCTGGCTAGGACTTCAAGTACTATGTTGAAGAGATATGGGGACAATGGACAGCCTTGTCTTGTCCCTGATTTCAGTGGGATTGATTTAAGTTTCTCTCCATTGAGTTTGATGTTAGCTATAGGCTTGCTATATATTGCCTTTACTATGTTTAGGTATGTGCCTTGTATCCCTGATCTCTCCAAGACTTTAAACATGAATGGGTGTTGGACTTTGTCAAATGCTTTTTCGGCGTCTAAGGAGATGATCATGTGGTTTTTCTCCTTCAGTTTGTTTATGTGGTGGATTACATTGATGGATTTCCGTATGTTGAACCACCCTTGCATGCCTGGGATGAAGCCTACTTGGTCATGGTGGATGATATCTTTGATGTGTTCTTGGATTCGGTTTGCAAGTATTTTATTAAGTATTTTTGTGTCAATGTTCATAAGAGAGATAGGCCTAAAGTTCTCTTTTTTTGTTGGGTCTTTGTGTGGTTTAGGTATTAAGGTGACTGTGGCTTCATAGAATGAGTTTGGTAGTGTTCCTTCTGTTTCTATTTTGTGGAATAGCTTGAGGAGAATTGGAGTTAGCACTTCTTTGAAGGTCTTGTAGAATTCTGTGCTGAAGCCATCTGGTCCAGGGCTTTTTTTGGAGGGGAGACTGTTAATAACTGCTTCGATTTCCTTGGGAGATATAGGGCTATTCAGTCTTTCTACCTGATCTTGACTTAGTTTTGGTAGATGGAATCTTTCAAGAAAATTATCCATTTCATTCAGATTCTCAAATTTTGTGGCATATAGGCTTTTGTAGTATGACCTAATAATTGTTTGGATTTCCTCAATGTCTGTGGTTATGTCCCCATTTTCATTTCTGATTTTGCTGATCTGGATAGTTTCTCTCTGCTTTTTAGTTAGTTTGGCTAAGGGTTTGTCTATCTTGTTGATTTTCTCAAAGAACCAGCTTTTTGTTTCATTGATTCTTTGGATAGTTTTATTTGTTTCTAGTTGATTGATTTCAGCCCTTAGTTTGATTATTTCCAGCCGTCTGCTCCTCTTGGGTGTATCTGCTTCTTTTTTTTCTAGGGTTTTCAGTTGGGCCATTAAGTTGTTTGTATGTGATGTTACGAATTTCTTCTTGCAGGCACTTAGTGCTATAAATTTTCCTCTGAGCACTGCTTTCAATGTGTCCCATAAATTTGGGTATGTTGTGCCTTCCTTTTCATTGTATTCTAGGAAGTCTTTAATTTCTTTCTTTATTTCTTCCTTAACCCAGCTGTCATTGAGTAGTAAGTTGTTCAGTTTCCATGTGCGTGTCGGCTTTTTGTTGTTTCTGTTGTTGTTGAGGTCGAGCTTTAGTCCATGGTGGTCAGATAGTATACAAGGGATTATTTCAATCCTTTTGTATCTGTTGAGGCTTGCTTTGTGGCCCACTATATGGTCTATTTTGGAAAAGGTTCCATGTGGTGCTGAAAAGAAGGTGTACTCTTTTGAGTTTGGGTGAAATGATCTGTAGACGTCTATTAGGTCCATTTGATTTAGGGATTCTGTGAGTGCTTTTATTTCCCTATTTGGTGTCTGTCTAGTTGATCTGTCCCTTGGTGAGAGCGGAGTGTTGAAGTCTCCGACTCTTAAGGTATTAGGATCAATGTATGATTTAAGCTTTAATAATGTTTCATTTACGAATGTCGGTGCTCTTGTATTTGGGGCATAGATATTCAAGATTGTGATGTCCTCTTGGTGGATTTTTCCTTTGATGAGAATATAGTGGCCCTCCTTATCTTTTTTTATTAACTTGGGTTGAAAGTCTATTTTATTAGATATTAGGATGGCTACTCCAGCTTGTTTTCTGGAACCATTTGCTTGAAAAACAGTTTTCCAGCCCTTTACTCTGAGGTAGTGTTTGTCTTTGTTGCATAGGTGTGTTTCTTGGATGCAACAGAATGTTGGATCCTGTTTCCTTAACCATTCTGTTAGCCTGTGTCTTTTTATTGGTGAGTTGAGTCCATTGATATTGATAGATAATAGTGACCAATGCATGTTAGTTCCTTTTGTAATGGAGTCGATGATCTAACCCTGTTTCATTGCTTGTTTTCTTTTCATTTTTGTTGGGACATTATCTGTATGCCCTGTTTTCTTGGGTGAATTTGTTTTCATTGGATTGGAGTTTTCCTTCTAGTATCTTCTGTAGGGATGGTTTGCTGTGTAGATATTGTATAAATTTAGTTTTGTCATGGAATATTTTGTTTTCTCCATCTATGTTGATTGAAAGCTTTGCAGGGTATAGTAGTCTGGGTTGACATTTGTGATCTCTTAGAGTCTCCATGATACTTGCCCAGGCCCTTCTGGCTTTCATAGTTTCTGATGAGAAGTCCGGCGTGATTCTGATAGGTCTACCTTCATATGTTACTTGGCCTTTTTCCCTTGCTGCTTTTAATATCTTTTCTTTGTTCTGTAGATTTAGTGTTTTGACTATGATGTGACGTGATGTGTTTCTTTTCTGGTCTAGTCTATTTGGAGTTCTGTAGGCCTCTTGTATATTTATGGACATCTCTTTCTTTAAGTTGGGAAAATTTTCTTCTATGATTTTCTTGAAAATATTTTCTGGACCTTGGAGTCTGGAGTCTTCTTTTTCATGAATTCCTATTATTCTTAGATTTTGTCTTTTCATAGCATCCTTGATTTCTTGGATATTTTGTGATTGGAACTTTTCTGATTTTACTTTTTCTTTGAGAGAAGTATCCATTTCTGCAAGTGTGTCTTCAGCTCCAGAGATTCTCTCTTCCATCTCTTATATTCTGTTGGTGATGCTTACTTTTGTTGTTCCTGATCTTTTCTCCAAGTTCTCCAGCTCAAGGGTTTTCTCATTTTGTGTTTTCTTTATTGATTCTAATTCTGTTTTCATGCCTTGCACCATTTCTTTCATGTGTTTGAATTTGGATTCCTGTCTCTCTACGATGGCCTCTATTTCTTTTTTCATTTCCTTCTTATATGCCACTAATTTTTCCTCTACTTGTGTATCTATTTGTTTGGCTATGTTTGCCTGTGTTTCTTTAAGGATATTGTCTATTTCTTCTTTCTTTGCCTCCAATTGACTGGCCATCTCTTTGAAAGACTTGTTCATTTCCTCCTTATGAGCCTCAAATAATTGGGCAAGCATGGCTTTAAAATCATTTTCCTGTGCTTCTGCTGAATTGGTGTATCCACCAATTTTGGCGTTTGCTGGTGAAGTCATGATGTCCTGATTTATGTTGGAAGTGTTCTTTCGCCTACCTTTGGCCATTGGCTTATCTGAAACCTTCCCTGTTTGTTTTTGGATTCTGCAGATCAGACTGGTGCTGTCTCTCTCTGGTTTCTGGAGAGTTCTTCAGGAAGCTGAGCACTCTCAGCGTGTGCTGGGGACTAGCTGTACCTGTGGGAGGAAAGTACGCAGGCGCAAACGGGGCAAATGCAAGCGTGTGTGTGTGTGCGCGCGCGCGTGCGTGTCTGTGTGTGTAAGTGTGCGTGGATGAGTTTCTCGAGGGACAGAGTGATGGCTAATGTTGAACCCTTGAGTGTGTGGGAGGGGCTCTGCACTGTATATGTCGCAGGCGCTAATGATGATCGCAGCGCAATTTCTGGCATTAACTGTCTTAGCTCCTCAATCAGGCCCACAGGGCAGGAACTTCAATGCCCCTAGTGCCCCTCTGTTTCCCAAAGTGGGTATGTGGGTGGGAGGGGGGTTCGATGCCTGGCTTCTGATTTAGAAGGACCCAGGGTCTGGGGAACTGCAGATTCTCAAGGATGCACTCACTTACAGGCAGGTCTCTTGGCCGAGATCGTGGTATCTGGGGCTCTCTGCTCTCTGGTTTGGCCCTGCTTCTTTGATGTGTTCCGCCAGTTCTGTGCTGCTGTCACTGCCAGGTTCTGAGGTCTTGCTGCAGCTGGAGATTTCAGGGTGGTCACTTCAGCAGGGATGGGGTAACCAGGCTCTCTGTTCTCTGGTTTGGCCCTGGTTAGTCTTAATCTGGAGGGCTGTGGTGCCCCGCCAGTTCAGTGCTGTTCCGCCTCCACGTCCCCCTGTAACTGGAGACTGGGTTGCTAGTCCCAAAGCTTTCTGGGAAGTCCTGGGATCTCTTCGTTGTGCTCTCCAAGCTCGGGAGGCCCAGCGCCTGGTGTGTCCAGGTTGTATGACGTTTCTGCCTGGTTTTGGTGAGTATATAGCGTATTCTCTGTCACTGTGGGATTGGGCGGGCCGCACCGTCAGTGATGGCGATCCTGCGGAGCTAGTATGGTGTCTAGCAGATTCGTGCCCTGGGAGGATGGCGCAGCCGCTGCGCGATTCTGGGAGTCCGGGGCACGTACTGCTGGCTTTTGTCTGCTGCTAAAGTGCTTGGGGCTCCGTCTCAGCGGCTGTATACCCCAGGCAGTTAGGTCTGCGCTGAGAAAGATGAGTCCACTGTGCCGCTGTGCCGAGGAGGAAGGAGGTCTGGGGGAAGGGAGTGCCGCAAGAACTCCTTCCCCAGGCAAGTCTCCGGGTGACCGGAGGCCAAAGTTTTCACCTCCTGCGATGTTCTCTGGTGTTCAGAAAGCCTCGCTGTGGTTTTCCTGGGTTGGGGGTCCTTCCATTCTCCAACTCAGAAGATCAGGTATCCCACCGCTCAGAAACTGTGTGTGCTAGTCGCCATCTTGGCTCCGCCCCTGCTCGATACTAAAGTTTTAAATTGATTGCTTGGTTTTTGTTATCTAGTTTCTTGATTTCCTCTTATGTTATAGCTTGGCATTAGTGACTCTTTTAAAGGAAATAATAAGTATTATTCATATCAACTGCTTCATTACAGTTTGGTGCTTGAAAAAATTCACAATTGACAAGTGCAGTCAGCAAAAGAGCATGGTGGGTGTTTGTGTTTCAGATGAGAGACAATTGCTAATGGAAACAGAAGTCCTGGGAGACTATGCTAAGACAGAAGAACACATTTCATAGGGAGAAAATGGCCCAGTGTTCTGACATCACTAAAAGAATGCTGAAGAATTAGGAAGGCTGTAATATTAAGACTAGTCTGATAGGATTTTCTGTTTCATTTTACCAATTTGACATAGTAAAATTCAGAAAAACATATAAGAGAAAATTGATGTATGAATTACACCAAAAATGAAATAATACCATATGATGTGGTATCTTGTCTTCTATACCTGGTTGAATTGTTATATAAATTTAAATGACATATTTGAAAAAATTTACAGTTGAAGGTGCTAAAAATCATGTTATAAAACCATTATGGATATGTCATTATTGATGGTTTTTCTCATGTTGCATGAAATCAGCAAAATCAATCATAATCTTTTATAAGTAAAATTTTATTCTTAGACAATGTCTTACAGGTACATAATGCTTTTTAAGTTTCTCCACTCCATTTCAGAAAGTATAATATTCTTTCTTCAGAATATACTCATATGTGATTCACTTTTAATATTTTATGCTCTTTTAATGTCTCATTTTTAAATAATAGTTTACAAGTTATAACATAAGAAATCAACCATAATTTGGTCTCAGGCATTTGAAATGTTATTGTTAGTTATGGATATTATTAAATATGATTTAATGAGATTTTTATTATGCTGAAGAACATGAACATGAAAGCCAAATAACATTTTATTATTTATTGTATGACCTTTATATGTCAAGATAATTTATACATACAAATGAAAATATAATTAAGAAAGTCAATTGGATTTTAATCTTTTAATATTTATCTTTTAATAATTAAAAACAAAGCATAAAGTACCATGAATTAGATACATTGTTCAGGTCATGGGCTTTTCATGATTCTACAGAATGAGAATTCCAAGACAGACAGAAGTGTGGAAGACTCAATATCTAGATCTAGTTCAAAGACGAGTCTCAGAGATCAAATCAGCTATTTAAATATTTCCAATGGAAAAATTCTCAATATAAAACAATAAAAAATTAATTAAAATATTTAAATGACCATGACTCATTTTGACGAATTCTGAAATGCTTTCATCTTCAAAGATCTCTTCGTTTATACTTTTATATTAGGGTAGATAGAATTTATACATAAATTTAGAGAGGGCACATTAAAATGTTCACTTCAATATATTTGAAAATTTTTATGTTTGCAGTATCCTTTACAATTCTCCTATGTCATGTTTTAGAATAACAGATCAGAAATATGAGTTTGTTCTTGTACTGCTTTTTGCTACTGATGAGATCAACAGAAACCCTTTCCTTTTTACCCAACATGTCTTTGGAATTTTCTGTCGTTACTGTCATGTGTTTTAATACATTGAGCATTATTGATGAAATGTCAACAAAACCCAATACTCTACTACTCTACTCTAATACTCTAATTTTGTCTGTAGATTGTCTACATGTGATGTATGCCTTACAGGACCATCATGGAGTACATCTCTAAAACTGGAGTCATTTTTCCATGAACCAAAGGTGAAGCTATGTAGTAAAAGGAGAGGTAATAGCTTATCAGTGCCAATCCCAAGGTCATAGAGAGAATGAATGGGCAGCATGAATTTGTGTGTGCTGATCAATATATTCTAGAGGATTAAGAAGTCAGATATTAATATATCATTAACATTTCTCCATATTACAAAAAAATGGGTGAAATGGAGTAACGCAGAAAATGATTTATTGAATGTCCAGATGAAAGACATAGTATAGAACCACATAAGAAAATGCATGATACGTACAAGGCAATCTTAATTGCCTTTTGAAGGGAATTCTGGAAGGTGAGTAACACAACTCATATCTAGATATGAACTTCTAGCTAATCACATTTCTCACTTTCCTTCCTCTGTTTCTCAACCTTCAGATTTTCTTTGGACCATTTCATCCTAACCTGAATGACAAAGTCCAGTTTCCTTATGTCTACCAGATATAAGCACACAAGGATACATGTTTTCCCAATGCCATGGTGTCTCTGATACTTTATTTTACATGGACCTGGGTAGGGCTGGTCATCTCAGATGATGACCAGGGAACTCAGTTTCTCTCAGACTTGAGAGAAGAGATGCAAAGTAATGGAGTCTGTCTAGCTTTTGCAAATGTAATCCCAGATAGTATGCAGTTATACAAGAGAAGGGCTGTCATATATGATAAACAAATCATGACATCAGCAAAGGTTGTTATCATTTATGGTGAAATGAACTCTATCTTAGTAGCCAGCTTCAGATGATGGGTATATTTAGGTGTAGAAAGAATCTGGATCACCACCTCACAATGGGATGTCACCACAAGTATGAGAAATTCCAGCCTTGAATCACTTCCATGGGACTGTCACTTTTTCACACCATAATGGCATGATTTCCAAATTTAGAAATTTTATACATACAATGAACACTTCCAAGTACCCAGCAGATATTTCTCAGATGAGAAAGAAGTGGAATTATTTTAATTGCTCAGTTTTAAATATTAACTATTGCACAATGAATCATTGTTCATCTAACATTTCTTTGGAATGGTTATCACAGCATGAATTTGACATGGTCCTAAGTGAAGATGTGTCTCTCTTAGGTGGCCTCTTTGCTGGAGAATGCTGTATTTACTAACCCTGTTGGAGAACAGGTGAACATGAATCTGAGGAAAAAAGCACTGTGCAGAGTATGACGTTTTCAACATTTGAAATTTTCCACAAGGCTCTGGATTAAATGGCTATGTTTGGTATTGTCACTTGCAGCCTATGCTAACACATGGCTAGCTACCATGATGGTTCAGGGATAGAGAGCACGTGAAGCTGTAGTTTTGCTGCCATATTTGTTTAGGGCTTTCAGCTGAGTTCAGTTACACGTGGCCAGCCGCCATGCTGGTCCGGAGATAAAGAGGGTGGAGACATGAGTCTACCACCATTTTGTTTAGGTCTCTCAGTTATGTTCAGTCCTCTGATTTAGTGCAAAGCTTTTTACTGTTCAATTTTAATGCAAAGTGGTAGGATCAGCAAGATTTGCTAGCCCCTCTCTAAACTCTATCTGATTAAAAGGTTTGCTTAGATTTTAGTTCAGAAAGATCAGACTTAAAGCTACGCTAACGACTGCAGTTTAAGATGTTGAGCTTTACCTAGTGTCTTTGTATAGGTTTTTTTTTTAAGGTTAAGCCTAGGATGGGTAACTATAAAGTTTGCCTATTTGTCTTAAAATATATAGTTCTAGAACATGCATCTCAGAAATACGCTAAAACTAGATTGAATAGCATTCTGTTTTATAGGACACAGTTTAGAACAGATGATAAAAACAAAGATTAACTCAGATATGCTGGCCCTCAAGCTTATCAGAGATCTGATGAATATGGCATTTTAACATATGTAAGTTTATTGTGACAGAAAGTCCCAAAATCCTGGCAGTAGCTCCCCAAGGTCTTCGAGTAGATTTGGACAATGACAGATGACTGCAACTCTGGATTGTGGTATGCTAACCACTGGGCAATTCTGCCCCAACTGGCCCACTGCTAGGGCCCAGCCTAAACTGTGGACAAAGCCAGGGACACCTGAAGAACCATTGTCTCACATTGTGAGAGGCAAGGTTAGGTCAATCTCTCCTGTTCCTCTTTCCACAGCAGCAGTTTCTCATCCTCTATCTTGATGGCTGGACTGCCTCTGCTTAGGAAGCCAGGAAACCACAGGAGCCAGGGACACTGCCTAGATGATTGACTAACTAGTCATCTCTGTCATTTTTTTTTTTTTTGGTACATTTACTTAGCTCATAATTTATCCTTCTCAGGTCTCTGATCACATTGATGGCTAGGCTGGAAGGCTAGGCTTAGTTAATGGTAGCTTAGCAGCTAAAGAGCAGACAGTTAGGTTTACTATCAGCTTATTGGACAGTTCATTAGTTAGTTAGAACTACTAGGTACTATATCTTTTGTGTAAAAAAAAAAAAAAACCAAAAACAGGTTTGCCCTGCTCACAGGCTTTACATCAGTTACCAATGTCTTATAATAATAGTTAAATAAAAATATAAAGTTTATGTAGGGTCTGAGAATATAGGAGTTCAGGTTATGAAAATCTAAAAATGTTGGTCTACATACTGATCAAAGTGTCAATTTAATGGATGTCAGGTTAACACTTAAGTAAAAAAAAAAAAAAAGTACAAGCAGTTTCGCACGCAGGCAATTTTACTTAGCCAAAATATAGGAGGGCTTACTCAAGGTTACACAGAGCCTGCTGTCTGGTTACTGGTACGGAGTTTCTCAGGGTCAGAGCAGTCTGCTGTAGGACCACAAAGGTCAATCTGTGAGAGACTAGACTTTGGAAAATAGCCAAGAGGCTGAGTTCCGCTGCTCAGATGCCGTTAACTCCAAAAAGGCTGCCACATGGACACACTTAAGTTGTTTATAAAAGATATAAAACAAACAGGTGACTGGTACCCATTCTGTTGGATATAGTTTTTACCTGTTACTCTCAAAATGTTGTTGTATTAGATTTGCGGATATATTACTTTTCTGAGTTTTTTAATATATATATGTATATATATATTTCCTTTTGTGTACCAAAAATTCATATGAGTTTATAAAAATCATGAGACCTGGATCTGGCATAGCTCAAATGGATCCCAGATGAGTTTTCCCCTGGTGTTGGGATTTGTTACATTTCCCATTTAACAGACAAATCTTAACTTCTGTCTCTAGTCTGAATTTGTCTCAGCAGATTTTCACCTGGTTGACTCTGGGCTGCAAGCTGAAATGTGGACTTGTTGAAAGCTGACATGACTGCTCCCTGTCTCTTCAATTGGATCAACTAACCAGACTGTTATAGACTGCCTCATTGACCAGCCTTTGATTGGCTCCTAGTAATCTTTACTAAATTAGAAAAAAACTTATAATTGGACAAAAGGCCATGATTTTGGCATCAACGTAAAAAATTCTAGCATCGTGGGTGGGAGCTCTAAAGATCTGGGAAAAAATCCTTAAGTTCACTTAAAAGCAACTCCCCTGGGCACTCAAGGAATGGGACCCTTTATCTGATTTGCTTGTTTCTTTAACGTTTAAACCCAGATAATTACAGACTAAGGTTTTGACCAGCATTTCAGCCTCTTTCAAACTGAGATATCAACGATCCAATCATCAGAATGAAGAAATTCTAGAAGATGGATCTTTGGCCCATTGTCCCATTCTACAGGCTGAAATGTTGAGTCAAAAGAAAAAAAATTTTCGTAAGATAAAATTTTCACTCTGCAGCTGCTTCAGTATTGAAGCAGTTACAAGGAGAAGGGGGAAATGAAAGGGTTAGACTAACTTTGTAACCTGTATGTCTTCTAAAGCCTATAGTTTTGAGTTTTAGGTTCTGGTTAAGCCTCTTAGTACCTTTCCAGAGAATGGAAAAATGTGACCCTATCTGTGAGGACAGAAAAAAAAAGGGCAAGCAAGCAATGACCTTCACTCAGCAAAAAGAAGGACCAGACCCTTGTCTTTGACTTAGCAACGAACCCAGACTTCTTCTGAGTAGCTTTTGACCTCCAGCCAAAAGTCCACAGCCCCTAATCTTCAAAGATGAGCTAACCACCCCCGCCTTAAATTGCAGCTGTATCCACACTTGGCAGGACTGGCCAAGCTTGAGCACCTAAGACTAACCAATTATCTTATTTTATAGCTTCCTCATCCAATCCTAAATTGCCAAAACTGCAACTTCACATTTCCTGCAATTTTTCTTTTAAAAACCTAAAGGCCTTTGTCTCCCGGTGCCACTCTTTGCTGACCAGCAGGGGTGACCCCATTGTGCAATGGTTAATAAACCTCTTGCTTTTGCAACGAGTCTTGGTCTGGGGGAGTTTCTGGGAAGGGCATGATCTTAAACTCCTGAGCTGTGAGCCCAGAATGAATAAATACTGTGTTCCACTCATTTTGCTCACATTATGATGCTTATATATTTTATATTTTCCAGAGATTTTTAATGAAAAAAATATAACTAACATTTTACCAGAAAACTTGGCACATAGTATTAATATGCACATTTCTAATCTTTCTTGTTCCTTTGCACAAATTGAAGTGATATCAAGATCAGCCTATTATTCTGGCTCCCAGCTTGGTCTGTGACAAACACTCAAGGCTCAGGCTCTTGCTGTTGTATAATACAATGTATTTAAGATCCTAGGAAAAAGCTTATGGAATGAAGCACTTACTGTGAAAGAAGTAAGACAGAGTGCAGACACAAGAATGAACACAGAAATGTGGACGTGTTTTCAGTAGGCACATCCTACTGACAAATAGAGACAGGGCTCAGGATATTCTAGCTTGGAATATGTAGCTGGAAATAAAAAGAAACCTTACCACAAAAAGTGGAAAGTGAAGAAAAACACCTCATGATTGTCTTCTGAATTGCAAATGCATGCAAAACTGCAGCTGTTCTCACACTGACATGCAAAAATCACTCATACATACAATCATGCATTCACATTTATGCATATCACATACACATAAAAAATTAACTAATTTAAATATATTTTAATGGAAAACTTTTTAAATCTCCTTCCCATTTCCCTTCAGCATCAACCATTCCTCTCTTCTATATATCCCCTCTATTCTCAAGTTGATAATATAAGGAATAAAGAGGTAGATTAAATCCCGATATATTAAACATATAAACATTAAATTTAAATAAAAATTCTAAGAAAGATCTATATATAAATGACATATGCAAAATTTATGAATCGCTTGGATGTTTTTTGCTTCGAATATACAAGTGAGTTAGAGAAGCCCATATGACAGGCATCGTAAGAATAAAATTAATAGAGAAAGTAAATGTCCCTTTTCTAATTATTAATTAGTTGCTCAGGTGATTGATTTAAACAGAGAGGATTATTATGCATGAGAAGCACAACTTCTTTAGTGGAAATATTGTGCAAACTGCACATCCCTAAAGGAAATGTGTTGTTAGGCCCACTGGGAGCCCAATTACCAAAGAGACACATGAAGGAAACTCAGAGATGGATTTCTGAAAATGCAAGAGCTTTATTTAGGCCAACATGCTGCAATGGGGCTGCTTTGCAAGTCAGCAGGGAACAGCTCTGAGAGACAGAAGCCTTGGGTTTTTAAAGGAAAAAGCCCGGGGAAACTCAGGGAGTTGAAGGCTTGGTAGTTTAGGATTGGGTGAAGGGGTTCTACGTTGGTTGACTTTTAAAACAATTTGGTTCATTCCAGGTGCCCAAGTCCAGTCAGTCCTGCCCCAGAAATCTGAAGGATATTTGATCTTCAAGTTATACCTGTAATGTTCTGGGTGGGAGAGCTGTGACCCTCTGGACCAGTTGCTAGGCAACACTATCTCGCAACTGCAGATCTGGTCATTCTTCTAAACAGGGTAGAGACCTCTAGAGCAGTTGCTGCGCAATGCTGTTCACAATTACCGGCCTGGTCACTCCTTTACAACAGGATGGGTGTCTTGTCTCAGTTTACCTGCTTCTTCTTTTGTCTGTGTCTGTCAGCTCTCTAGAAAAGTACTAAGAGAACTTAGTTTAACATGGGGTATAAAATTCACAAAGAAACCTGTAAAATTAACTTGTTCCTTTCAGTATATACTTGTTGGTATATGAAGATCCAGACTAAGAGCACAGGGCAAAGTGCTCAATGCATTGTAACAGTTGGCTTTGTGATCTAGACTTTATTTCTTAGTCGGTGTTTTATTGACTATGCTAATTCTTTTTTTTTTTTTTAAAGAGCATTTGGGGACTGGTTTACACTTTTAAAAGTTTAGTCTGTTATTGGAATGGCAGGAAGGATGGCAATATATAGTCAGGTATGTTTCTGGAGAAGTAGCTAAGTGTTCTATATCCAGATACTTAGGCAGTAGGAAGAGAGAGATACTGGGGTTCCTTGGACTTTGTAAATTCCAAAGCCCAACCTCAGGGACACCCTTTCTACAAGGTCAAACCTACTCCAAAAAGACCACACTTTCTAATCTTTTAAATAGTGCCCTTCCCTAGTTACCAAGCAGACAAATCTATGAGCCTCTGGGGGCTACTCTTACTCATACCACATACCACTTTTTTACTCCATAGGTGTTTAGCCATACCTTAATACAATTGCAGATTTTCCAGCTTCGAAGGTACACATCATCTATCACATGACTGACACTGTTTAAATGTCCAAAGTTCCAGATTCTGGCTATTACGAATAAAGCTGCTATGAACATGGTTAAAAAAATGTCCTTGTTGTGGACTTGAGCATATTTCGTATGTATGCATAGGAGTGGTATAGCTGGATACTGAGGTAGCACTATTCCTAATTTTCTGAGAAAGTGCCATCTGTACCCTCATCCAAATTATTATCTCTGGAATCTGGCTAGTAACATCACCTCCCTATGTTGATACTGATATACACTTTGAACATGGGCAGATCATCATTATATGTAACAAAGGCTCAGTCATTGCATTCCACCTTGTCCTGGGATACTTGGACTCTTTGGCTCTGGGGAGCTTCACTGTGGCTTTGTTGGCCAGGAATCTGCCTGATAGATTCAATGAAGCCAAATTCCTGACTTTCAGCATGTTGGTGTTCTGTAGTGTCTGGATCACTTTCCTCCCTGTCTACCACAGCACTAAGGGGAAGGTCTTGGTGGCGGTGAAAGTCTTCTCCATCTTGACCTCCAGTGCAGGGCTGCTAGAGTACATCTTTGTGCCAAAGTGTTATGTTATTTTGATAAGACCAGATTCTAATTCTCTTAAAAAGTGCAGAAATAAATCACTGTATTGAACCCTTCATAGTTTAAAGTTTTAGATTATACTTAAAATATCTCTGTTCCCTTCCCTAGGAATGACCACTTTTATAATTCCCAGATTTTTTCAGTTACCTGTAGTACTTTGTGTAGGCTTGAAACCTTTTGATCTTTCCCCCATCTAGTTTAACAAATTCATTGTTGTCATCTTTGTTCTGCTCACAATTTGGGAGTCATTTGAGTAATACCTTTTGGTATGCTTTCTGCTGTTCCTAGAAGACATATTATCATAGTATGCTTCCTCATCCTTTGACTCTCAAGATAGTTTTTCAAATTTTTTTTCAAAATTCTATGAGACTTTGGTTCAGGAGGGCTTTTTAGATGAACCCCTTGCTTGAACTGGAGGAATCACGAACAAATGGGCACCTGTTATTTCTCCTCCTTCTTCTGGTAGCATGCAGAGTACTTTCTAGCACCTTTCATCCTAGTCAGTAGACTTGACTCTATAAGTTGGGCCTTAAGTCAACTCTTACATATTTGGTGACATAAACAAGTGTTGACCAATGAAATATTACTTTATCACCATTGCATAAGGAGCAATCCTACCACTGAAGCCTCTGGGATCTATGTGAAAATGGCAGTAGAAAGACTGTAAAAGATAAAGTTAATGGGTAGATTTTAAAAAACATCATAATGCAGAATCAAATGGACTTATGATCATATGAATTTAAAAGCAGTTTGGAAGCATTCATAAGATCTGCAGAAATACAAGCCATACCCATTCCATTGCTAACAATTTGGCAAGGACTCAAAAATCTCATCTCTAAACAAGAAATATTTTGCAATTTACCTATTGTAAAGAAAATCATTTTTATTACCTAATTTTATTAGTTGTTTCAACCACACTCCAGGGAATGGTCATTTTTTATGTTTTAGTTGGCCAAAACAACACAAAACACATGTATTTTTGGTTTTGTGTGTTATATATAGGGCCATATATGGTTTTTATTTTCTTTGGGCACTTATTTTGTTTTACTCTTTTTGTTTGTTATAATTTCCATTTTTTTTTTGCTTTGTTTTCTTTAAGAGAGAGAGAAAAGCTCTGTAGACATCTATTAGGCCCATTTGATTTAGGGCCTCTGAAAGTGCTCTTATTTCCCTGCTTAGCTTTATGTCTGGATGATCTGTCCCTTGGTGTGAGTGGAGTGTATTAAGGTGTAGGGATCCATGTGTGATTTTAGCTTTAATAATTTTTTAATTTACAAATGTAAGTATTCTTGTATTTGGGGCATAGATGTTCAGAATTGTGATGTTTTCCTGGTGAATTTTTCCTTTGATGAGCATGAAGTGCCCCTCCTCATCTTTTTTGAATAATTTTGGTTGAAAGTCTATTTTATTAGATATTAGGATAGCTACCCCAGCTTGTTTTCTGGGTCCATTTGCTTGAAAAACATTTTCCAGCACTTTACTCTCAGGTAGTGTTTATCTTTGCTGCAGAGGTGTGTTTCTTGGATACAGCAGAATGTTGTATCCTGTTTCTTCAACCATTCTGTTAGTCTGTGTCTTTTTATTGGAGAGCAGAGTCTATTGATGTTGAAAGATAATAATGACCAATGACTGTTTGTTCCATTTATTATGAAGTTGGTGATGTTACTGTGATTCAATGCATGTTTTCTTTTTGTTTTTGTTGAGAGATTATCTATATCCTGTATTTTCTTTGGTGTAGTTGTTATGTTGGATTGGAGTTTTTCTTCTAGTATCTTCTGTAAGGCTTGTTTGCTGTGTAGATATTTCCTTCAAGAAGAAATCTAAAGCACTGCATACAAGTAACTTAATAGCTCACCAGAAAGCCCTTAAAAAAAAAGCAGACAACGCCCAAGAGTAGTAGATAGCTAGAAATAAATAAATAAGAAAAATATAAAACAAATTAAAATAATCCATGAAACCAAGAGACGTTTCTTTGAGAAAATCAAAAAGTTAGACAAGCCCTTAGCAAAACTAACTAAAAGGCAGAGAGAAACTGTCCAAAATCAGCAAAATCCGAAATGAAAAGGCAGACATAACAACAGACCCTAAGGAAGTTCTTACGCCACAAAATTTGAAAATCTAAATGAAATGGACAATTTTCTTGATAGATTCTATTTACCAAAATTAAATCAAAATCAGTTAAATACATGGAATAGTCCTATATTCCCCAAGGAAATAGAAGCTGTCATCAAAAGTCTTTCTTCCAAAAATAGCCCAGGGCCAGATTGTTTCAGCACAGCATTTTGCCAGACCTTCAGAAAAAAGCTAACTTCATTTCCCTTCAAAGTATTACACAAAAAAGAAACAGAAGGAACATTACCAAACTCATTCTATGAAGCCAAAGTCACCATGATACCTAAACCACACAAGGACCCAACAAAAAAAGAGAATTTTAGACTTATCTCTCTAATGAATATTGATGCAAAAATATTCAACAAATTACTTGCAAACTGAATTCAAGAACACATGAAACGTATCATCCAATATGACCAAGTAGGCTTCATCCAGGCATACACAAGTGGTCCAATATATGGAAATCTATCAATGTAATCCACCAAAAAAACTGAAAGAGAAAAAACACATAATTATCTCCTTAGATGCTGAAAAAGCAATTGACAAAATCCAATACCCATTCATGTTTAAAGTCTTGGACTGATCAGGGATACAAGGCACATACCTAAACATTGTAAAGGCAATATACAGCAAGCCCATAGCCATAATCAAACTCAATGGAGAGAAACTTAAATCAATCTCACTGAAATCAGGGACAAGGCAAGGCTGCCCACTCTCTCCATATCTCTTCAACATAGTGCTTGAAGTCCTAGCAAGAGCCATAAAACAACTAAAGGAGATCAAGGGGATACAAATCAGAAAGGAAGAAGTCAAAGTATCACTATTCCTAGATGATATTATAGTATACATGAGTGATCCCAAAATTCCACCAGAGAACTCCTTTAGCTGATAAACACCTTCAGCAAAGTGCTGGATACAAAATTACCTCCAAAAAAATCAGAAGCCATCTTATACACCAAAGACAAAAGAACCAAGGAAGAAATTAGGGAAACAACACCCTTCACAATAGTCACTAATAACATAAAGTACCTTGGTGTGACTCTAACCAAGCAAGTGAAAGACCTGTTTGAAAAAACTTCAAGTCTTTGAAGAAAGAAATTAGAGAAGATATCAAATGATGGAAAGATCTCCCATGCTCATGGATCAGTAGAATTAACATGGTGAAAATGGCTAGCTTGCCAAAAGCAATCTACAGATTCAATGCAATGCCCACCAAAATAGCAACAAAATTATTTACAGGACTTAAAAGACAAACTCCCAACTTCATATGGAAAAACAAAAAACCTAGAATTGCAAAATGATCCTGTACAACAACAGATCGTCTGGAGGTATCACTATCCCTGATCTCAAGCTGTACTACAGAGCAATAGTAACAGAAACTGCATGTTACTGGCATAGAAACAAAATGGTGGAACAAGGGAACTGAGTAGAAGACCCAGAAATAAACCAACACACCTATGGCTACTTGATTTTTAGCAAAGAAGCCAAAACCATTCAATGTAAAAAAGACAGCATCTTCAACAAATGGTGCTAGTCTAACTGGATGTCTACATGCAGAAAAATGAAAATAGATCCATATTTATCACCCTGCACAAAACTAAAGTCCAAATGAATCAAAGATCTCAGCATAAAACCAGACACACTAAATGGGTTAGAAGAAAAAGTGGGGAAGAGCCTAGAACTAATTGGCATAGGAGACAACTTCCTGAACAGAATACCAACAGCACAGGTTCTAAGAGCAACAATGAATAAATGGGACCTAATGAAACTGAAAAGCTTCTGTAAAGCAAAAGATACTATTGTCTGAAGAAAAAAACAACCTACTGGCTGGAAAAGGATTTTTACCAACCCCATATATGACAGAGGGCTAATATCCAGAATGTATAAACAACTAAAGAAGTTAAAAAGCAACAAATCGAGTAATCCAATTAAAAAATGGAGTACAGAGGTCAATAGAGAATTCTCTGTAGAGGAATAACGAATGGCAGAGGAACACTTAAAGAAATGATCAACGTCCTGAGTCATCAGGGAGATGCAAATCAAAACAACCTTGAGATTTCACCTTACAGCCATCAGAATGGCTAAGATCAAAAACTCAAGTGACAACACATGCTGGAGAGCTTTAGAAGAAAGGGGAACCTCCTGCATTGCTGGTGGGAATGTAAACTTGTACAGCCACTTTTGAAATCAATCTGGCACTTTCTCAGACACTTAGGAATAGTGCTTCCTCAAGATCCAGCTATACCATTCCTAGGCATATATCCAAAATATGCTCAAGTATAAAACAAGGACATTTTCTCAACCATGTTCGTAGCAGCTTTATTTCTAATAGCCAGAAGCTGCAAACAACCCAGATGTCCATCAATGGAGGAATGGATACAATAATTGTGATACATTTACAAAATGGAATACTATTCAGCAATTAAAAACAAGGAAATCATGAAATCTTGATGCAAATGGTGGGATCTAGAAAAGATCATCCTGAGTGAGGTATCCCAGAAACAGAAAGACACACGAGGTATATATTCATTTATAAGTGGATACTACACCTATAAGATGGGATAAACATTCTAAAATTTGTACACCTAAAGAAGCTAAACAAGAAGGAAGACCCTGGATAAGAGGATCAATCCTCACTTAGAAAGACAAAGCAGCTGGACATCATAAGAAGGAGAAAACGGGAAACTGGACAGGAGCCTACCACAGAGGACCTCTGAAAGACTCTACCTAGCAGTGTATCAAAGCAAATGCTGAGACTCATAATCAAACTTAGGGCAGAGTGCCGGGAATCATATGTAAGAAAGAGGGAGTTAGTAAGACCTGGGGAGTACAGGAGCTTCACAAGGAGAGCAACAGAACCAAAATATCTGGACTCAGGGGTATTTTCTGAGACTGATACTCCAATCAAGATACATTCATGGAATATAACCCAGAACCCCTGCTCAAATAGAGCCCCCATGACAGCTCAGTATCAAAGTGGGTTTCTTTTATTTATTTTTTATTTTTTTATTTTTATTTTTTTTTAATTTTTCATCAATTACACTTTATTCATTCTGCATCCCCCCATAAGCCCCTCCCTCCTCCCCTCCCATTCCACCCTCCCTCCTCCCCCTGCATGCATGCCACTCCCCAAGTCTACTGATAGGGGAGGTTCTCCTCTCCTTTCTGTTCTTAGTCTATCAGTTCACATCAAAAGTGGCTGCATTGTCCTCTAGTATGGCCTGGTAAGGCTGCTCCCCCCCCAGGGGGAGATGATCAAAGAGCAGGCCAATCAGATTATGTCAGAGGCAGTCCCTCTTCACATTACTATGTAACCCAATTGGACTCTGAACTGCCCTGGGCTACATCTGTGCAGGGGTTCTGGGTTATCTCTATGAATAGTCTTTGGTTGGAGTATGAGTCTCTGGGAAGTTCCCTGTGTTCAAATTTTCTTGTTCTGTTGCTCTCCTTGTGGAGACCCTGTCCTCTCCAGCTCTTACTATTTCCCAGTTCTTACCTAAAATTCCGTTCACCTGCCCAACAGTTGCCCATCAGGCTCAGCATCTGCTTTGATAGTCTGTAGGGCAGAGGCTTTCAGAGGCCCTCTGTGGTAGGTTCCGAGGTTGTTTCCTGTTTTCTTTTTCTTCTGATGTTCATCCTCTTTGCCTTTCCGGATGGGGATTGGACATTTTAGTTAGGGTCCTCTCTCTTGCTTAGTTTCTTTAGATGCACAGGTTTTAGTGGGTTTGTCCTATGTTGTATGTCTATATGAGTGAGTATATACCATGTGTGTCTTTTTGCTTCTGGGACAACTCACTCAGGATGATCGTTTCCAGGTCCCACCATTTACTTGCAAATTTCATGATTTCCTTGTTTTTCATTGCTGAGTAATATTCCATTGTGTAGATGTACCACAATTTCTGCATCCATTCTTCAGTTGAGGGGCATCTGGGTTGTTTCCAGCTTCTGGCTATTACAAATAAAGCTGCTACAAACATGGTTGAGCAAATGTCCTTTTTCTGTACTTGAGCCTCTTTTGGATATATGCCCAGTAGTGGTATGGCTGGATCTTGAGGAAGCGCTATTCCTGGTTGTCTGAGAAAGCGCCAGATTGATTTCCAGAGTGGTTGTACAAGTTTACATTCCCACCAGCAGTGGAGGAGGGTTCCCCTTTCTCCACAACCTCTCCAGCATGTGTTGTCACTTGGGTTTTTGATCTTGGCCATTCTCATGGGTGTAAGGTGAAATCTCAGGGTTGTTTTGATTTGCATTTCCCTAATGGCTAGTGAGGTTGAGCATTTCTTTAAGTGCTTCTCTGCCATTCGGTATTCCTCTACAGAGAATTCTCTGTTTAGCTCTGTTCCCCATCTTTTAAGTGGATTACTTGGTTTGCTGCTTTTCAGCTTCTTTATTTCTTTATATATACTGGATATGAGTCCTCTGTCAGATAAAGGGTTGGTGAAGATTCTTTCCCAATCTGTAGGTGGTCGCTTTGTTTTGATGACGGTGTCCTTTGCTTTGCAGAAGCTTTTCAGTTTCATGAGGTCCCATTTATTGATTGTTGCTCTTAGAGCCTGTGCTATTGGTGTTCTTTTCAGGAAGTTTTCTCCTGTACCAATGAGTTCTAGGGTATTTCCCACTTTCTTTTCAAGCTGATTTAATGTGTCTGGTTTTATGTTGAGGTCTTTGATCCACTTGGACTTCAGTTTTGTGCAGGGTGATAAGTATGGATCTATTTTCATTTTTCTACATGTAGACATCCAGTACCATGTAGACACCAACAAATGGTGGACCAGCACCATTTGTTGAAGATGCTATCTTTTTTCCATTGAATGATTTTGGCATCTTTGTCAAAGATCAGGTGTCCATAAGTGTCTGGCTTTATTTCTGGGTCTTCTGTTCGATTCCATTGATCCACCATTCTGTTTCTATGCCAGTACCATGCAGTTTTTAAAACTGTTGCTCTATAGTACAACTTAAGATCAGGAATGGAGATACCTCCAGAAGATCTTTTATTGTAGAGGATTGTTTTAGCAATTCTGGGTTTCTTGTTATTCCATATGAAGTTGAGAATTTTTCTTTTCAGGTCTGTAAAGAACTGTGTTGGTAATTTGATGGGAATTGCATTGAATCTGTAGATTGCTTTTGGTAAGATGGCCAATTTTACTATGTTAATCTTGCCAAGCCATGAGCATGTGAGATCTTTCCATCTTCTCATATCTTCTAATTCTTTCTTCAGAGATTTGAAATTTTTTTCATACAAGTCTTTGACTTCCTTGGTTAGGGTTACTCCGAGGTACCTTATGTCATTTGTGGCTATTGTGAAGGGTGTTGTTTCCCTAATTTCTTTCTCAGCCCTTTTGTCTTTTTTATACAGGAGGGCTACTGATTTTTTTGAGTTAATTTTGTATCCTGCCACTTTGCTGAAGGTTTTATCAGCTGTAGGAGTTCCCTGGTAGAGTTTTTGGGTCACTCACGTATACTATCATATCATCTGCAAATAGTGATAATTTGACTTCTTCCTTTCCAATTTGTATCCCCTTGATCTTCTTCAACTGTCTTATTGCTCTAGCAAGGACTTCCAGCACTATGTTGAAGAGATATGGAGAGAGTGGGCAGCCTTGTCTTGTCCCTGATTTCAGTGGGATTGCTTTAAGTTTCTCTTCGTTCAGTTTGATATTGGCTATAGGCTTGCTGTATATCGCCTTTACTATGTTTAGATATGTGCCTTGAATCCCTGATCTTTCCAATACTTTAAACATGAATGGATGTTGGATTTTGTCAAATGCTTTTTCAGCATCTAGGGAGATTATCATGTGGTTTCTTTCTTTCAGTTTGTTAATATGGTGGATCACATTGATGGATTTCCGTATATTGAACCACCCCTGCATACCTGGGATGAAGCCTACTTGGTCATAGTGGATAATATCTTTGATGTGTTCTTGGATTCGGTTTGCAAGTATTTTATTAAGTATTTTTGCATCAATGTTCATAAGGGAGATTGGCCGGAAATTCTCTTTCTTTGTTGAGTCTTTGTGAGGTTTAGGAACCAAGGTGACTGTGGCTTCATAGAATGAGTTTGGTAATGTTCCTTCTGTTTCTATTTTGTGGAATAGTTTGAAGAGAATTGGTGTTAGCTCTTCTTTGAAGGTCTGGTAGAATTCTGCGCTGAAGCCATCTGGTCCTGTGCTTTTTTTGGATGGGAGGCTTTTGATGACCGCTTCTATTTCTTTGGGGGATATAGGACTATTTAGTTGATTTACCCGGTCCTGATTCAGCTTTGGTAAGTCAAATCGATCAAGAAAATTGTCCATTTCATTTAGATTTTCAAATTTTGTAGCATATAGACTTTTGAAGTAACTCCTAATGATTGTTTGGATTTCCTCAGTGTCTGTAGTTATATCCCCCTTTTCATTTCTGATTTTGTTGATTTGGGTGGTGTCTCTCTGCCTTTTAGTTAGCCTGGCTTGGGGAAATTTTCTTCGATGATTTTGTTGAAAATATTTTCTGGGCCTTGGAGAAGGGAGTCTTCTTTTTCCTCTATACCTATTATTCTTAGGTTTTGTCTTTTCATATTGTCTTGCATTTCTTGGACGGTCTGTGTCAGGAATTTTTCGGATTTAACATTTTCTTTGACAGATACATCGATTTCTTCCATTGTATCTTCTACACCTGAGATTCTTTCTTCCATCTCTTGTAGTCTGTTGGTTATGCTTACCTCTGTAGTTCCTGTTTTCTTCCCTAGATTCTTCCTTTCTATTATTTCCTCCATTTGTGTTTTCTTTAATTTTTCCAATTCTATCTTCAGGTCTTGAGTTGTTTTGTTTACTTCCTTCACCTGTCTGATTGTCCTTTCCTGTTTTTCTTTTAGTTCCTTCAACTCTGTTTCTATCATTTCATTCAGTGTTTTAAGCATTTCCTTTCTAAAGGCCATAAACTGGCTGCAGCTTCCTCTATTTCTTTACGGATGGCAATATTCTGTTTGAGTTTATCTTCCTCTATGTCTTTACGAATCTTATTTGTTTCCTCTGTTATCATCTTCATGAGCATAGTTGTTAGGTCATCTTCTTGGATTTCAGCTATGGTGGGGTGTCCAGGGCTACTTGCCCCTGGGTAACTGGGTTCTGGAGATGCCATATTGCTCTGTCTTTTGTTGCTTGAGCTTTTACGCTGGCCTCTACCCATTGTGCTATCTTGGGTGTTTGGGGTTATTTTCTGGTGGTTTCTGGGGATCCTGTGGTGGAGAGAATCCCCTTTGCAGAAAGCTGGTTTTTCCTGAAGGATGTCTTTTCAGCTTTTTGGGTATAGTCCCTGGATGGCTGGTGTTTTTTCAGGAGTTGCTCACCTCAGGGATATAGACCTGAGTGGTAACTATGGTCTTTGTTAGTCGAGAGGGTTCTCCTCTCACCCAGGGAAGTCCTGAGGGCAGCTGCCCTGTTTCTGCGTTTCTTGTTGTAAATTTAATGATCAGCTGCTGTGACCCAGTTGGACATCAGGCGAGCAGCAACTGTTTGTGCCTGTGTCTGGAGCACAGCTGAATGATGGCCCCACTGGTCTGCTAGTCTGCTAGACTTTTTCTAGGGAAGGATTGGGTGATTTAAGTCAGAATTTAAGTCCTTCCCTGTGGATTCTCTGGAGACACAGACTTCCAGTGTCTTTTTTGCCCTGGTGCACACTACTCAGTGTCCGCCAGCTGGCTGGCCGCAGAAACTGCCTGTGCCTGGAGCACAGCTGAGTGTTGGCGGCTCAGTCTCTGCCAGCTGTCTGGTGCGCAGAAACTGCCTGTGTCTTCCTTTGTGGCCTTTGGGAGCCTGGGTGCCTCCCTAATCTGGGTAATTTTCCGGGGACGTTTTAAGGCTGGGGATTCGGCTGAGTGCTCTGAGATCAGACCAGCCGTTTCCCTCCCTGTGTGTTTGCACCGGACAGTGAAACTCATTAGCTGGTTCCCTGGTGCCCACAGTTCTATCTCAGGCAGCAAATCAGGCGCGCAGGCAGGCAGGGCTCTGTGCTGGAGCCTGGGTCTCAGGCTCTGGCTCTGAGCTGTGTCCTGGGGTGTCCGTGGAACCCGAGTCTTTTCCAGGGGATGTCTGGGTGACCTAAGGCCGGTCCCAATCGTTTCCTGTACCCTGGGGTTATCTCTCGACTGAAAATTCCAGTCTCCGATAGTGTGGTGCCCAGGGTTCAGTCTGGGACCGTGACCAGAGACACTGGCTTGTGGCTCTGGGCTGGGGCTGGGGCTGGGGCTGGCAGCCGGCAGCCAAGTGTCTGGCAGAACTGGGATCTCTTCCGCGGTTTAGCTGGGTGAGTTAAAAGCTGATTGAATCCCCCACCCTGGGGTATCCTCTCACCTGGGAAACACAATGACTGTGTTTTATGGCTGCGAGTTCTGATTGCTGGTCACTGTGCTGATCCTGCTGCTGTTGCTCAGAATGTGAGTCCTCCTGGTGCCGCCATCTTGCCCCTCCGCAATCAATCCAAAGTGGGTTTCTTAATAAGGGGAAGAGGAACTGTCTCTGACATGAACTCAGTGGCTGGCTCTTTGACCACCCCCTGTGACAGAGGAACAGTCTTGCCAGGCTACAGAGGAGGACATTGCAGCAAGTCCTGATGAGACCTGATAAGCTAGAGTCTGATCGAAGGGGAGGTGGACCTCCCCTATCAGTGGACTTGGAGGGGGACATGAGAGGTGACGAGGGAGTGAGGGTAGGTTTGGGAGGGAATGAGGGAAGGGGCTACAGCTGAGATACAAAGAGGATAAAATGTAATTAATATAAAAACTAAAAATTTATTTAAAAAAAGAGAGAAAAACAAGAAGTAGATCCATAGACTGACGACTAGGATTGGGGAGCATTGTACAGAGGGAACCTAAATATAAAAATGTATAATTAAAAAATAATAAATAAAATTAGAAATGCATATAAAATGTATCTAGATGTATATTCAGAAGTAAATACTAAATAGATGTACGCTTTTTGGGTTGACAATAATCCCTAATATCTACAGTAATCTTTCTCTACCCTCATTATCACCATAATAAATTGTTCTTTGAGTCATATTCCAAGGGAACCCAGAAGATTCTCAAAAGTATAAATGCAGACATTCAACTTGTTACCTCCCAGAAGCCGAAACTATGCCTTATTGCTGAAGATACCACATACTTCAGATACAGGACATGTAAGTACTTAGCTGAAACTGACTGGAAAGCCTCCAAGTCCAACATAACTGTAAAGCCTATGAAATCAGAAAAGCAAAATAATTTGTAATCGCTACAAACATAAACAATCTCTTGGAGTATACATAACAAAGCAAGTGAGAAATATGTATATAGATTTTGAAGAAAGAAAATTCTGAAGATTCTGAAGAAGATATCAGAAGATGGACATATTATCTTGGTATATTGGTATAATTAACATGGTAAAATGACCATGCTACCAAAAGCAATCTACACATTCAGTACAATCTCCATCAATATTCCAATATCTTGAAAGGAAAAATATTCAATTTTATGTGGAAAAAAACAAAACAAAACCCAGGGTGGCTAAAATTAATCTTAATTTTTAAAAGAACTTGTGGAGGTATCAGCAATCCTGATTTCAAGCTCTACTGCAGAGCCAGATGTACTGCTTTCTCTACACACATTGATGGTAATGCCCTATTACTGATGACAACACTTACACAAATCACTGCAACAGTGACATATTGACATACTGCCTACTAAGAACCTTCATGATTATTGACTATTATTCATGGTACTGGAAGGTACTCTGCATGTTAACAAAGTAGAAAGGTAAACACTAAAACAACTACAAAACCTTCAATCTTCAAAGGTTCCCTTCTCCTCAGCACCTGAAGGAATCTTCTCCAAAACTGACTACATACTGACACAAAGCAAGCCTCAACAAATACAAGAAAATTAAATAACACTTTGTATTCTGTCAAACCACAATGGATTAAAGCTAGACTTCAACAACATCAGAAACAATAGAAGTCCTACAACTCATAGAAACTGAACACCCTCTACTTAATGACCACTGGTTCAGGGAAGACATAAAAAAAAATTAAAGACTTTCTAGAATTCAATGAGAATAAAGGCAAAACATACCCAAACTTATGTGACACAATGAAAGCAGTGCTAAGAGGAAAATTCACAGCACTAAGTGCCTTCATAAAGAAAGTGGAGAGAGCTCATACTAGCAACTTAACAGCTCAATCAAAAGCTATAGATAAAAAGGATTCAAACACACCAAAGAGGCAGGATATAATCAAACTCAGGCCTGAAAGCAATACCTAGAAACAAAGAGAACAAAACAGGGAATCAATAAAACCAAGATTTTTTTTTTGAGCAAATCAACAAGATAGACAAACCCTTGGTGAAACTAGCTAAAATACAAAGGGAGAGTATACAAATTAATAAAATAAGAAATGAAAAATGGTATATAACAACAGACACCGAGGAAATCCAAAGAATAATTAGATCATACTTCAAAAACCTATGCCACAAAATTGGAAAATATAAATTAAATGGATTATTTTCTTGATAGATACCAGTTACCAAAGCTTAAATCAAAATCAGGTTAAGAAAACTTATAACTCCTAAGAAAATAGAAACAGTCCTTAAAAGCCTCCCAACCAAAAAGAGCCCAGGCCCAGATGGTTTTAGCTCAGAATTCTAGCAGACTTTCAAAAATGAGCTAACACCGATACTAGTCAAACCATTCCACAAAATAGAAACAGAAAGAATATTGCCAAACTCATTTTATGAGGCCACAGTCACCCTGATACCTAAACCACTCAAAGACCCAAGGAAGAAAGAGAATAGACCAATCTCCCTTATGAAGTTTGATGCAAAAAATACTCAATAAAATACTTGCAAACCAGGGGCTGGAGAGATGGTTTAGTGGTTAAGAGCACCTCTTCCAGAGGTCCCGAGTTATAGTCCCAGCAACTATATGGTGGCTCACAGCCATCTGTAATGGAATCTGATTCCCTCTTCTGGTGTGCATGAAAACAGAGTATTCATAAAATAAATAAATAAATTTAAAAATGTTGAAAACAAGGAAATCATGAAATTTGCAGGCAAATCATGGAATCTAGAAAAGATCATCCTGAGTGAGGTATCCCAGAAGCAGAAGACACACAAGGGATATTCTCACTTCTAAGTGGATTCTACACCTATAAAATAGGATAAACATCCTAAAATCTGTACACCTGAAGAAGCTAAACAAGAAGGAGGTTAGGGGTAAGATGATCAATCCTCACTTAGAAAGACAAATGGGATGGACATGGGAAGTAAGAGAAAACAAGAAACAGGACAGGAGCCTTCCATAGAGGGCCTCTGAAAGACTCTACCTAGCAGTGTATCAAAGCAGGTGCTGAGACTCATAACCAAATCTTGGGCAGAGTGCAGGGACTCATATGAAAGAAGGGAGAGTTAGTAAGACCTGGAGAAGATGAGAGTGCCACAAGGAACAAATATATCTGGGCACAGGAGTCTTTTCTAAGACTCCAGCCAAGGACCATGCATGGATTTAACTTAGAACCATTGCTCAGAAGTAGCCCATGGCAGCTCAGCATCCAAGTGTGTTTTTCTAATAAGGGGAACAGAAACTGTCTCTGACAAGAACTCAGTGGCTGGCTTTTTGACCTCCACCCGCTGGGGGAGGAGCAGCCTTGCTAGGCCACAGAGGAGGACCTTGTAGCCAGTCCTGATGAGACCTGATAAACTAGGGTCAGATGGAAGGAGAGGAGGACCTCCCCTATCAGTGGATTTAGAGAGGGGCAGGGAGGAGATGAGGGAGGAAGGGTGAGATTGGGAGGGAATGAGGGAGGGGGCTACAGCTGGGATACAAAGTAAATAACCTGTAATTAATAAAAAAATAAAAATTATAAAAAAATAAAAATAATTTTCCTTTAAAAAATACTTGCAAAACTAATCCAGGAACACATCAAAAATATCATCACAATGACCAAGTAGGCTTCATCTCAGGAATGCAGGGATGGTTCAACATACAAAAATACATCAAAGTAATCCACCATATAAACTAACTGAAAAAAAAACCAAAACACATGCTCATCTCTTTAGATACTGAAAGGACTTTGACAAAATCCAACACCCTTTCATGTTTAAAGTCTTTTCCCATCTCTTTGATTTAATTTGGTTGAACTTCTATTTTATTATATATGAGATTAGCTACTCCAGCTTGTGTCTTGGCTCTGTTTCCTTGGAAAACCTTTTCCCAGGCCTTTACTTTGAGATAATGTCTGTTAGCCTATCTATTTTTATTGAGGAATTGAGTCTATTCATATTGAGAGATAGTAATGACCAGTGATTATTAATTCATGTTATTTTGTTGTTGATGGTGGTTATGTGTGGTTTTGTGTGTGTGTGTGTGTGTGTGTGTGTGTGTGTGTATTTACCTCCTTTTGGCTTGGTGGTCTGAATTTATACATTTCCTATATTTTCTTGTGTGTAGTTAAGTTCCTTGTGTTGGAGTGTTCCTTCTGGTATCTTCAGTAGGGTTGGATTTGTGCATTGATATTTTTCAAGTTTGGTATCATCATGGAATCTATTTTTCTTCATCTAAGATAATTAAAAGTTTTGCTGGGTATAGTAGTCTGGGCTGACATCTGTGGTGTTTTAGTTTCTGCAAGGCATTTGCCCAGGCCCTTCTGGCTTTTAGAGTCTCTGTTGAGAAGTTTGCTGTAATTCTGATAGGTCTGTCTTTCTATTTTCTTGGTAGTTTTTTGTGGCACCTTTTTATATCCCTTCTTTGTTTTATACATTTAGTGTTTTGATTATTATATGCAGCAGCATTTTCTTTTATGGTCCAATATAATTGACGTTCTCTAAGCTTCTTGTATGTTTATTAGGCATTTTTTTTCTTTTTTATGTTGGGGAAATTTTCTTCAATGATATTGTAGAAAATATTTTTTTCGGCCTTGGAGCTAGAAACTCTTTAACCTATATTTTTCTTTTTAAAATTTTAAATTATTTATTACAATTTATTCACTTTGTATACCCTCTGCAGCCCTCTCCCTTGTCTCCTCCAAATCCCACCCCTATCCCACTTTTCCCCCTATGCCCCCCCATGCGCTTTTCCTAGTCCCCTGATAGGGGAGGACCTCCTCCTCTTCTGTCTGACACTAGCTTATCAGGTCTCATCAGGGCTGGATACATTATATTCCTCTGTGGCCTGGCAAAGCTGCACCCCCTGGGCAGAGTGATTAAAGAGCTGGCCCCTGAGTTCCTGTCAGACAGGCTCTATACCCCTTACTCTGAAACCCACTTAGAACCTGAGCAGCCTATGGGCTTCCTTTGAACAGGACATCTAAGTCCTCTCCACGCATGGTCCTTGGTTGGAGTATCAGTCTCTGCAGTTTCTCCCAGGCTCATAGTTTTGGGCATTGTTCTCCTTGTGGAGTTCCTGTCCCCTCCAGGTCTTTCTATCTCCATCTTCTTCTATAAGGACTCCAGAACTCTGCTCAAAGTTTGGCTATGAATCTCAGCATCTCCTTAGATACCCTGGAGGGTAGAGTCTTTCAGATGTCCTCTGTGGAAGGCTCCTGTCCTGTTACCTGTTTTCTCCCTCTTCCAATGTTTATCATGTTTGCCCTTTTGAATGAGGACTAAGCCTCTTCACTAAGGTCCTCTTGTTGTTTAGCTTCTTTAGGACTATAGATTTTAGTATGTTTATCCTATATTATATGTCTAATATCCACTTCTAACTTAAAATATACCATATGTGTCTTTTGCTTCTGGGTTACCTCACTCATGATGATCTTTTCTAGGTCCCACCATTTGCCTGCAAATTTCATGATTTCCTTGTTTTTAATTGCTGAGTAGTATTCCATTGTGGTAAATGTATCACACTTTCTGGATCCATTCCTCTGTTGAGGGATATCTAGGATGTTTCCTGATTCTGGCTATTACAAATAAAGCTGCTATGAACATAGTTGAGAAAATGTCTTTATTGAATGGTAAGGCATCTTTTGGGTATATGCCTAAGAGTGATATACTTGGATCCTGAAGTAGTACTATTCCTAATTTTTTGAGAAAGTGCCAGATTGATTTCCAAAGTGGCTGTACAAGGTTACATTCCCACCAGCAATGGAGGAGAGTTGGCTTTTCTTGACAACCTCTCCACCTTGCATCTTCCCTTGAGTATTTGACCTTAGCCATTCTGATGGGTGTGAGGTGAAATCTCAGGATTATTTTGATTTGCATTTCCTGAATGACTAAAAATGTTGAGCATTTCTTTTTTTTGTTGCTGTTGATTTTTTTAAATTTAATTTAATTCATTATTTATTTATTGCATGTATTTTGGACCTGTTGTTTTCCTTGTGGAGCTCCTGTCCCCTCCAAGTCCTTCTATCACCCTCTTCTCCCATAAAGATTCTGGCACTCTGCCCAAAGTTTGGCCACGAGTCTTGGTATCTCTTTCGATACCATGGTGGGTAGAGTCTTTAGAGGTCCTCTGTGGAAGGCTCCTGTCCTGCCCCCTGTCCTCTCCTATTTCCATTGTCTAACCCATTTGCCCTTCTGAATGAAGATTAAGCTTCTTCCCTAGGATCCATTTCTTTTTTTTTATTTCTACTTACCTCTCTTTTTATTTTTTATTTTAACATATTTTATTAATTACAGTTTAGTCACTTTTTATCTCAGCTGTGTCCCCCTCCCCCATCCTCTCCCAATCTTACCCTGCCTCTATTCTCTTATGCCCCTCCCCCAGTCCAATGATAGAGGAGGACTTCCTCACTTTCCATCTGACCATAGTCTATCACGTCTCCTCAACCTGGCTACTTTGTCTTCCTCTGTGGCCTTGCAAGGCAGCTCCCCCGTGAAGTGGAGGTATTCTAAGAGCCAGCCCATGAGTTCATGTCAGAGATGGTCCCTGGTCTTATTATTGGGGAACTATCTTGGATACAGAGCTACCTTGGGCTACTTCTGTGCAGAGGTTCTAAGTTATCTCAATGCATGGTCCTTTTTTGGAGTATCTGTCTTAGAAAAGACCCCTGTGCCCAGGTTTTTTGATTCTTTTGCTCCCTTTGTGGAGCTCCTGTCCCCTCCAGGTCCTTCTGTCTGCCCCTTCTTTCTTAAGATTCCCTGCACTCTGCCCAAAGTTTGGCTATACTGAGTGAAGTCTTTCAGAGGCCCTCTGTGATACGCTCCTGTCCTGTTTCTTATTTTCTCTCTCTTCTTATGTCCATCTCATTTGTCTTTTGGAATGAAGATTGAGCCTCTTACCCAGGGTCCTCCTTCTTGGTTAGCTTCCTTAGGTGTACAGATTTTAGCATGATTATCCTATATTATATGTCTAATATCCACTTATAAGTGAGTATATATACTATGTGTGTCTTTCTGCTTCTAGGATACCTCACTCAGGATGATCTTTTCTAGATCTCACCATTTGCCTGCAAATTTCATGATTTCCTTGATTTTAATTGATGTGTAGTATTCCATTGTGTAAATGTACCACAATTTCTGTATCCATTCCTCCATTAAGGGGCATCTTGGTTGTTTCCAGCTTCTGGCTATTACAAATAAAGCTGCTACAAACATGGTTGAGCAAATGTCCTTGTTGTATACTTGAGTATCTTTTGAATATATGCCTGGGAGTGGTACAGATGGTCTTGAGGTAGCACTATATCTCTTTGTCGGAGAAAGCATCAGATTGATTTCCAAAGTGCTTGTACAAGTTTACATTCCCACCAGCAATGGAGTAGGGTTCCTCCCAACAGCAATGGAGTAGGGTTCCTCTTTCTCCACAAGCTCTCCAGCATGTATGCCACTTGAGTTTTTACCTTAGCCATTCTGATGGGTGTAAGGTGAAATCTCAGGATCATTTTGATTTGCATTTCCCTGATGACTAAGTATGTTGAGCATTTCTTTAAGTGTTTCTCTGCCATTCAATGTTCCTCTATAGAGAATTCTCTGTTTAGCTATGTACCCCATTTTTTAATTGGGTTACTTGATTTGTTGGTGTTTAACTTCTTAAGTTCTTTATATATTCTGGATATTAGATCTCTGTTGTATCTAGGGTTGATGAAGATCCTTTCCCAGTCTATAGGCATTCATTTTGTTCTGATGACAGTGTCCTTTGCTTTACAGAAGCTTTTCAGTTTCATGAGGTCCCGTTTATTGATTGTTGGTCTTAGAGTTTGTACTGTTGGTGTTCTGTTTAGAAAGTTGTCTCCTGTGCCAATGAGTTCCAGATTCTTCTCCACTTTTTCTTCTAACAGGTTTAGTGTTTCTGTTTTTATATTGAGGTCTTTGATCCACTTGAATTTTAGTTTTGTTCAGGGTGGTAAGTATGGATCTATTTTCATTTTTCTACATGTAGACATCCAGTTAGACCAGCACCATTTGTTGGAGATGCTATCTTTTTTCCATTGTATGGTTTTGGCATCTTTGTCAAAAATCAGGTGACCATAAGTGTGTGGGTTTATTGCTGGGTCTTCTATTCAATTCCATTGATCCACCATTGTGTTTCTATGTCAGTACTATGCAGTTTTTATTACTGTTGCTGTATAGTACAGCTTGAGATCAGGGATGGAAATACCTCCAGAAGATCTTTTATTGTAGAGGATTGTTTTAGCGATTTTGGGTTTCTTGTTATTCCATATGAAGTTGAGAATTTTTCTTTCAAGGTCTGTAAAGAATTGTGTTGGTAATTTGATGGGAATTGCATTGAATCTGTAGATTGCTTTTGGTAGAATGGCCATTTTTACTATGTTAGTCCTACTGATCCATGAGCACAGGAGATCATTCCATCTTCTGATATCTTCTTCTATTTCCTTCTTCAGAGACTTGAAGTTTTTTTTTTTTCCTTCTTTTTTTCTTTTTCAAACAAGTCTTTCAGTTCCTTGGTTAGAGTTACACTGAGGTACTTTATGTCCTTTGTGGCTAATGTGAAGAGTGTTGTTTCCCTAATGTCTTTCTCAGCCCTCTTGTCTTTTGTATAGAGGAGGGCTACGGATATTTTTGAGTTGATTTTCTATCCAGCCACTTGGCTGAAGGTGTTCGTCAGCTGTAGGAGTTCCCTGGTAGAATTTTTTTGGGTCACTCATGTATAGTATCATATCATCTGCAAATAGTGATACTTTTCTTTCTTCCTTTCTTGGCTCAATCCCCTTTATCTCCTTTAATTTTCTTATTGCTGTAGCAAGGACTGCAAATACTATGTTAAAGAGGTATGGAGAGAGTGGGCAGCCTTGCCTTGTCTCTGATTTCAGTGGGATTGATTTAAGCTTTTCTTCATTTAGTTCAATGTTGGCTATAGGCTTACTGTATATTGCCTTTACTATGTTTAGGTAAGTGCCTTGTATCCCTGATCTCTCCAAGACTTTGAATGTAAATGAATGTTGGATTTTATCAAATGCCTATTCAGCATCTAAGGAGATTATCATGTGGTCTTTTTCTTTCAGTTTGTTTATATGGAAGATTTTATTGATGGATTTTCATATAATGAACCACTTCTGCATACCTGGGATAAAGTCTACTTGGTCATAGTGGATGATATCTTTGATGTGTTCTTGGATTCGGGTTGTGAATATTTTATTGAGTATTTTTGCATCAATGTTCATAAGAGAGATGGGTCTGAAATTTTCTTTTTTGGTTGGATCTTTGTTTTAGGTATCAAGGTGACCGTGGCTTCATAGAATGAGTTCGGTAATGTTCCTTCTGTTTCTATTTTGTGGAATAGTTTGAGGGGTATTGGTGTTAGCACTTCTTTGAAGGTAGAATTCTGGTAGAATTCTGTGCTGAAACCATCTGATCCTGGGCTTTTTTTGGATGGAAGATTTTTGATGATAGCTTCTATTTCCTTAGGAGATATAGGACTATTTAATTGATTTACCTGGTCTTGATTCAGCTTTGGTAAGTGGAATCAATCAAGAAATTTGTCCATTTCATTTAGATTTTCAAATTTTGTGGCATATAGGCTTTTGAAGTAAGACCTCATGATTGTATGGCTGTCCTCAGTGTCTATTGTTATGTCTCCATTTTCATTTCTCATTTTGTTGATTTGGATGATGTCTGTCTGTCTTTTAGTTAGTTTGGCTAAGGGTTTGTCTATTTTGTTGATTTTCTCAAAGAACTAGCTCTTGGTTTCATTCATTCTTTGAATTGGTTTATTTGTTTCTAATTTATTGATTTGAGCTCTAAGTTTGATTATTTCCAGCCCTCTACTCCTCTTAGGTATATCTACTATGGCTGGGGGGAAAAGGGCAAAACTTTTTCATTGTTTTTGGAAGTGCAAACTGGTTTTGCAACCATGTAATTTGATATTTCAAAAAAGGAAAAAAGTAGAAATAATTCTATTTTATTTTCCAGCTGCTCCAATTTTTTCATATACCCAAAGGACTTTATATCCTACTACAAAAAAAATAATTGCTATTACCTGTCCATTGCTACTTTCCCTATAGTAGCCTAAAATGAAAAAAAAGCCTGGAAGTCAATAAAGAACTGAATAGATAATAACAAAACAGGGCCATTACATTGTAGGGTATTATTCAACTATTAAGAAAAATAAGACTAAAAAAAAATCTCTAAATGGAGCTAGAAATTATCTTTGTGAGAGAGGAAACTAGACCCAGTAAGAAAAACATTGCATGGTCTCTCTCATCTGTGAATGATAGCACTGAAGTCTTCGAGAATTGGTCTTATTTTATTCCCTAATCCCCTCCCCCCAAGGCGTATGGTGTAGGTACCAGGATTACTTTTGTCTGTCTCATCTGTGAATGCAGCACAGAGATAAATGTCAGCATTATTCTTTTCAACATGCCAGACTGACCAGAAATGAAACCCACATCAGTAGATCAAATATAGGTGAAGGTGTGAAAGGATGTCTGGGCAGTGTTTCATGTTCCTGGAAAGTCCACTAATACTTTATTACTCCATTCACCCCATTTTGTTTCTCTCTTCAAGCCAAAGCTTCAACTCCTTCTAAGTTCAGGCTTCACAGTTGACTTACTCTTTAAAGGTGGCATACACAAATTGAAAAGAAAAAAATGCCTTAGAAGCAGCTTGTCAGGGAGATGGTAACCCATATCCAAGAAAAACTAAGCCACGGGCTTAACTCAACTTGCGAAGATTGACCATCAGATTTACTATAAACACCATTTTTTAAAAAGTTAGGGGCTTTCTAGATTGCTTTAGAGTCAATCCCTCAGGAATGTTCTAAATGCTGCAGGATAACACCAGCTGTAAACTGCCTTATCTCCTGCCCACATCTGTGGATTCCACAGAGCATCCTTTTTTAATTCCTTCCCATCTCTAGGCACTGTATCTCAGCATACAATATCAGTAGGTATTCCACATGAACATATCAGCTGACTAGTCCAGTAAAACAGAAAACAGTTATCACATTGTCTGATAGTCCAGAGAGGAAACAAAATCCAAGGAACGAACAAAAACGACAAAAGAACAACAAACAACAACAACAACAAAACACCAATCCAACAAATCAGCACCTAGGCTTATAATCATCCCAAACCCAGATTCCTAAATCCAGTGTAAAAATACGTTCACTAGTAGTCAGGAAATATGTCTCTCAGATATCCTACCTCATTAGGTCCTCATTATTCCAGCAAGGCTGAACATGAAAAATTGTTGTATTTGGTGATTAGTATTTACTATTGATATTACTTTTAGTAAAGCTGCGGTTAATTCTAAATATCTGTATACCCAAATCACCACACAGAGCCTGGGATTTATTTAATTAACCTAGATCACAATGTTGGGCAACAGTTATTCCATCTTAAACCTCCAAGCCTACGTAGTTTCCTAACATTTAGATTCACCCATTATACTTGCTTTTTGTGAAATCTTTGGTCTGGTTCATTCTCCATGTCATTCCAAGACCTCTCCTCCTGCCTCTGCTCTCCCCTCTCTCTCTCCTACTCCTTCCTTTCCATTGCTTAGCATTGTGATGGGTTGTTTTATTTGGGATGTTTACACAAAGTTGAGACAGGTGATGCTTAGAATAAGTATCACAATGCAATGTCCAGATTGAAACCAGAGAGTGGGGGAGAGAAATCAGCATTTGAATGAACAAGGGTAAGGTGTATACATTTCAAAAGAACATTATACCAACAAGAAATAGAACTTAAAGCAAGTTTTTGAAGATACAGGTCAACGTTGAAGATAAAGTCGACGTTGGAAAAGTAACTTTTACTCGCCTGATATAATTGTTGGGTTGGAGGCTTATTGCTTCCATCTCCTACCTACGTCTATTTCTGGAAGCTTCTAACCTCTGTACAAGCTAATCTAGGCCTAGAATGTTTTCAACCTCCTAGACTTACTGCTGAATAGGATCACCCTTTCTAGATCTTTCTGAATTCTTTCTGGCTGGTTCAGCTCAGGTGCTCTGGTTCAAAGGCCTCTCCAAACAGACTGATGCAAACTGGCTTCTCTCTCAGCCTCTGATGGAATTGCTCTGCTTGGCCTTGCAATCTTCTGAATCTTTCTCAATCTCTTGCTCATGCTATCTTCATCTGTGTCTAGCTTGTTTTCTCTTCAAACACTGTCTGTAAAACTTTCAAAGTAAAACTGCCTCTCAATTCCACAAACTAAACTGCTATAAACTCAACTCCACTGCACACTGCCTTTCAACTCAGTCTCAACAAACTGCCTCTGCTGGCCTGCCCCGGACTCATGAATGAACTCCAAACACTCTGCTTTCTTCTACAAACTGTTACCTTCACGGTTTGAGATTAAAGTTGTGCACTATGGGCATGTCTGTATTCAAGCCAAAGTAGTACGCTGCTTGATTAAAATCCCTCTACAGGAAATGAAAGTATCCATTTAAAAAAATCAGGAAAGATGTTGTACCTCCACAACCTGGCACATGCCACCCTCACTCCTGCCCCTGCTCTCGCCCACCTCTGCAGCTGCTCATGTACTTTGTCACTGGCTTGCTCCCTGAGGTCTGGGTCCTGTGGGCCTGTGCTCCAGCTGCCTTCCAAAGCAGCCACCCCTGCTACTGCTTTTCAGGTATATGTCCTCCTGTGCCATTGGCATCCCCCTCCAGGTGCTTGTGGTCTTAGTGAGACCCAACTTGGAGGTCCTTGCTGTGGGGGACAGGTGAGGTGCAGGGAAGATTCCCCCTCTCCCCCGTGGAGCCAATGGAGAGCAGTGCCTGGATTTGCTCTTCATTTCTTGTGCCACGCTGAGGATGCCTGAGTAATCCGGAGGACATCTGTGCTATATCCTTTCAGCAATCGCAAACATATCCAGATGTTTCCTTTCTCTTCTGCTTTCAGAACACCCTTGTTTTGACTTGGTAGACATGGCAGAGTTCTAACTCTGTGATTCCACACTCCTTTTGTCCCCCATCTTTACTTTATATTATTATATTTATTGTGTGTTTTGCTTGTATGTGTATATGTGCCTATTTAGTGCCTGGGGACTGCAGAAAACAGAAAAAATTCTGATTTCTTTGAAACTGGGGGTAGGAATGTTGTGAGCTGCCACATGGCTGCTGGGAACTGAACTCTGAACCTTTACAAGAGCAACAAGTGATCTTAACTATTGTCAAGAAGCAATAGTTCTTGGAATAGAGAAGATTTCTGAATAAAAAGAATCAACGCCCTAGCAAGGTGAGTAAGTTGAATATCAGAACCTCCAAAGAAAGGGGAATCTTCAAGAATAGATGGCATTTTGAAGATCCTTCCATGCTCGATGAAGAAAGAGGCGGCTGCCTCCTGGAGGGAGGCAAAGTAGTCATACACAAGAATGCATCGTTGTCTTGACTGTCTCCGGTCCTTTAAAGAAGGCTTAAACAGTTGACAGATTTAAGGTCTACCTGGGCTGCAGAATTAATTTTAGGACAGTGAGACCCTGTCTTAACATAAAAAAATATCCAGGAGCACTTTTATAACATGCATGGACCCCTAGGTTCAATCTCCGGGAGTGCGGGGGGGATGGAAGAAATGGAACACAACATGATGAACCATAGGCTGTTTACTTCATTAAGAGTGCTAACCACATGTCACAGAGTGTTTGTGCCTATCTGCCTTCTTGACTTTGAGGGAACAAGGCACACTAGGGAATATGGTTTCCCAGGCTACCTTATCTGTGGGACACATATCATAGATGTGTTTCCTTTTGGTGGGGAGTGAGATAATGGAATTGCTGTGTTGCCAAGAATGGCCTCAAACATTTGGACTCAAATGACTTCTTCCTCAGCCCTATGAGTAACAGGTACTAGAGGTGTGTGCTCAACACAGTGCTTGGTTCTTTAAATTTTTTTTGTTCTAAAGTAATTAACCATACAATTTCACTTTCAGAAGTGTCCTGAAAGTGATCTGTAGTCCCAGGACTCTGGAGGCCAAGTCTCATGGCCAGTCTGAGTCCTCAGAGAAGCTCTGCTCACAGGAGCAGAAAAAAAGAAGGAAAGGATTGTGTGGCTGCCTGCTGACTTGTATAGCTTTACATAGCACTGAATAACAGAGTTTACTTAATTTAGGTTTCACTTAGTTTTAAAAGAATTTACATGTTTTTAATGGTCTTTCAACTTTTCACCTTAAAAATGAACCCTCTTAATTCAAATGAATCTTTTTATGAATTTTTTTAATTTTATTTTTTTATTATTAGTTACAGTTTATTAACACTGTATCCCAGCTGTATCCCACTCCCTTATTCCCTCCCAATCCCACCCTCCTTCCCTCATATCCTCCCTGCCCCTTTCCAAGTCTATTGATTGGGGACGACCTCCTCCCATTTCATCTGACCCTGTTTTATCAGGTATCTTCAGGACTGGCTGCAAAGTCCTCCTCTGTGGCCTAGCAGGACTGCTCCTCCCTTGATGGGGGGGAGGTCAAAGAGCCTGCCATTGAGTTCCTGTCAGAAATAGTCCTTGTTCCCCTTGCTATGGGAAACCAATTGGCTACTGAGTTGCCACGGGCTTCATCCGAGCAAAGGTTCTAGGTTATATCCATACATGGTCCTTGGTGGAGTGTCAGTCTCAGAAAAGATCCCTGTGCCCAGATATATTTGGTCCTTGTGGAGCTCCTATCCTTTCCACGTCATACTAACTCCCCTTCTGCCAAAAGTTTGGTTATGAGTGTTAGTATCTGTTTTGAAACACTGGTAGGTAGAGTATTTCAGATGCCTTCTGCAGTAGATTCCTGTCATACTTCCAATGCACATCCCATTTGTCTTTCTAAGTGAGGATTGATCATCTTACCCTATGTCTGCTTTCTTGTTTATCTTTAGGTATATAGATTTCATTATGTTTATCATATCTTGTAGGTCTATATAAGTGAGTATATACCATGTTTGTCTTTCTCCTTCTAGAATACTTCACTCAGAATAATCTTTTCTGGATCCCACCATTTGCCTGCAAATTTCATGATTTCCTTGTTTTTGATTGCTGAGTAGCGTTCCATTGTGTAAAAATACCACAATATCTGTATCCATTCTTACATTGATGGACATCTGGGTTGTTTCCAGGTTCTGGCTATTACAAATAAAGCTGCTACAAACATGGTTGAGCCAATGTCCTTGTTGTGTACTTGAGCATATTTTGGGTATATACCTAGCAGTGGTATAGCTGGGTCTTGAGGAAGCACTGTTCCTAATTGTCTGAGAAAGTGCCAGATTGACTTCCAAAGTGGTTGTACCAGTTTACATTCCCAGCAGCAATGGAGGAGGGCTCCCCTTTCTCCACAGTCTCTCCAGCATGTGTTGTCACTTGAGTTTTTCATCTTGGCCATTCTGGTGGGTGTAAGGTGAAAAAATCTCAGGGTCGTTTTAATTTGCATTTCCGTAATGGCTAATGAGGCTGAGCATTTCTTTAAGTGTTTCTTTAAGTGTTTAAGTGGAGGAGAATGTTCCTCTATAGAGAATTCTCTGTTTAGCTCTGTACCCCATTTTTTAATTGGGTTACTTGGTTTGTTGCTTTTCAACTTCTTTAGTTCTTTATATATACTGGATATTAGCCCTCTGTCAGATAGAGGGTTGGTGAAGATTCTTTCCCAGTCTGTAGGCATTCGTTTTGTTTTGATGATGGTGTCCTTTGCTTTACAGAAGCTTTTCAGTTTCATGAGGTCCCATTTATTGATTGTTGCTCTTAGAGCCTGTGCTGTTGGTGTTCTGTTCAGGAAGTTGTATTTCTGTGCCAATGAGTTCTAGGTTGTTCCCCACTTTTTCTTCTAACCGATTTAGAGTATCTGGTTTTATGTTGAGGTCTTTTATCCACTTGGACTTTAGTTTTGTGCAGGGTGATAAATATGGATCTATTTTCATTTTTCTGCATGTAGACATCCAGTTGGACCAGCACCATTTGTTGAAGACTCTGTCTTTTTTTCCAATGAATGGTTTTGGCTTCTGTGTAAAAAATCAAGTATTCATAGGTGTGTGGGTTTATTTCTGGGTCTTCTATTTAGTTCCTTTCATCCTCCTTTCTGTTTCTAGCCAATACCATGTCATTTTTATTACTATTGCTCTGTAGTACAGCTTAAGATTGGGGATGGAGATACCTCCAGATGATCTGTTGTTGTACAGGATCGTTTTGGAGATTCTGAGCTTTTTGTTTCTCCATATGAAGCTGAGAATATTTTATAATAGAAAATTGACAGAATATTTTTAAGACCTATTTTTATTTTAAAAAATTCCAGGAAAACACAAAAACAGAAAAAATGAACTCACCTTTTAAAGCCAAGGAACTACAAAGAAAAAATTGAAGGAAACAGAACAGTTCAAGACCTGAAAGTGGAAACATCGTAATAATAATAATAATAATAATAATAATAATAATAATAATAATTAAAAAACAAAAAACAGAGAGAATTTTGGAAATGAAAAAATTGGAAATATAAACAAGAACTACAGAGGCAAGCCTCACCCACAGAATAAAACAGATAGAAGTGAAAATCTTAAGCCTTAACAATACCATATAAGGAATTAATACATTGATCAAAGAAAATGTTAAATTGAAAAAAAAATTTCTGACGCCTCACCCACAGAATAAAACAGATAGAAGTGAAAATCTTAAGCCTTAACAATACCATATAAGGAATTAATACATTGATCAAAGAAAATGTTAAATTGAAAAAAAAATTCCTGACATAGACTATAAAACACTTCTCAACATGAATGATAGACATGACCTCTACATAAAGATTTGGAGAAAACGTATTACATGCAAATGGACCTAAGAAGGAAGCTGATGTAGCCATTACAATGTCAGACAACAAAGGCTTAAGGCCAAAACTAATCAGAAGAGATAAGGTGGACACTACATAGTTATGATGATGTTTCAGTTTTTAACACTGATGCCCCAAACACAAGGACACCCAACTTTGTAATGCAAGTTTTGGTTTCTTTGTAAACTCAGTTATGTTATGTAAATGTGTTTTTGTTTTAATCCCAAGTGTGGAATTTTCGTTGGGCTTTAGTTTGTGCACACCTGTTAATTGTCTCCTAAGTGGTGTGCCTTTTGCCAGCTGGTAACAGCCTTCCACATGCCTCACAGAGGGGTGGCCTTGGTTTAAGACTAGAAAGATAGAAATTGAGAGCCCAGAAAGAGAAGGCATGGCATACAGTGTTGGCTGGTGGCTTGTTGCAGCTTGAAGGACCAGAGGCAGATGGTGTGGCAGTTTGGAGCAGACAGACAGACAGAAATGCTTCGGGGGAACAGTGGTGTGAAGGATAGCATTGGCTGCATCTGCGTTTGACAGAGATTGGTGTATAGCCCTAAACGACCCATCATCCTAAACAACTGGGAGAAGTAAAGGGGTCTGGTACCTCTCTCCCCATGAACTCTCTCTCCTATGTAGGGTTGGGAGGTTGTGACCTAAACACCCCAAATAAAGTAAAGTTTTAAAAACAAGCCCTACACAACTTTGTAACAGCAGAAGTACTGAAGCTTAAATCACATGCTAATCCTTACACAGTGATAGTGGAACACTTTAATGCTTCATTTTCACCAATGGAAAGATCATTCATGCCAAAACTAAACACTGAAATACTGGAGCTAACAGATATTATAAACCAAATTGGCTTAACAGATATCTACAGAACATTTCTTGTAAACATAAAAGAATATGTACTCTTCTCAGCACCTCAGGGAACCTTCTCTAAAATTGACCGCATACATGGTCAACAAGCAAGTCTCAACAAGTATGAAAATATTGAAATAACTCCCTGAAACCAATTATACCACCTATGTATTAAAGCTGGATTACAGCAACAAGAAAAGAATCAGAATGCTTACAAACTCATGGAAACTGAACAATGTTCTACTGAGTGAAAACTGAGTGCAGACAGAAATAGGAAAAACTAAAGACTTTGTAGAACTGACTAAAAATTAATATGCACCATACCCAATATTACAAGATACAATGAAAATGGTGCTAAGAGGAAAATTCATAGCACTAAGGGTCTACATAAAGAAATTGGAGAGATTGCATAATAGCATAATTACATAATAGCAACTTAATAGCACACCTGTAAGCTCTAGAACAAAACTAAGTAAACACACTCGAGAGGAATAGAAAGCAAGAAAATATCATGCTGAAAACTGAAATTTAAAAAGTGGTAACAACAACAACAAAAACAACCAATGAAACAAAGGAGTTCTTTGAGAAAATAAACTATATTTACAAACATGTATCCACATTAACTAAAAAGCAGAGAGAGAATATCCTTATTAACAAAATCAGAAATGAAAGCAAGACATAACAACAGGAACAACAGAACAACAGAAATCCAGAGAAGCCTCAAGACATACCAAATTGGAAAATGTAAAAGAAATTATCTTCTTGATAAGTTCCTGTTACTTACCAGAGTAAAATTAAGATTACACAAATAAATTGAAAGGAACTCTAAACCTGATTCACAGATAAGGAATGATTCAAAGTCTCTAAACCAGAGAGAGCCCAGTAACAGATGGTTTTAGCAAAGAATTCTACCAGACTTTAAAAGTAGAGTTAACACCAATACTCATCAAATTATTCTACAAAACTGAAATGGAACAGACATTTCCTAGTTCATTTTATGGGGACACAGTCATCTTGATACCCAAACTACATAAAACTACAACAAAGAAACTGAATTACGGAATAATTTCTTTTATGAGCATAGATACAAAAATATTGCAGACCAAATCCAAGACAACATCAAAAACATCATCCATAATGATCAAGCAGGCTTCACTCCAAAGATGCAAGGATGTTTCAATAAACAAATATCAGCAAATGTAACTCCCCATATAAAAAACCTGAGTGAGAAAGACCATATTACCTTCTAATTGGATGCAGAAAAAGCCTTTGAAATATCCAATACCTGTTGTAAGAGAGGATTAATATTTACTATTACTATTGTTATATCTTTAGATTTCTCACATTATACTTGCTTTTAGTGAAATCTTAGGTCCAGTTCATCTCTCCATGTCCTTCCAAGATCTGTCCTCCAACTCTGCTCTCTTAGCTCTGCCCCCACCCTTTTGCCTCCCATTCTTTTTTTGTCCTCTGGCTTCTCCCCTCTCCCACCCACTCCTTTTTTTCTATTGCTCAACATTGTGGCTGATTGTTGTTTTATTTTGGATGTTTACACAAAGTTGAGACGGGTGATGCTTAGAATAAGTATCACAATGCAATATCCGGATTGAAACCAGAGGGGGTAGGGAATCAGCATTTGAATGAACAAGGATAAGGTGTATACATTTCAAAAGAACATTATGCCAACAAATACCCCTCTGTGATAAAAAGTTTTGAAGTGATCATGGATGCAAAGGACATCACTAAACATAATAAAGTCAGTTTACAGTAAGCCTATAGACGAGAACAAATTAAATTATGAGAAACTCAATGCAATGACATAAAATCGAGAACAAGATACAGTTATCCATTTACTCCATATCTATTCAATATAGTACTTGAATATTTAGCTGAGCAATAACACTTCTAAAGGAGATCAAGGAGACAGAAGTTGAAAAGGAAAATGTCAAGCATCGTTATTTGTATATCAGAATATGGATAAGTATACTATAATACACTGATGTATACTATCATATGATAGTATCTGATTTGATAGTATACATAAGTGACTCTAAAAATTTAATACAGGAACTTCTACAGCTGATGAACACATTCAGTGAAGTGATTGAATATGAGATTAAATCACAAAAGTCAGTAGCCTTCCTATATAGAAATGACAAGTGAAATGAGAAAGAAATAATTAAAAAAATCCCCTTCACAGTAGCCTCAAATAACATAAAATACTTTCTAGTAATTCTAATCAAGCAAGTGGAAGACATGTATGATGAAACCTTTAAGTCTTTGTAGAAAACAATTAAAGCAGCTATCAGAAGCTCAAAGGATCTTTCATGCCCATGGATCTGCTGTAAAATGCCCATCTTACAAAAACCAACCTACACCTTCAATGCAATCCCTATTAAGAACACAACATATGTCTTTACAAACCTGAAGGAACAATACTCAACTTCATATGGGGAAATAAATAGCCCAGTATAACTAAAACATCCATGAACAATAAAAGAACTTAGAGGGTTATCACCATCCCTAATTTCAAGTTGTACAATGGAGCTATAGTAATAAAATACCATGATAATAACATTTATACAGACACTTTGACAATGAAATCCAATAGAAGGCCTAGATATAAACCCAAATACCTACAGACTTCTGATATTTTATAAAGAATCTACAAAAAATTGAAAAGAAAACACCTTCTTCAACAAATAGTACAGATCCATATTTATTACCATACACAAAGTTCAAATCCAAGTAAATCAAATATCTCAACAAAAAACTCAGAGAGTGTAAGCCCAATAGAAGAGAAAATGTGGACATCCTTGTACAGGAGACACTTTATGAACAGAACAGTGTTTAATCAGGTACTAAGATCAAAACTTCGTAAATAGGACCCCCAGAAACAGAAAAGATTCTGTAAGGCTAAGTACACTGACAGTATGACAAAATGTCTGCCTACAGACTGGAACTGAGTTTCACAATCTCATCTGATTTGAGTATAATATTTAAAATATACAAAGAACACAAAAAAACTATATCAATAAACCAAATAATTCATTTAAAATGGGGTTCTTATCTACACAGAAATTCTTCAAAGACAAAAATCAACTGGTCTGGAAACATTTAAAAAGGTTTAAAAGTCAGTCATCTGATACCCTGTTGGGTAGATTCATTCAGAAGCCCTTTGTGGTTGGTTCCTGCCCTCTTCCCTGTCTTCTCCCACTTCCTATGTCTATACTATTTGCCCTTATGAATGGGGATTAAGCATCTTTCCTTGGGCAGAGTGCAGGGAATCTTATGGAAGAAGGGGGAGATAGAAAGACCTGGAGGGGACAGGAGCTCCACAAGGAGAAAAACAGAGCCAAACATTTGGGACCAGGGGCCCTCCAGAGACCGATGTTCCAACCAAGGACCATGCATGGAGAGGACCTAGTCCCCCTGCTCTGTTTAAATGTGTGTTCCCTAATAAGATGAGTAGGGGCTGTTCCTGACATAAACTCAGTGCCTGACTCTTTTGTTCACCTCCCACCCCATGAAGTGGGATAGCCTTGCCAGATCACAAAGGAAGACAAGGCAGCCAATCCTGATGAGACCTGGCATGCTAGGGTCAAATAGCAGGGGAAGAGGACCACATCTATCAATGGACTAGGGGAGGGGCATAGGTGATGAAGAGGGAGGGAGGATGGGACTGGGAAGAGATGAGGGAGGGGTCTATAGCTGGGATACAAAGTGAATAAATTGTAATAAATAATAAATAAAAAGAAAAAATCTTAGTTATCAAGAAAATGCATATCAAATATAATTTGAGATACCATCTTAAACCTGTCAGAATGGAGATAATACCATTAACACAAGTGACAGCTAACTGCCAAGCCTGTGAAAGTAAATGGAACACTCTTCCATTGCTGGTGGGAATGCAAACTCATATAGCCACTGTGAAAATCATTATGACAATTCAGGAAATTGGGAATTAAACTACCTCAAGACCCAGCTATACTAACCAAAGGATGCTTCAACCTATCCAAGAATTATTTACTATACAATAGACATAGGTTTGTTAAAATAGCCATAAACTGGAAACATGTGTGTATGTGTGTGTGTTATATTTGCATAATAGAATATTATTCAACTATTAAAAATGACATCATACAATTTTCAGGACAATAGATGGAATTAGAAAAAAAATCATCTTGAGCAAAGTAACCCAGACCCAAAAATCCAAATGTGACATTTAATCATTTACAGGTGGATAATTGCTGTTAGATAAATGATAATTAGGTTACAATCCACAGACATAGAGAGAGAAGGTTGGGATAGAGAAGTGTTTTAATGGGAATACATGCAGCTCTCTGAGACTAAAAAACAGAATAAGTTTTACAGGTGACCTGGGATTTGATAAGGATGGGAGTGGGAATGATGAGGAGCAGATGGAATGCTTTTAGAAACTGTGGGTAGAAATGAATAAGATTGGGAACAATTAGGAAGTGGTATGGAAACGTACTGAAGTGAAAACGTCCTAAAATCTTGAAGTTCATCCTAATTAGGGCTCAAAATAATGGGAGATACAAAGTCTCAAATGACCAACTATTGAAGTCAGACAAGGCTTTCAGTGTAGGGACTGGATTGCATTCATTTGGATTGTTGTTCAAGGGATGTGTATGAAAATTCTGAAACAAGCCATTTGATGCTAAGAGAAATAGATGCTGTACACACAAATTAACAGTAAGACCCCATTTCCAAGAATAACATCCCTATCACACTACTTGTTGGTTGTGGAAAAGTCAACCTGGTGGCTATGTAGAGTCTTTAGCCCTACGTTCTAGACTTTTTGATTTGTTAAGATAAAACGGAAGCTGTCAAAAGAAAAAGGTGGACACCAACTCAGAAAAAAATAGTTTACATACAATATGTCAGACTTCCAAAATAGGGTAAGCAATGTTGGCACAGAAATCATGAGTAGCTAACCAATATCTGATTTTACTTAAATCACACTCCACAAGAAGGAACCTGACACTGTATAAATTAGAATCAGAGAATAGATAGCCCAGAAACCTAGGACAAAAACAACCATTAAGAAACTTAAAAAGAAAGAAGTTAATAAAACTATTCATAATATATTCTGCTGTATTCATAGTTCAGTGCCTTATCCAGTCATCATCAGACAGGATTCTCCCAACAGCAGATAGAAACAAACACAAAGAACCACAGCCAGTCATTACACAAGGAGAGTCTAAATTTGAGGGGTCCATCAAAATCCTCTTGTCAGAGATCAGGGAATGTTGTGGAAGTGCAGGTGGAAAGATTTATGAGTCAGAGGGTTTAGAGGCCACCGGAAGAACATGGCCCTCTGAGTCAACAAATTAAGGTGCATATGAGCTCACAGAGACTAAGCCAGCAAACACAGGAACTATGTAGGTCAAAACTAGGTCCTCTGCATATCAGCTTTAGCTTTCAGCCTAATGGATTTGTGGTACAGTTTCAATCTGAGTACAAATTAGTCTGATTCTTTTGCCTACACTTGGGACTTTATTCATTTGTTGGTTTGCCATGTCCAACATTGATATGAAAGTGATTGCTTCATCTTATTTTATATGTTTTCTCCTGTTCAGTTTCTATCTCTTAGAAGCCCATTCATTTCAACTGAGGGACAGAAAGGGAGTGGATCCAGAGGGGAGGGAAAGTTGGAGAGATATAGGGAAGAGTTTAGGGAGGAAAAACGATTATCAGGATATATTTTCTAAGAAAGAAGTTAATTATCAATAAAAAGGGTTATAAAGTAATCCACTTAAGTGGATCATGCCAGCTATTTAAACAAAGGTGTCCATTAAAGGTTATGAGAATAGCCAGTTATAGCTCAAAAAGAGGTGCACTGAGCTATGCCCCCAAATATTCAAGGCTTGAAGATCAACAATCAATAATGGGGAACTCATGAAACTGAAAAGCTTCTGTAAAGCAAAGGACACCATCATCAGAACAAAATGACAGCCTACAGATTGGGAAAGGATCTTACCAACCCTATATCTGACAGAGGGTGAATACCCAGAATATAAAAGAACCCAAAAAGTTAAACACCAACAAATCAAGTAATCCAATTAAAAAATGGGATATGGAGCTAAACAGAGAATTCTCAATAGAGGAAATTCGAATGTCAGAAAAATACTTAAAGAAATGTTCAATGTCCTTAGTCATCAGGAAAATGGAAATCAAAACCACCCTGATATTTCATCATACACCCATCAGAATGGTTAAGATCAAAAACTCAAGTGACAACATATGCTAGAGAAGATGTGAAGAAAGATTCCTCCAGTTCTGGTGGGATTATAATCTTTTTTTTTTTGCTATTTTATATACTATGTAATATGTAATATATTATATGATACAGGATATAGAGTATATATAGTCTGTATATATATATAAATACATATATATTTATATATCTATAAAACTTGCCATCTTTTTTTTTAATTTTTAATTTTTTATTAATTTACTTTATTTACTTTGTATTCCCCCTGTAGCTCCCTCCTTCCTCTCCTCCCAATCCTTCCCTTCCTCCCCCTTCTCCATGCATGCCCCTCCCTAACTCCACTGATAGGGGAGGTCTTTTTTTCCTTCCTTCTGATCCTAGTCTATTAGGTCTCATCAGGAGTGGCTGCATTGTCTCCCTCTATGGCCTGGTAAGGCTGCCCCTACCTAAAGGGGAGGGGATCAAAGAGGAGGCCAATTAGTTCATGTCAGAGACAGTCCCCGTTCCCATTACTATGGAACCCACTTGGACACTGAACTGCCATGGGCTACATCTGTGAAGGGGTTCTAGGTTATCTCCATGAATGGTACTTGGTTGGAGTATCAGTCTCAGAAAAGAAACCTGTGCACAGATATTTTGGTTCCATTGTTCTCCTTGTGGAGCTCCTGTCCTCTCCATATTTTACTATTTCCTACTTCTTTCAAAGATTCCTTGCACTCTGCCCAAAGGTTGGCCATAAGTCTTAGCATCTGCTTTGATAGTCTGCAGGGCAGAGCCTTTCAGAGGCACTCTGTGGCAGGCTCCTGACTTATTCCCTGTTTTATCCTTCTTCTGATGTCCATGCATTTTGCCTTTCTGGACAGGGATTGAGAATTTTAGCAAGAGTCCTCCTCTTGGTTAGTTTCTTTAGGTGTACAGATTTTAGTAGGTTTATCCTATATTATATGTCTATATGAGTGAGTATATACCATGTGTGTCTTTCTGCCTCTGGGATAGCTCACTCGGGATCATCTTTTCCAGTTTCCACCATTTACCTGCAAATTTCATGAGTTCCTTGTTTTTATTGCTGAATAATATTCCATTGTGTAAAAGTACCACAATTTCTGTATCCATTCCTCCACTAAGGGGCATCTTGGTTGTTTCCAGCTTCTCGCTATTACAAATAAAGCTGCTACAAACATGGTTGAGCAAATGTCCTTGTTGTGTACTTGAGCCTCTTTTGGATATATGCCTAGGAGTGGTATAGCTGGATCTTGAGGAAATGCTATTCCTAATTGTCTGAGAAAGCACCAGATTGATTTCTAGAGTGGTTGTACAAGTTTACATTCCCACCAGCAGTGGAGGAGGGTTCCCCTTTCTCCACAACCTCTCAAGCATGTGCTCTCACTTGAGTTTTTGATCTTAGCCATTCTGATGGGTGTAAGGTGAAATCTCAGGATTGTTTTGATTTGCATTTCTCTGATGACTAAGTATGTTGAGCATTTCTTTAAGTGTTTCTCTGCCATTCAATATTCCTCTATTGAGAATTCTCTGTTTATCTCTGTATCCCATTTTTAATTGGATTACTTAATTTGTTGCTTTTTAACTTCTTTAGTCATTTATATATACTGGATATTAGCCCTCTGTCAGATAGAGGGTGGGTGAAGATACTTTCCCAGTCTGTAGACTGTCGTTTTGTTCTGATGACTGTCCTTTGCTTTACAGAAGATTTTCAGTTTCATGAGGTCCCATTTATTGATTGTTGTTCTTAGAGCCTGTGCTGTTGGTGTTCTGTTCAGGAAGTTGTCTCCTGTGCCAATAACTTCCAGGCTCCTCCCAAGTTTTTCTTCTAACAGGTTTAGTGTGTCTGTTTTTATATTGAGGTCTTTGAACCACTTGGACTTTAGTTTTGTGCAGGCTGATAAGTATGGACCTATTTGCATTTTTCTACATGTAGACTTCCAGTTAGACCAGTACCATTTGTTGAAGATGCTATTTTTTTCCATTGTATGGTTTTGACATCTTTGTCAAAAATCATGTGATTTCACAGTACACCCATCAGAATGGTTAAGATCAAAAACTCAAGTGACAACATATGCTCGAGAGGATATGGAGAAAGATTCCTCCACTGCTGGTGGGACTATAATCTTTTACAATCACTTTGGAAATCTATTTGGTGCTTTCTCAGAAAATTGGGAATAGTGCTACCTCAAAATCCAGGTATACCATTCCTAAGCATATATCAAAAATATGCTCAATTATACAACAAGGACGTTGCTCAACCATGATTCTAACAGCTTTATTCCTAATAGACAGAACCTGGAATCAACTCAGATGTCCCTCAACAGAGGAATTGATACAGAAACTAGTACATTTATACAATGGAATACTACTCATCAATTAAAAACAAGGAAATCATGAAATTTGCAGGCAAATACCTGAGTGAGGTAGCACAGACCCAGAAAGACATGTCTGGTATATATGCACTTATAAGTGGATATTAACCATATTACATAGGATAAACATACTAATATCTAATGACCTAAAGGAGCTAAACAACAAGGAGGACCCTAAGGAAGATGTTTGATTCTCATACAGAAGGGAAAGCAGGATATTTATCGGAGGTGATAGAAGAGAAGGAAAAAGAGGGGAGTCTAACATTGATGTCCTTTAAAAGACTCCACTAAGCAGGGGATTGAAGCAGTTGCAGAGACTCACAGCCAAATGTTGGACAGAGCAGAGGGAGTCATAGAAAAAGAGGATATTGAAGGACCTGGAGGGGACCGGAGCTCCAAAAAGAGACCAACACAGCCAAAAAAGCTGGGCCCAGAGGGTACTGTGGAGATTGACCATGCATGGAGAGGACCTGGACCCCCTTCCCAGATGTGACCCCATAGAGAGTTCAGTTTCCATGTGGGTTCCCTAGTAAGGGAAGAAGAGTCAGTCTCTGACATGGACTCCATTGCCTGCTCCTTAATCACTTCTACCTTGTGGGGCCACCTAGCCAGCCCACAGAGGAAGAGGATCCAAGCAATCCAGATAAGACCTGATAGGCTAGGGTTGTACAGTAAGGAAGGAGGACTTGCTCTATAGTGAAGGAAGAGACAGGGAGGGTCGGATAGGGAGGAGGCTACCATTGAAATATAAAGTGAATAAATTATAAAGAAGAAGGAGAGGAAAGAGAGAGGGGAAATAAGAAAGAAAGAAAAAGAAAGAGGAAATTTACATGGAAACAAAAGATTTTTTTAAAAAGGTGGGAAGAAATTTCTTGTTAGATACAGGCTCCACTTCCCTTTCAAGAAGACCCGCTTTAGTCTGAAACGCCCATTCTCTACATCTTCGTAGGGGACCTAGGTCCTGTCTATGCATGGTCCTTGGTTGAGGCTTCAGTCTCAGCAAGCCCCGTTGGGCCCTGGTTAGTTGGTACTGTTGGCTGTCTTGTAGAGCTCCTGTCACCTCCAAGTCCTTTTATCTTTCCTCTCACTTTTCCACATAAGCATGCCCCAGTGTTAGATTGTGAGATTCAACATCTGATTTGAGGCACTGATGAGTACAGCCCCTCAGAGGACAACTCTGATAGGCTGCTGTCGGCAGGCTTAGCTGAGTTTTGTTCATAAAGTCAGCAGCTGGCACTCTCTGATAGGGTGAGTCTTTGGTTGGGCCAGGCATTGTTTGGGCATTCCTTCAACCTCTGCTCTATCTGCTCTGTCTTTATCCCTGCACATCTTTCAGGCAGGGTAAATTTTGGGTAGAAGTTTTTGTGGGTGGGTTGGTGTTCCTCTCTCTCTGCTAGGAGACTAGGATAGTTAGAGGATGCCCTCTTCATTCCCTATGTTCTCTGGTTTAGGAGTGTTTTCGTATCTACCCAGGAACCTACCCTGACTTAGGTATCCAGCTTGTCACAGAAATGCCCCTAACCTCAGTTTCTCTTTTCTCTACAAGCTTTCTGTCTTCTCACCCACCCTCACCTCAGATCTGATCCTCAGCCTCATATACCTCTGAACCCCTCTCCTACCTTCTTACCTCTCTTCAAGCACAACCTTGCTCTATTCTATTTCCCCCTTCCAAGTGCGATTTATTCATCCTCCCTTGGATCCTCCTTATTACTTAGCTTCTTTGGGTATGTGCCTTTTAGTATGCCTACCTTGTACTATAAGGCTGAAATCCACTTACCAGTGAGTACATACCTTGTGTGTCTTTCTGGGTCTGGGTTACCTCACTCAAGATGGTCTTTTCTATTTCCTTCCAGTTACTTGCACATTTCATTATTTCTTTGTTTTAAATATCTGAGTAGGATTCCATTGTGTAAATGTACTACAGTTTATTCATTCTTTGGTTGAGGGACATTTAGGTTGTTTCCAGATTCTGGCTTTTATGAATAAAGCTGCTATGAATATAGTTAAGCAAATGTTCTTGTTGCATGGTGGAGTGCCTTTTGGGTACAAACCCAGGACTGGTATAGCTGGGTCTTGAGGTAGAGCTATTGCCAGTTTTCTGAGAAAGCACCAGATTGATTTTTCCAAAGTGGTTGTACAAGTTTACACTCCCACCAGCAATGGAGGGTTCCCATGTCTCCACATCCTCATCAGCATGGGATTTTGATCTTGGTCATTCTGACTGGTGTGAAATGGAATCTCAGAGTCATTTTGATTTGCATTTCACTGATGACTAAGGACTTTGAGTATTGCTTTAAATGCTTCTAGGCCATTCAAGATTCCTCTGAAGAAAACTAAACAGTTCTGTGACCATTTTTAATGGTTTTGTTGTTGGTGGCGGTGGTGTTTGATTTCATGGGTTCATTATAAATTTTGTATGTTAGCTCTTTTTTGGATGTAGGGTTGGTGAAGTTCTTTTCCAGATCTCGAAACTGCTGTTACATTCTATCGACAGTGTCTTTTGCTTTTCAGAAAAATTTTCAGTTTCAAAAGGTCCCATTTATTAATTCTGATATCAGATCCTGAATTGTTGTTCTGTTCAGGAAGTTGTCTCCTGTCCCCATGAGTTTAAGGCTCTTTTCCCTTTTCTCTTCTAATAAATCTAGTATATCTAGTATTATATTGAAGTTTTTATCCACTTTCACTTGAGTTTTGTGCAGGAAAATAAATAAGGATCTATTTGCTATGACACTAGTCAATGTAAAGCTTTTCAAGGAACTCTTTTTTAAGAAGTAAAGCTCACTGTAAGTCTATCTTTTCTAAGATCTTTTCAGTAATTATTTGGGTCCTAACACTTAGTAACTGTATAATAATGGAAAGTTACTGATAGTTCTGAGATTTGGTCACAGTATTCTTATGCTGAGGGTCCTCACTGAGGCATTGTGAGGAATAACAAGACTTCTTGAAGCCACATAGTATTATGTGGGTGGGAATGAGACAAGGGTGGCTGACTCACCTAAGATTTGGAACACATTTTCTGAAAAAAATGAAGAATTAAGGAAATCTCCATGTGAGTAGATGGAAGGATTTTCTTTGTATTTTTAAAAAGAAATTCTCCAACTGTCCTAATGTTAAAAGATCATAATATGTGGAAAGTGATCTGGTCTCAATTTTGTTCCCATCAAATGTGAGCTACCACATCTCTCTCCTTCCTCAGGCTTCACTTCTTGATACTACACAGATGGTTTAGTCATAGGATATTGTACATCACTGTCTTGGTATATCCCAATATACTACTTGGATTAGTAGAGACGGTGTTGTACAGTGGTTAATAGTACAGGCTCATCCATGGTCTGAATTTAAATTCTGGTTTCATCACTCCTCTGAGTGGTTTAGAGAAAGTTTTTGAGATGGCTAATTTTGATAGGAGATGTGGTAGTTTGAATGAGAAATGGCCTACATAGGCTCATATGTTTGAATACTTGGTCTCCAGTCAGGGGAACTATTTGGGAAGAAATGGGAGGTGTGGCCTTGTTGGAGGAGGAGGAGCAAGCTTTAATTTTTTAAAGCTTAATTTTCTTTTGTCAGACATTTTATTACATTTCCAGTTAGCCTGTGCATGGAGATATAATCTCTCAGGTACTGTTCCAGTTCCATAACTGCCTGCCTACTGCCATACTCCCTGCCACGATGGTCATATACTCACACTCTAAAACTGTAAGCCTTAAATAAACTCTTTTGTCTACAAGTTATCGTGGTCATGGTGTCTTATCACAGCAATGGAACAGTAGCTGAGACAGGAACCTCTGAACATATTTGTGAAGGTGTTTTCAAAGGTGTTTAGCTGAACTTGGGAGGTCTAGCTAGAATGCATTCTATGGTCTAGCTAGACCCATTCTATGGTCTAGGATTCAATACTGAATGAAAGGGGAAAGTAGGTTTCTCTCTCTGCTTCCTGATGACAGACTCAGTATGAGCAACTATCTCATGGTCTGGCCACCACATCCTTCACACACTCATGAACTGTACACTAATGTTGTATACCCAAACAAACCCTAACTTAATTTTCTTTGGTCAGATATTTTGTTACATCAATGAAAAAAAATTAACTGATGTATTACTTAAAAGCTCTGAGTCTAAAATTTCTTATTAGTGAAACAAAGATTATAAATAGCAATTTTATAAGTTTAATGTTTATTAAAAGTATCAGTTTAGAGAATGCACTTAGAATGCTATCTGGTATACAACACAAAAACAGACCCTTGACATAGATATACATTTTATTTCCACAGGAGAATAAGGTCATTTCTTCTCTGTGGATCTACTTGTTATAGAACAATGTCCTTATTCTATCAGGCCATTCTTTTCTTGCATGATGGTTCATACATATTATGATAGTAACTATTGGAAAAAACACATTAAAACTATTTTATTCTACACTGCAATAATGTATGAAGGAATGCAATTTCTTGGAAAAAAAGAGGTAGAAAAGGGTCCTAGTGAAACAGCAAGATTTTCTGGCTATAAAGACCAAGAGTGAGGATGTAAGTGTAGACAGATGAAGCCAAGCCATATACTCTTCCAACATTTGCATATACTAAGCTCAACCTCAGATGATTCACCCAGACAAATTAAGTCCCTAGTGGCATCAGTACAGTGCATAGATACACAGGATGAGGAGATAATAGGTTGGGAAGGGCTTTAAAAATGAGAAGGAGGGGGAGACACTGGAAAGAAGCTCCTAAAAGGAAAAGCAGGTCCAGACACCATCAGTGCTGCCCTACGGAGGTTGTTAGAATACCATTTACTTGGCAGTCTGAAGGCTGTGATCTGTGATGCAGACAGTCATCTCCAGACATACACATAAAAAATAAGAGACTTGATAACATGACTATGATCTCATTTTCTATATCTTCTACCTTACTCGGTAGGAAAAAGAAACTTTTTTCCTTTTTCTTCTTCTGTTTTTTTTTTTTTTTTTTTTTTCCAAACTTTTCAGGACCTATTGGAGTTTGGCTTATTTTTTAAATTCATGTGGATTTGTGATGGAATGTAAAAGATGTGGAGCCAGAAATGTAGTTTAGTGGTGGAATGTTTGCCTAGTATATATGAGGCCCTAAGTTCAGTTCTCAGTACCACCAAACCATGAATACTTGGGTTAATGAGATGGCTCATCAGATAAAGGCATTCACTTTTATTTTATTTTACTTTTTTTCTTTTTGAGACAGGGTTTCTCTGTGTAATAGCCTTGACTGTCCTGGACTCACTTTGTAGACCAGGCTGGCCTTGAACTCACATCGATTCCAACTGCCTCTATCTCCCTAAGTGCAAGGATTAAAGATGTGTGTCACCATGCCCAGCTCAGTACTCACTTCTTACAAAGCCTGAAGACCTGACTTTAATTCCCAGAACCCACTTGAAAAGAGAGACCTGCAGTGGGAGTTAATGAGAGTCTTGGGATTTAACAGTTGTTGGCTTCTGTTCCACCCATGAGGTGGGAGTGAATAAGATAAAGCTTAATGGGGGGAGGGGGACTTACAAAGTGGTTCTAGGCTAATAACACAGATCTCTAACATTCTTCTTCAAGAAAGCCAAACATCATTTGAACCTCTATTAAAATCACTTTTAATTACTTTGCTGAACTTTAAAAATATAATTACCCATATGCAGTGTTTTGTTCAGGGTCACTCCCAGGGTTTCTTGCCTGTGGTGATCTTCAGTACTTATGCCCTATTTGCTTGCTAGCAGAGATGAAGACACACACTCCTCTTCTTTACTAGAGTTGTTAGTGAAAGAAAATGTCAAATGTTCATTTAATGCTTACCTAAGCTTTGGGGAAAATTTTTAGAGAGAATAGATACCCAAATACTCAGTTGTTTCCTGAATGACATAGGAGGCATTTCATCACAACTTTTATACCCTACAAGGAAAAAATTCTGGTTAAGAGATGACCTGTTTAAATCTGATGAGAGTTGACATGATGTTTCCATCATTGGCAAAATTATGAACTCTAATGACAGCTCCAGGGGAAGAAATCTGATTATCTTCTATGCTCAGAAATGCCTGTGTAAAGCATTGGCAGAGAGGTCAGCTGAAAAGAGGCCAGTCCCAGGGATTCCTGAACCAGTATTTAATGCCTAGGTCTGTTAATAATCCTCATAATTGAGACTGTATCAAAAAGATGATAGTCTTGTGAGCTAAATACTGGGATGGGTGATGCTGAACTCAGATTAAGAGTTAGAATGAAGAAAGTCAGAGCTGTATTGATGAAAAGTAAGACAATAGCAGTTCACATAGCTGCTTAGCAAGTACCCACCCACATTAGCTCAGCACCAATCAAGCCAGGCTACCCATCAGCACCTCCAGGAAATATTTCCAGAAATTTACATTCTTATGTCAAGTCTTTGGAGTTCTTCTGTGTTGGTTCTTTTATCACTCTGACAAGGTATCTGGCAGAAACAACTGAAAGGAGGAAAAATTTATTTGCCCTGTGTTTTCAGAAGGTTCATTATCACGTCAGGGGTGGTAGAACAAAAAAGGCACATCTGGTTCAGTCAGGAACCAGAAGGCTCAAGATGGCATTAGGGCCAGGTTACAACTCAAAGCCTGTCCTACAGGATAACCTGTTTTCTCCAAATAGGCTCTTTTCCTAAATGTCCCACAACCTACCAAGCTAATATTTTTATGGGTTTCACTTGGATCCACTATAACTCAAATACCAAGTCAATGCAGAAAAGAAAGTTTATTGTAATCAAGCAGCTACTGATCAATCTTGATCAGTACAGAACAGACTCAGGATCTGAACTGCAACCCCCTGAGCCAGAATGCTATTGAGCTTTTAAGCACAAAAATCACGAAAGCCAAAAATAACTTGTGCCAAGTTACAGTTACATTTTCCACCAATCAGGATTCAGAGATAGGGGATGTTCCTAGGAACATTTCTTTATTGTACACTTATCTTGGTCTCATTGGTTGGTTTGTTCAACTGTGGTGGAGTGACTTGCCCAGCTCACATCTCAACTTGCCAACCAGGATTTTGCTCATCCAGGGAGGTCTTGGGAACTTAAACCTTGTGTGTCCCCTATATAAAATGGAAGCTTTATTCAAAATGGCTTTAGTTTGGTTCCTTCTTACAGTATCACAAACTGGAGACCAAGCGTCCAAACATATGGGCCTATGGAGGATGTCACATGTTCAAAATATAACTGTCTGATCCAACAGCCCCCAGTAAGGCCTAAGCATGAACTTTTCATTTGATTCACATTATACTTACAAAGTTTGAACACTAGTCAGAATCTAACTCCAACCACTTAATCCCATAAAAGTTGTCCATTTCTCTCTCTCTCTTTCTCTGTCTGTCTGTTTCTCTCTCCATCTCTCTCTCTTTCCTGAGAAAATGATTTCCACAAACTAGGGAATTAGAGATTTGTTTTTCATTTCTATGGAAAATTCTAACTGGTACAGAATGAAAATGGTCCCCTATCCTCCTTTTAAATATTTCTTGGTTGCTTTCTTTAAAAAAAAAAAATCAAACCACAAGAGTCTTGTTGTGTATTCAGCCTCCTTTAGAACACCGTGTGTTCTGAAGTTATTCAGAGGTTTCTGTTAACAGATCTTGAGAGATGCTCTGAAGACCTGGGAGAATAATGTGTGGTGAACAGGAAGTGCAGCAAGGCAGGCGGAAGAGCAAGCTCAGCCCATGTTAAGTAAAGAGATGGTTCCCATCAGAATTGGGCAAAATAAGCTCTTTGATTTTTTTTTAATCAGATATTGTGTTGTAGTGGCAAGACAAGAAACTAGTACATTAGATGTTCAGGAAAGACAGTTTGTGGTCAATTAACACTGGAAGACTTTGAGATAAATTAAATTAATTAAGTTACCACATTAAGCAGAATTTGTCAGGAACTGTGTGTTGCCAACATACCTTGCAAATGTCCAAGGGAGAGTGGAAAGGGTAGCACCTAGCACTTCCTCTTGCTTATTCTACTGTGGCTCCTCCTTAAGGGGCAAGGAACTGTGTGCACACTGAATATGGCATGGCATCTATATGCTTTATTCATCAGTATGCCAACAGGCACAGAGCCTGAGGCAGAGTTAATGTCAACAGGCTTGAAGTGGAGGCTGTGAGGTACAAGGAATGGGACACTAGAATAAAATTAAACCTAAATTGTCCTCATACACTCAGAACAACCTCATTTCACCACTTAAAACAAGAGGTTTCCAGATAGTTACTGATTAATTGTCTAAGTTTTGATCCTGATTCAACTCACTGAACCTTCTTTCTACCTTGGTGGTCAACTAACTAAAGCTCTGCCTCTGAGTGTCTTGATTACTTCACTCACCTTCAGACACAGGTGCTGTTCTGGTTGCCTGTGATGCAAACTGCGGGTTCCCAGAGGAACAATGAATGAATGAATTGTGATATTCACTCTGGCCACAAAGCATCAGCCACAGTTGGAGCTGTGCACTGCAGAATTCATAAATGTACCTATCACGACTATGCTTTAAACAGCATGCTGTAAAAGCAGCTCTTTGAAGGGAATAAAAAGAGAACTTTCATCTTGGAAGAAGTAAAAATTCCTTTGCATAATTTGAGAGGACTATGCCAAATTCTATATGCTTACTATGAGACAATACTACCATGAAACTTACAAGCAGAGGTATGTTTGCTTATTAGTAATTAGCAGATATCCTTGAAATTGCCGTTTCCTTATTTCACCTGCCATTCAGTGTGTACTCCAGGTCCTGTGTTATATGAGAGGAGAGGCCACTTCTTTAGGTCTCATAGCTCCCCATGATCACCCCTGCCCCCATAAAACTAACAGAGCTGAAGTGGAAAGGAAACTTTCAGCAGATAAGGAACTTTAAAACAGATAAAAGCATTGGTTTTGAAATAATGTGAGTGTGCTTAGGTCTTGGCTGTGTCACGAAATGTGGGCGATTTAGATTCTCTGAGCCTAAGTTTCTCCATCTCAAGGTGCCATTGAAGGAACTGAATAAGATAAAGACTAAACACACGGGCTGATGTCCTAGTGCTTCATGACTGATATGGTTGTTATTACTGTAATAAGCACCAAGTAAGTGGGAAAAGCTGGGATTCAAACCTAGGTTGATGGTACCACAAGCCTGTTTCTCTTTTAAAAGGAAAAGCCATCCAAACATCCTTTTTCCAGGAATATTTATGAGCCATTAAGTGCGAAGGATGAAAATCACAGCTAAATTTTAAATTGCATTTTACAGCCAAGCAGCACTTTCTCAGGCATTCCCTGAGATGTTCTGGGCTCTAATATTCAGATGAAAATAGTTAAGAGAGGAAGAAGCAGGAAATTGCCTGCTTTTGGAAGTTAGAAGTCAAGATCTTTTCTCACAGGGGCTGGAGATTCAGGAGACCAATCTCCACCTGTGGATCTATAGAGCTAAAGGTAAAGATGACTGTGACAGATGCTGGACTCAGGCCTCAGGAAGTGTTCAGAAGTACCAATTCTTTCATGTTTGCTATACTCAACACAAAAGATGAGAAACATTCATGTCTCTGTGTTCAGCATGGAGATCTCAGTGTATGGCAGATGACAGGATACCATGCAGAATCTGTTAATGCCAGTGCTAAGTGACAAGTTAGAAATGTCCTGCCCAGATGCCTCACACACACACACACACACACACACACACACACACACACACACACACTACACACTACAGTGGCTCCTGAGATACCTCAGGTAGTCCTTAAAGAATTGAACATAGGTCCAGAAACCCCTCATTTTATAGAGGAGACATGGAACATCCAGGAAGAAGGGAAATAACATAGCAGAGGCTGTTCAGCCTAGTGTTCCTTTTGCATTGCACTTTATTTAAAACATTTCCAGGTCCCATGTAAAAATATTTTGTCATTCTCAAATAAGAGAAATGTCAGTTTGAATCTTTGATTATATGAATTACACTTTAATTATATCAATAGCATTGACATAATTTTATAACAACTTGTGCAATGAATAAAGCTAAAGGCTTTTGAAACCCATCCACGCAAACACATACATAGTAAGTTCCCTCCTTGCTGCCCTTGAAGATAACTATTGGTAGTACTTTTTTGATATACCTTTTTTTTCAGCCTTACATACTGCAAGATGGTCTGATTCTTATTAGTATATATGAATCAATTACATTATTTTCAGTGCTGTATAATATTCCACATGTGTGGACATGCCATTGTTTACTCATCCACTCCCCAGAACATGAATAAAGAGATGGTTTAAAACAATGCTACAAGGTAAATCTTTATCACGGGCACACATACTTCAGCACATCATGGAACCTGCAATATAAGGAGGTTCCTAGAGATAAAATAGATGGATTATGAAATGCAAACATTTTTCAAGCTGCCATGGGCTCAAGTTGGTCTTGATGTTTGCTAGTCTCATGGGGGTTTCTCCTGCCAAATGTGTCTTTACACACAAAAGAAGAAATGAGAGAAGATATTTTCTTGATTAAATAATATCATATGCCCATGAATAAATGGGTATTGAAAATCATGCCAGAAGGGACATAAGCTTGTGTGCAAAGAAGAAAATTTGAATGCTGTCCATAGTACTAATCCAAAACACAAGCCCTGCCATCCTACAAGACGATTTGTGAATTCCCTTGAAAGTAGCCCTCCTTTGATAAAAAAAAAAAAAGATTCCAGAAAGTTCCTGTGGGGCAGAAATACCCTATTAAAGAAGAAGAAAGACACAGAAAACACAAGGTCACAGAGGCAAAATGTTAGTCAGAACTGAGAAGAAAAGAATCACAGGAAATCAAAATCAGACTCACCATCAAGAGGCATGGTATAGACAGGCAGTGGGTCTCTGTGAGTAACTGTATACCACAGGGAGTTGATTGAGGTCATAACTGACAGAATACTTAGGCATAATACTTAGGAACATGGAATGATATGCTTATGAGTCTGTCCATTTATTCAAAAGTTTGTGATCTTACATAACGCATGTATCTGATTATGCCTCTTTCACAGTCTGGGAAAGGGGAATAAGAATCATGCTCACCACTCAGGGCAGCTGGGAAAACTTGACAATCAAATGTCTACACAATAGTTATCATGTGCCTGGTACGTAAAACCTTTTCATGGCCTCTGCTGTGGTTTGAAAAATGGTTTCCCCTTTACCAATCGGTGCACCTGCTAGGGAAGCTTGACTTTCATGGTATACCAAGGCCTCTCCCTTTCTCATTTCTATGAGGTTCAAAGAGAGATGAGAGAACTGATAGATGGAAGAGAAGAAAGCACCTGGAGCTACTTCTGTAGTGTGTTGCTCAGGTTTGTTTTTCTTTTGCTTTTTTTTTTTTTTTTTTGGTAAATTTCATAAAAGCTGGAGTCATCTAAGAAGAGAAACCTCAATCCTGTCTCCAGGACTCATACAGGTGAGAGGAGAGCCCCCCCTGACTAACAAAGACCACAGCTACTACTCAGGTCTATATGCCTGAGGTGAGCAGTGGCAATTCCTGAGAAACACTGGCCATACAGTGACCATACCCAAAAAATAGAGGAGGCCTCCTTCAGTAAAAATCATCTTCCTGTCAAGGGGATTCTCCCTACCCCAGGATTCCAGGAAGCACCAGAAACTAACAGCCAAACCTAAAACAGCCCAATGGGTAGAGGTCAGCGTAAAAGCTAAACCAACAAAAGACAGCAATATGGCATCTCCAGAACCCAGCCATACAGGGGTAGGTATGCACCCACCAGCATAATTGAAATTGAGGAAGATGACCTTACATCTATGCTGATGAAGAGGATAATAGAAGAAACAAATAAAACACATAAAGAACTAGAGGAAGATAAAATCAAACAGATTATGGCTCTCTGTAAAGAAATGGAGGAAGTTAAAGACAAGCAGGTTATGGCCATCCGTGAAGAAATACGGGAAGATACAGCAAAACAGTTTGTGGCCTTCAGAGAAGAAATAATTAAATCACTTAAAGAAATAAAACAAACAGAGGAATGTTCAAACAAACAGTAGAAGGAACTAAAAGAAAAACAGGAAAATACATTCAGACAGGTGAAGAAAATAAACAAAACAACTCAAGATCTGAAGATAGAATTGGAAAAATTAAAGAAAACACAAATGGAGGAAATCATGGAGAGAGAGAACCTAGGAAAGAAACCTCTGTAGCTCCTACTTCAGAGGTAAGCATAACCAACAGACTACAAGAGATGAAGAAAGAATCTCAGGTGTAGAAGATACAATGAAAGAAATTGATGTATCCATCAAAAAAAATGTTAAATCCAAAAAAATCCTGACACAGACCATCCAAGAAATACAAGGCAATATGAAAAGACAAACCTAAAAATAATAGGAATAGAGGAAAAAGAAGGTTCCCTGCTCCAAGGCCCAAAAATATCTTCAAGAAAATCATAGAAGAAAATGTCCCCAACTTAAAGGAGAGGCCAATAAGAATACAAGAGGCCTACAGAACACCTAATAAATTAGACCAGAAAAGAAACTCCTCCCGCCACATAATAATCAAAACAGTACGTATACAGAACAAAGAAAAAATACTGAAAGCTGTGAGGGGAAAAGGCCAGATAACATATAATGGCAAATCCACTAGAATCACACCTGACTTTTCAACAGAGAATATGAAAGCAAGAAGAGAAGGGCCTGGAATGTTGTAATGCAGACCCTAAGAGAACACATATGTCAGACCAGGCTAATATATCCACTAAAACTCTCAGTCCTCATAGATTGAGAAAACAAGATATTCAATGACAAAAACAAATTCAAACAATACCTACCCACAAATCCAGTGTTACAGAAGACACTAGAAGGAAAAATACAACCCAAGAAAACTAACTACTTTCAAGAAAACACAGGAAACAACCTCACTACAGCAAAACAAAAAGTAGACAAGCACACAAACACATTACCATAGCCAACAGCAAAATCAAAGCATCTAACGACCACTGGTCATTAATCTCCCTTAACATCAATGGCCTCAACTCTCCAATAAAAACACACAGACCAACAGAATGGATGCGAAAACAAGATCCAACAATCTGTTTTGTTGAAACACACCTAAGTCACAAAGATAGACATTACCTGAGAGAAAGGGCGGGAAGATGATTTTCCAAGCAAATGGACCCAAGAAGCAAGCAGGAGTAGCCATTCTAATATCTAATAAAATAGACTTTCAACCAAAATTAGTCAAAAGAGTTGGGAAAGGTAATTTCATACTCATCAAAAGAAAACTCCACTAAGAAGACACCACAATTCTGAACATCTAAGCCCCAAATACAAGAGCACACACATTTGTAAAAGAAACAATAAAACTGAAACCACACATAGATCCCCACATTAATAGTGGGAGACTTCAACACCCCACTCTCAACAAAGGACAGGTCAACAAACCAGAAATTAAACAAAGAAACAATGACTCTAAGAGAGGTCACGAATCAAATGGACCTAACAGACGTCTACAGAACCTTTCACCCAAACACAAAATAATTAACCTTCTTCTCAGCACCTAATGGAACCTTCTCCAAAATAGACCATATAGTTGATCACAAAAAAGTCTGAACAGATACAAAAAGATTAAAATAATCCCATGTATCCTATCTGACCAACATGAACTAAAGCTGGATCAAATAACAAGAGAAATACCAAAAAGCCTACATACACATGGAAACTGAACAACTTGCTACTCAATGACAGTTGGGTCAGGGAAGAAATAAAGAAAGAAATTAAAGTATTCCTAGAATTCAATGCAAATGAAGGCACAACATACCCAAACTTCTGGGACATAATGAAAGCAGTGCTAGGGGTTAGGGATTTAGCTCAGTGGTAGAGCGCTTGCCTAGCAAGCTCAAGGCCCTGGATTCGGTCCTCAGCTCTGGAAAAAAAAAAAAAAGAAAGCAGTGCTAAGAGGAAAATTCATAGCACTAAGTACCTTTAAGAAGAAATTCGAAATATCTCATGCAAGCAACTTAATGGCTCATCTAAAAGTCCTAGAAAAAAAAGGCAGACACACCAAAGAGGAGTCGATGGCTGGAAATAATCAAAATCAGGGCTGAAATGAATAAATCAAAAACAAATAAAACAATTCAAAGAATCAATGAAACCAAGAGCTGGTTCTTTGAGAAAATCAACAAGATAGACAAACACTTAGCCAAACTAAGTAACCGGCAAAGAGACACCATCCAGTTCAATGAAATCAGAAATAAAAAGAAGGACATAGCAACAAACACTTAGGAAATCTTAACAAGCATTAGGTCTTACTTCAAAAGCCTATACACCACAAAATTTGAAAATCTAAATGAAATGGACAATTTTCTTGATCGATTTGACTTACCAAAGCTGAATCAAGACCAGGTAAATCAATTAAAAAGTCCTATATCCCTAAGGAAATAGAAGTGGTCATCAAAAGTCTCCCATCCAAAAAAAGCCCAGGACCAGATGGTTTCAGTACAGAATGCCACCAGACCTTCAAAGAAGAGCTAACTCCATTTCTCAAACTATTCCACAAAATAGAAACAAAATAGAAGGAACACTACCAAACTCATTCTATGAATCCACAGTCACCTTGGTACCTAAACCTCACAAAGACTCAACAAAGACAGAGAATTTCAGACCAATCTCCCTTATGACCATTGATGCAAAAACACTCAGCAAAATACTTGCAAACCAAATACAAGAACACATCAAAGATATCATCCATTATGACCAAGTAGGCTTCATCCCAGGTATGCAGGGGTGGTACGATACACAGAAATCCATCAATGTGATCCACCATATTAACAAACTGAAAGAAAAAAACACATGATAATCTCCTTAGATGCTGAAAAGGCATTTGAAGAAATCTAACATCCATTCATATTTAAAGTATTGGAGAGATCAGGGATACAAGGCACATATCTAAACATAGTAAAGGCATTATACAGCAAGCCTATAGCTGACATCAAACTAAATGAAGAGAAACTTAAGTGAATCCAAATGAAATAAGGCAAGCCTGCACACTCTCTCCATATCTCTTCAACATAGTTCTTGAAGTCCTTGCTAGAGCAATAAGACAATTGAAGGAGATCAAGGAGATACAAATTGGAAAGAAAGAAGCCAAAGTATCACTATTTGCAGATGATATGATAGTATACTTAAGTGACCGTAAAAACTCTACCAGAGAACTCTTACAGCTGATAAGCACCTTCAGCAAAGTGGCTGGATACAAAATTAACTCAAAAAAATCAGTAGCCCTCCTGTATACAAAATGCAAAAGGGCTGAGAAAGACATTAAGGAAACAACCCCCATCACAATATATACAAAAGACATAAAGTACGTTGGTGTGACCCTAACGAAGCAAGTCAAAGACTTGTATGAAAAAAAATTCCAGTCTCTAAAGAAAGAATTAGAAGAAGGTATCAGAAGGTGGAAAGATTCCCATGCTCATGGCTTGGCAGGATTAATATAGTAAAAATGGCCATCTTACCAAAAGCAATCTACAGATTCAATGAGATTCCCATCAAATTACCAACACAATTCTTTACAGACCTTGAAAGAAAAATTCTCAACTTCATATGGAATTATAGGAAACCAAGAATTGCTAAAACAATCTTCTACAATAAAAGATATTCTGGAGGAATCTCCATCCCTGATCTCAAGCTGTACTATACAGCAACAGTAATAAAATCTGCATAGTACTGGCATAGAAACAGAATGGTGGATCAATGAAACCGAATAGAAGAACCAGAAATAAACCCACACACTTATGGTTACCTGATCTTTGACAAAGATGCCAAAACCATACAATGGAAAAAAAGATAGCATCTTCAACAAATAGTGCTGGTTTAACTGCATGTATACATGTAGAAAAATGCAAATACATCCATACTTATCAGCCTGCACAAAACTAAAGTCCAAGTGGTTCAAAGCCCTCAATATAAAACCAGACACACTAAACCTTAGAAGAAAAAGTTGGGAAGAGCCTGGAACTCATTGGCACAGGATACAGCTTCCTGAACAAATCACCAACAGCACAGGCTCTAAGATCAACATGGGACCTCATGAAACTGAAAAGCTTCTGTAAAGCAAAGGACACTGTCATCAGAACAAAATGACTACCTACAGACTGGGAAAGGATTTTCACCAACCCTCTATCTGACAGAGGGCTAATATTCAGTATATAAAGAAATAATGAAGTTAAAAAGCAATAAATTAAGTAATCCAATTAAAAAATGGGAAACAGAACTAAACAGAATTCTCAATAGAGGAATATCGAATGGCAGAGAAATACTTAAAGAAATGCTCAACATACTTAGTCATCAGGGAAATGCAAATCAAAACAATCCTGAGATTTCACCTTACACCCATCAGAATGGCCAGGATCAAAAACTCAAGTGACAACACATGCTGGAGGGGTTGTGAAGAAAGGGGAACCTACCTCCACTGCTGGTGGGAATGTAAACTTGTACAACCACTCTGAAAATCAATCTGGCACTTTCTCAGACAGTTAGGTATAGCACTTCCTCAAGATCCAGCTATACCACTCTTAGGCATATATCCAAAAGAGGCTCAAGTATACAACAAGGACATTTGCTCAGCCATGTTTGTAGCAGCTTTATTTGTAATAGCCAGAACCTGGAAACAGCCCAGATGCCCCTCAACTGAGGAATGGATACAGAAGGTGTGGTACATTTGCACAATGGAATATTATTCAGCGATAAAAAACAAGGAACTCATGAAATTTGCAGGCAAATGATGGGAACTGGAAAAGATCATCATGAGTGAACTATCCCAGAAGCAGAAAGACACACACGGTATATACTCACTCATATAGACATATAAAATAAGATAAACCTACTGAAATCTGTACACTTAAAGAAACTAATCAAGAGGGAGACCTCTGGCCAAAATGCTCAATAAGCTTCCAGAAAGGCAAAGAGGAAGGAGAAAACAGGGAACAAGTTAGGAGCCTGACACAGAGTGCCTCTGAAAGGCTCTGCCCTGCAGACTATCAAAGCAAATGTTGAGACTTATGGCCAAACTTTGGGAAGAATGCAGGGAATCTTATGAAAGAAGTAGGAAATAGTAAGATCTGGACAGTACGGGAGCTCCACAATGAGAGCAACAGAACCAAAAATTCCGAGTACAGGGGTCTTCTCTGAGACTGATACTCCAACCAAGTTGGATGCATGGAGATAACCTAGAACCCCTGCACAGATGTAGCCCATGGCAGTTTAGTGTCCAAGTGGGTTTCATAGTAATGGAAATGGGGACTGTCTCTGACATGAAGTGATTGGCCTGCTCTTTGATCACCTCACCCTGAGGGGGGAGCAGCCTTACCAGGCCACAGAGGAAGACAATGCAGCCACTCCTGATGAGACTTAACAGACTAGGATCAGAAGGAAGGAAAAGAAACCCTCTCCTACCAGTGGACTTGGGGTAGGGCATGCATAGAGAAGGGGAAGGAAAGGAGGGATTGGGAGGGGAAGAGAGAAGGAACTAGAGGGGGGATACAAAGTAAATAAAATGCAATTAATAAAAAAAAATTTATAAAAAGGAAAGAATAGAAAGAAGAAGAAAAAAAGAAAATTACTTCATCAGATTTGACCTGTAGGCAAGCCTGTGGACATTTTTCATTGATGATTAATGTGGGAGAGCCCAGCTAACTTTGGCACTGTCATTCCTAGGATAGTTGTTTTGAATTATATAGGAAAACAAGCTGAAGAAGCCATGAGAGCAAGCTGGTAAGCAGCAGTCATCCATGGCCTCTGTTTCAGTTTCTGCCTGCAGGTTCCTGTTCAAGTTCCTGCTCTTATTTCCCCCAGTGATAGACTGTGATGTGAAGTATAAGCCAGAAAACCATCACTCCCTGAGTTGCTTTTCATCACACACACACACAAAAAAATCTAAACAAACAAAAAACTAACACACAGCTTGCTCCTGGAAGAATAAGAACTTTGTAGATGCTACACTATTAAATAGCCAATGCCCTTAACTCTAAATTGATGGCTGGAATTTAGGACAAATAATATGACAATGATAACAACAAGATAATGAGTTCCATACCTTGTGCTATTCAACTTCATTGTCCAGATTAGGAATTCTATTCATTGTCTGAGCTTTTAATGATGAGGTGTATGTCAGTGGTTTTGTTCTCAAGTATTTGCATTATTATTGTGTGTGTGTGTGTGCGTGTGTGTGTGTGTGTGTGTGTGTGTGTCTGTGCCTGCAACTATCAGAAGAGGGCATTGGGTTTCCTGGAGTTGAAGGCACAGGCAGTTGTGAGCCACAGTACATGCTGTTGGGAACCAAACTCAGGTGGCCTGGAAGAGCAAAAAGTACTCATAACCACTGAGCAATCTCTCCAGCCCCATGTATGCTAGTTTTTATTTGGAGAAATCAAGGCATTAATAAAGTAGATAGTGTACATAAAGTACTCATTCCAGAGCAGGCTCAGTGGTAAGACCTTTATGAATTTTGCAGGTCTCATTCTCATAACTATCCTGGACACAGGCATTACTAGTGCCCCTCTTGTATGGCTATGGTGTGCCTAAGCTTGCCCAAGGTTGCATAACTGCAAAATAGTAAAACAAAGATTCCATGAAGATGGTATGATTCCATTGCTGTCCTAATGCCCTTGTACCTTTGCTTCTCTGTATAAGTGAGGAGAAAATACTCGTTTTTGCTCATGACAACTTTTCCTCCAGCAGCTGAGCTTGGTTGAAATAATAGAGATCTTTATAGAGACCAATGTATGCAGACTCACATAAATGTGGTGATTAGGCAAAGGATACATGGGGAAGGTAGCCTCTTTGCTGGGTCCCTGTACCAAAGAATCTGGGAAACTCAATGTGTAACAAAAAGCACATCTGGAGTTCTGACTCCAGGCTAGCTCTAATTAATATACACCTGGTTCTGCCAGGCAGTTCATGTTTAAGAGTCACCATTCTGGAGTGAGCTAGATGACTGTCCTAGTGTCCTTACCATTGCTATGGTAAAATATCTTTACAAAAGCAACTTGGGGATATAAAGGATTTGTTTTAACTCACAATTCTAGGTTATAGTTCATCACTGTGGATGTTGTGAAGTCCACTTAAATGCAACAAAACTTAAACACCAGGTCAATGCAGATGACAAAAATATATTGTAACCAAGTTGCAATATATTGTAATCAATCAGGGTTGCAAAATAGACTTGGGAGATGAACTGTGACCCTGAAAAACATTGTACAGAATATCTAAATGCTGAAAACATAAAGCAAGGGAGAGTGCAGTCGGTTGTAGCATTGTCCAATAATATTTTGACATAAGGGATTGAACAAGGGAGTTTCCATCAATCAGAGTAGGAATAGGTTTCCTGGGCCTGAACATGAACATGTTTGACCCTGCCAGCAAGATGGAGAAGTCTTCCTTTGGATATCTGGACTAAGACAACCGTTTCCTTACAAGTTATTTCTGAGAATATCTGAGATGATTGGACATAGACAACTATCTCCTTACAACAAAAGCTGTTTAGCTTGTTGTTGTTGTTGGGTAGTTCCCCTCTCCCCTAGAGCCTGGGACCTTGAATTTAGTTTTATTCTATGGCTAAATGGAGTCTGAAAATTAAATGATAGTGTTTAGAATAAGTTCCTTTTGCTTGTTCCCAACAATGGGACATCACAGCAGCAAGAGCTTGAGAAAGTTGGTCATATCTCACCCACAATCAAGAGTAGATGTGTGTGTGTGTGTGTGTGTGTGTGTGTGTGTGTGTGTGTGCTCATTCACTTGTTTGCTTGGCTCATCTCAAATTCTCCAGTCACATAGTTCTGTACCCCCTTGCTTAGAGAATGTTGCTACCCTCAGTGGTCTGGATCTTCCTACATCAATTTAGTTAAAACAATTCCACTTAAGCATACTTGAAGGCAAAACCCATGTGAGCCAATCCTCATTGATTGAGACTCTCTTCTTAGACAATTTTTAGGTTATGTCAAGTTGACAAAGTTAACTGCACATACCTTTATTTTGAAGGTAAAGAACCCAAAGCCTGGATAATTGATGAAGGTTGACCCAAGACCATATAATAAGACAGCATGCTATGGATCTGGACTTTGACTCTTGCTTTTGAATTATAAACATTGCTTGCACAATACTGATTGTGGTGGTTTGAATGAGAATGACCCCTGTAGGCTCAAATGTTTGATCACTTGGTTACCTATTGGTGGAACTATATGGGAAAAAGTAGGAGGTGTGGGTTTGTTTGAGGTAGTATGTCCCTAGGGGTGGGATTTTTAGGTTTTAAAAACATACACTACTCCCAGATACCTCTTTATGTCTCCAACTTGTGGATAGGGTTTAAGCTCTCAGCTGCTGCTCCAGCACCATTTCTGCCTGTGTTTGGTTTGAATGAAAGACGATGAGGGAATTCCTGCATCCTGCATTCTAACCTGGAAGGTTGTTGGAATGTGCATCCAACCATGGGATTGAATTACAGTGAAGGTGTTTTCATTCCCTATCCCACAGGACTTGGTCCTCCCTTTTTACCTCACTGGAGCTGCTTCTGGATGAGACTTAAATGGAAATTTATTGGATTTGAGAGTGACAAAATCAGCTGAAACTTCCATGCACCCTTAATGACACAGCAACACCCACTGGCATCTGCCTCCTTTGAGGGAGAGTGCATGAACTTTACTGGTTGCCATGGCAATTCTTTGCAGTGTCAGCAGAAATACTCCACAATATACACAAGCTAGCAGAAAGCCTTCCCAAGTCTTCAGCGTAAAATTTGCCTCATCCCTAGACTCAGGCATAGTATCACTGAGCCTTGACTCTGAAATTCAAGAAAAGAATAGCCTCTGAGATTCTTTGCTATCCACTTATCTTACTCGGGTTCAGAGGTGAAACAAATTTCAACCACCTCTCCAGGCAAAGATCCATAGGAATAGATGGAATTACCAAGTTCTTACACCATTGATCTTCTTTGAATAGACTCCAAAGCTACTTAGGGTTTCTTTAATTCTCCAACTGCTAAAGCAGCATTTACTCCCTCAGGATCCTGATCGTGTTTGTTCCTAAACCTCACTGTTTTTCAAGCCTAACAATATGTCTCTTTTTAATCATGTGTGACTGTGTGGACACACACTGCCAAGTGTGTGTTATGGAGCACACTGGGGTTCTGAGGATAACCTCAGGTGTTGGCTCATCTTCACCTTTTACCTTGTTTGAGCAGGTTTTTGTTTTTGTTTTTCATTTCCTGCTGCATGTGGGGGTTCTCCTGTCTTTACCTTCCAATATTCCTTTGAAGCCCTGGGATTACAGGTGTGCTACTAAACCTGACTTTTTACATGAGTTATGAGGAAGCAAGTCCTCACGCTGGCACAGCACTGAACCATCTCCCCATCCCATAGTTCATCTTTAATTATGTAGATCTTTTAAGGAAAAATAAAACTTTCCAACAACCTTAAAAATCTTGCCATGTATAAACAACAGAACAATTCTACCATTGCTGGCAAGCAGAGACAAGCTATAAACCAAGTAAATCCTGAGCTGTTCTGAGTTAGGACCCAAACTCCAGCCACAACTCTCAATTATAAGATGTGCATATAAAATGTGAAATACTTGCAAGCTGTAATTTTTATAGGAGAGGGCCTATTTCTAGGATAATTTGCCATTATAAGAGCTTGCTCACTACTGTGGAGGGTTCAGCCAGAGGAATTGCCAGGCTTTCACACAGTGAAAACTAACCCTCAAGATGTGATGTTACAGGTTTTGGAGATACAGCTTAGTGGTTAAGAATATGCACGACTCTTGCAGAGAGCCTGAGTTTAGTTCTCAGCATCAAAGTGGGGTGGCTTACAGCATTCTGCAATCCCAGCCCCAGGAAACTGCCTGCCTCTGGCCTCTGCAGACACCTGGACTCGTGCACAAGGTCGCATACACATAATTAAAAATAAGAAAATATTTTTAAACAAAATATGGCAATAAAATTTTCAGGCATTTTCTAGAAAGCAATCTTTTAGCTAGTGTTTATTTTGCTGCTGACAAAGTTTGCTTAATGACTTAGCATCTTCTACCTCCCAAGTCCTTGTACAATCTCCAAGACAAAATCCAGTGATTTATTAAAGCATCTACTGTTTCTCAAACTTAAACACCATCTCAGATGATGACAGTAGGGGCAAAGAGGTTGTCTTTTCTGAAGGTGATTACTGTTTGCAGGCCCCTTTCATTATTTGAATTTAGTATAAAGAAAAATGCTAGGTGGCACTGACCTCCAATGCATGATGGCCAAATATCATTAATGCAAAACCCTTTTTGATGTTTACCAAATATTGGCTACCATGCACTGAATTTTTAGTGAAAACCATCACATTCTTCTGCATCAGATTTGCACCTTTTCTTATCTATATTGCCATAGAACATGAATAGTTGTGCAGAAAGCCTGGCTTCTCATCTAAACCCCTGCCTCACTCCTTGTTTCCTTAATGATGTAAGATTCTTTAGATTAACCTATCAAGGCAAGAATCCCCCCTTTCCATTTTTTCCAAGCATTTTTCCTATTCATTTTGAACACCAGTAGTTTTTGTTAAATATAACGATAGTTATGGGTCTAGATATTACAGTTAGATTGTGGTGGCACATGCCCTTAATCCCAGCACCCAAGAGACAGAGACTGTGAGTTTGAGGCCAGTCTAGTCTACAGAGTGAGTTCCAGGCAAGCCAGAGCTAAAGAGAAAAAACCCTGTCTCTAAAATCAAATAAAATATTGGAGGAAAGAGGATTCGGGGAGGGGGGAATCTGCTTTGACCTTCTGAAGGAACATGAGGAATAGAGATGACACCAGAGACAGAGACCCGCTAAATACCCTCCCAGTCTGTGCGGCTTTGGGGAATGAACTTTCCCTGATCGCCTTCTTTTCCAATCTGGAATTTCTTTTAATTTTGTAGTCTTAATTCACACCTCACAAATTGCCTCCGTAGACAGTTCTGGCATACTAGTGACATCCCTTTTGTGTTCTTACTACACATTTCTTTCAGCTTGCAGCAAGCTGACATTATCTTTTGTTTATGTTTTTGTATGTAACCAACTCCTGTGTCATCCCTGTGCCAGGATAGGAGCTTAGCTCCCTGTTGCTACTTGAGCTTTTGCTCCTGTGACATTTGCTGACAACTGGCTAGCCCGGTCTCCCAGAAGTGTCTAAGGTCCAGGGAGGTACAATGACTTCCTCACAGCTTCCTAGGGTACTGAACTGCACTGTTCACACTCCCTGAGGGGCATCTCACTCCTCCTGGGATAGAGAAAAGTAACCTCATTTGGCCACTTGAGGCCAGCAAAAGCTATACTTGCTTGCAGCAACAACTTTCCTTACCTGACTGGAGAGGAAAAGCCAATGGGGCCTAAAAGGAAGGTCGGACAGGCGGGCCTGGGTGCGGGGGCATTATTTCCCCAGCTAATGGGCTTTGAGGCGCAGGAATGCCTGGCCACCCAGCGGAGGCACTCGCGTACTGTGCCAGACAGTGGCAGAGCGCCCAGGCTGCAGCTCCTCAAGAGATCCTGTAGTTGGCGGCGGCGCCAGGCTGAGTCATGAGTCAGCATAGCTGGCACAGTAAGCCACAGCAAAGTGGACTTTGTTGGTTTTCTGGCCGTAGGAATCACCCACACCGAGCCAGAGCTGCTGTCCGGTACTCTTGCAATGCTGTGCCCCATACGCTTCCTTTCGGTATCAACGGGATGCGGGATGCTGGTGCTCCGAGTTGGCGGGATGTGGGTGTTCCGTGGGCCTGGAGCACCACCTTCCCGTCCGAGGCTTCTGCTCTAGTCCCTGTGTAGCACTGGAGCCCCGGAACTTCCATGGCTATGGCTTCTGAGGTTTCAACCAAACATTCAGACGTCTCTCAGGAAGCGCTTCCGCTGGGAAGCTGAGAACCACAGCAAGTGCTGGTGCTCTGCATTGGATCCCATCACCTGCTTTATGTTTGCAGATCCCTCATGACCTGTTGCCTTGGGTCTGGGGCTCAGATCTCTGGCGCAGTTTCCTATTTGCAGCCATCCTGGGGTGCAGAGAAACTTTGGAAGGTTTCCCTGGCCGGGCTAGGAACAGAGACACAGATACAGCATCCCGGTTATTTATTCACGACTTACTTGGCTGAGTGAGAGACACTGCATGCAGCTCTAGCAGCCTGAAAGGAGTCTTGGGAGTTCATGGGGTCTAACAGAGATGATAGGAGGGATTGCTGTGTGCTGTAATGCAAAGTGCACGAGGTGGGTGGGTGGTGATGCAGCCAGGAAGGCTGGGAGGTCGCTATTCAATGCCGATGTAGAGAGACTGGCTACTTTGCCAGCCAAACTGGGGGCAGAGACTTCAAGGACAGAAAGAATTTCAGTTAGATTTTTTTTTTTTTTAATGTGCAGATGAAAGAAGCCAGAACCTCAGCTGGTCAAACAGCAGGTTATGCAGTAGGACCAAGATGGGTGGGAAATAACTGCAAGGTGAAACGACTTGCCAAAATGTGCAGGGGTCTAAATATGCAGCCCTACAAGTTTGTCCTGGGATGAAGGAGGCTGGGAAGGAATTCCAGTGGCCCCATGGCCACTCTGCTGGCTCTGTGAACAGTGATAGAGGCTGGCACCCACAAGCTGGTAAGTTGTAAAAAGCTTGGTTTTGGGCAATTTGGCTGTAAAGACTCATGCTCCTTAAGGCTGACGGTCTGGCCAGGAGCCCAGCACCTTTTGGGCATGGATTCAGGCAGGGAGATGCTGCCATTCGACACTTGCTTTTGAACTGTGTGTCATTTTATATTGGTTTTGGAAGCTGTGGCCTCTGTCTTGCCATCAGAGATAGACCCTAGGAAGTTATAGAGAGTGTGTTCTTTTTATGATCCTTCATGTGAGGACTTTCTGCTTTTCCTGGGTTTGGCTTTCTATCTCTCAGGGCCCAGTGGCTGCTGCTTTGGGGGCAAGGCCATATAGAAAGTGGTAAAGCAACAACAACAAAGGCTCACTGGAAGAGAGACCAGAAAGCCACTTTATCTGTTTGCCTTAAAGACATTATTAGCTTTATGAAGTGTGTGTGTGTGTGTGTGTGTGTATTTGTGTGTTAGATCATTGTGCCTACTTGTCATAGGCAAGGTTCCTTGGTTAAAGGGTCAGAGATGCTATGCTAGTTAATTTTAATTGCTAATTTGCCACAGCCTAGAATTTCCTAGGAAAAAGGTCTCAATGAAGGATTGATTGCCTAGATTTTATTGTCCTGTAAGCATGTCTATCAGACACTGCCTTTATGAGTAAGGTGATTGATGGGAAGATCCAGCCCATGGTGAACAGGGCTCTTTTCTGGCATGCAGTCCTGTACTGTGTAAGTGTGGAGGAAGTGAGCTGAACAGTAGGCATGCATTTATTCTTTCTCCGCCGTGGTTGTGGCTGTGACCAGCTCCCTCAAGTTCCTGCCGCTTTGACATACTCCAATATATGGGCTGTTGCTTGGACTTGTGAACTAAAATAAGACCTTTCTTCCCTAAGTTGCTTTGTGACATTTTATTGCAGCAATGGGAATGAACACAGAACTGGTGCTAAGATTTCTGTGTAGAAGAGTCCCTGAGAAGTTGTTTTACTATTCTAGTGAGTAGGGGCAGTCACTGATCTGTGAGGAAGGAGAAAAGAGTATTCAAGCTATCCACTGAGGCTTTTGAAAGCCATGCTGACCAGCCAATGAGCGCAGAATGCTCCCAAGGAGAACCACAAGCTTAGGTGTCCCTTCAGCTAAATCACTTTTAAATAGGGACTCAAATATAAGTTATAAGTGAGAGACCAAAGGATAAAGTAGCAGCAATCGTTAAGACTTAGAGTAGGCACGGTATAGCTAGTAATGCCCTGAGGGGAAGGACCGCCTTGCTGCGTTCTTTCCCCACCCACTAGAGATACAGTTGCTAGGAAACTGGACCCTCCCCCTAGGGAGGGACACCTGGTCATTAATGGCCTGGGAACCTTCCTATAGCCAATCGATTCAAAATGTAGCACCTTGACCAATAGATGCTTGCCAGGCAGGAATTGCTCCTGCCTTGGGCATGCTGGGATGGACCAGAATCTATAAATCACCCCACTAACCTGGGCGCAGGGCACTCAGCTCCCACCGCTTCGGCGGTGGGGCTGGGTAGGCCCAAGCTGCAGCTTGTAATTTTCAATAAAAAGACCCTCATGTGTTTTGCAACGGAGTAGATTCCTGGAGATCTTTTGGGGGCTCGCGAACTGGGTATAACAATAAGCAGTCAGCATTCCTGGCTGCTGGACATTAGGTGGAAACAAACATCTTCTCTGGGGGAGACACTGTAGCTTTCCCCACATTGTTAGGCCCAGCAAGAGCCTAAGTATAAGAAGGTATGAAGAGAACTCAGGAAACTAATCATCCATCGATGCAAAAACGCAAGAGACTCTTCTTAACCATTATACAATGGGGTCACCCCTGCTGGTCAGCGAGGAGTGACACCGGGAGACAAAGACCTTGGGTTTTTAAAAGACACAAGGCGGGAATCTCCTGGGGCTGCCCTCTTGGTGATTTAGGGTTGGAGGAAGTGTTCAACTTTCAAAATAATTGGTCAGTTCTGGTCACCCTTAGGTCCAGTCAGCTCCATCGTAAATATCTGATCATCAAGTCAGTTTGGAATTTCCTGCCATCCACAGTTAAATGTGGGTGGGTGAGTAACTCATCCCATGTCTGTCCTGAGGAGTGGGGGTTACAGGCTTTGGATCAAAGGTCAGGAGAAGGATTGGGGCCATTTGGCCCAGTTTCCAAACAAAGCCCATCTCACCGGCACCAGCCGGTGATTTTTTTTTCTCCATTTAGTAGAGATCTCTGCTTGTTCTCTTCCTTATCTCTGCCCTCACAGATGGCTAATGTCAGGAACTTTTACATTCCTCAGTTCTCTGGAGAAGCACTAAGAGGCTTTAATTAACATGGGCCTAAAACTTGCAAATATATGTTATAAGGCAATTAAAAGAAACATAGGTTACAACGTTAGTCTGATTCTTTCAACAGCATCAACTAATTCTCTGTAACTCGATGGCTTTGGGAAGAAAAAGGATGTTTTGGCCTTACACATAGAGGTCATTTAAAAAGTTTTTCTGCCCTTTTAATTTTTTTCTGCTCTTAAAAGTAAATGTTGGGCTTCAATATTTATTACTATGAGGCATCTATACTAATAACCCCAATGGCTGTAGATTTCTACTGAGTACTTGCTATTTATGTGTATCCTCTCCCAGTTGTCCCAGAATATGGATGGTTATGTGATTTTATTCTTAATTTGAAGTCAACTCAGTGTTTTTTGAGGTTAATGGAGTCCCTGTTAAGATAACAGTGACAGCATCTGTCAGAGCATGTCACTTGTTACACTTTAGGAAATGCTTTCATTGATGAATCACTCATTAATTCAACCACTTATTAATCTAATCAGTCTATTGGAGAGCCTTCCAAACAGTAGGGGCTGTCCTAGGCAGGGAGATACAACTCTGTCTGCTAAGGAATAGAGAGTAGTGGCATTGAGTAATAACCATTTGAAAGAAAATATTGAAAGATGGACCATTGCTTTGTATGGGATATGAGTTGGGATATGACAGAGGACAAGGGGAGAGGGGGCTTACCTGAGTGACTCTTTGTGCCTTGCAGCCTCCTTGGAAACACTATCCTGTGTGAAGTGGATACCTGTCCTTTCCTTCTCCCTTTATTGCACTTTTTAACTTTATTCTCTTCCTTGTGTTTGTCTTCCTCATTACACCACACAATTGAAAGCTGCTTTATTCCACAGACCCAGCAACCAGTGTTAAACACATACTTCTTCATTACATGTGTGTGTGGATGGTTGGAGTATAGAGAATGAATCCAGGGATTCATCCTTGCTAGCCGCACCCCTTACCACTGAGCTATGCCCCCATCTCAGCACATATTTCTTAAAGAATAAAATGAATGGTGGATCTGTCTCACAGGGTCATTGGGGAAGCTCTCTCTCTTTATCTTTTTCTTTTTCTCTCTCTCTTCTCTCCCCCAATGTGTGTGTGTGTGTGTGTGTGAGAGAGAGAGAGAGAGAGAGAGAGAGAGAGAGAGAGAGAGAGAGAGATTTATGCTGATACCTGATAGTCAGCAATGCTAAGATTAGGAAGCAGAAAGAATAGCTTGCCTGTGAGCCACAGGACAGAGGAATGCATCCTACTATAGTGGAAACAGTCAAGGGTTGCTTCAAGCCACCTGAGATGCATTTGAAGCTGCTTGGCCTTGGAGGCATGCTGAGTTCATATTTTACTCCAAATGCAATGAAGCCAGTGAAGGATTTTGACCCAAGTCAGATATAATGCTATGTGTTTGTTGATTTTCTGTTTTTGTCTTGACTCTAGGAAGCAAACTCTGTAAAGAAAGGGGCTCAGTTACTACAATTAAATGAAAGGATGATAGCTTCAAAATATCCCAGCAGCTACAACTAGAGAGAATAATGAAGTCTTGACACCGACTAGAAGTTAGGTGACTGAGATATGGATGTCTTATGTAATAAAAGGGAAAGAGCAAAAGGATTTTAACTATATTTTGGACACAGAATAGATAGGATTTGTTGGTACACTAGACTGAAGGTGTATAGAAAAAAAGAATGGTCAAAGGTGACTGTAAAGCTTATGGTTTAGGGTTGGATGGATGAAAGATATCTATCCCTGGATGAATGGATAAAGTGTGCTGTATGTACACAATGAACTATTAGTCATAAAACAGCCAAAGTTCTAATAGAACATGCTATGGTATAAAGGGACCTGTAAACATTACAAAAATATAAATGAAAGAAGGCAGACACGGGACTAGGGAGATATCTTAGTGGATAAAGTGCTTTCTGGACAAGCATGAAGAGCTGAGTTCAGATCTCCTACATCCAAGTAAAAAGGTTGAGTGTGGCAGCAGGCATATAGAACCCAGTATTAGCACGTAGAGGGCAGGAGCTTGCTGGCTGTGCAGCCTATCAGAAGCAGTGAACTCCAGGCCCAGTGAAAGAGTCTGTCTCAAAAGATAAGGTGAGAAGTAATAGAAAAGACATCCACAGTCACTCTATGGCCTCTGCATGCAAGTGCACAAACACATGCCTATACACACACAGAATGTGGGCATAAGAGGCTAGACGCTGCACTGTCAGTATCCATATATGTAAATTCACAGACACAGGAGGAAATCAGCATTTGTCCCAGGCTGAGGAGAAGCAGGAGTGGGGCCTGAGGACAGAAAGAGTAAATGATTCCCTTTGGAGCAATGGCTGGAGGCCTTAGAACTAGATAGAGGTGGTGGTTATCTACAGTCTGAAGGCGCTAAATGCCACTCAACGATGTGCTTTAAAGTGCTTAACTTTGCACAATATAAGAATTACTTCAATTAAAAAAATATTAAATGGATGACATGAGTGTTTTGACAATGGGGAGACTTGGGGAGTCCAGCATGTGAGTCTGGACTATTCCAATGTATCAGATACCCATGAAGAATATGTGGGTCTGTATTCTAGCAGGTAAGTCTGGGCTGGGTTATAAATGGCAGTTATCAGTTCTCACGTGTCAGTCATGAAGTAGGTGAAGTCTAGTCACAAAGGATATGGAGGAAATCATGAGATCTTGGACCATTCTTTAATGTGATACTCATAGCTAGCCTATAAAAAAGGTATTGTGGTCTTTTTTCAGACAAAGAAATCAACAATATACCATCCACTTCAATCAGTATGACCAAGATTGGAGAGATAACTTATGTGGATTCCAGCCTTCCAGCTTTCCGCCTTTCTTAACACAGCATGATGATGTCATTTGGAACTTTAACACATGCCTCTCCCACTGGTCACATTCTCCCTGACAGCCATGACTGATTATTTCACACATGGCAGGCACTGTTCTGGGCACATGTAGGTGGAAAGGGTAGACACAGCTCTAATCTCATCAAGTTTATCTAGTAAACAAGCAAGTGCAGCGTCCAGATACAAGGACCTGAGAAGTACACAGTGAAGGCATCTCTTCCAGCTTTGGAGACAGGAGGGAGCTTGAGAGAGAATGATTTCCAGAATGACTGACTGCTGCTGAATAAACCTGTGTGAGAATTCACTTTTCTTTTCACTCTTCAGTTCTCAGGCTCTGCCATTCCCAGCTCATCAACCATATTAGTATTTTCTGAATTCTTGCAGACTATTCTAGACAAATGCAAAATGCAAAAGAAACGGCCTGGTTTAAGATTATATGGGAACTTTTTCATTCAGGCATATCATGCCTTTAATCCTTGTACTCAAACTATAGGCAGGTGGATCTCTGTGAATTCCAGGCCAGCCTGATCTACATAGCAAGTTCTTGGACAGCAAGACTTACTTAAGACTAAAAAAAAAAGACTAAGACTTAAAAAATACTAAGACTTAAAAAAAAAAGTGGGAACATATCACAGCATATCAAGATAGGGTATAACAGCCTGGCCTTCAAAGTGAGCCCCAGCTGTTGGCAAGTAACTCAGGTTCTCTGTCCAATGCAAGTGACTGACCCCAGAGCCTGATGCAACGTAAGCCAGTACTCTCCTGTGGAGCCCATCTGTAGACCTCTTTTTTGTTAAATTAAATTTTTAGTTTTTTACATTAATTACATTTTATTCACTTTGTATCCCACCTGTAGTCCCCTCCCTCATCACCTCCCAACCCCACCCTCCCTCTTTCTTCTCTTCCTATGCCCCTCCCCCAGTCCAGCTGATAGGGTCCCTTCCATCTGACCCTAGCTTATCAGGTCTCATTAGGACTGGCTGCAATGTCCTCCTCTGTGGCCTGGTAAGGCTGCTCCTGGTCAAAGAGCCAGCCACTGATTTCATGTTATAGACAGTCCCTCTTCCCCTTACTAGGGAAGCCACTTGGATATTGAGCTGCCGTGGGCTACATCTGAGCAGGGGTTCTAGGTTATATCTATGAATGGTCCTTGGCTGGAGTATCAGTCTCAGAAAAGACCCCTGTGCCCAGATATCTTGGTTCTGTTGCTCTCCTTGTGGAGCTCCTGTCCTCTCCAGGTCTTACTAACTTTCCGTTCTTTCATATGATTCCCTGCACTCTGCCCAAAGTTTGGGTATGAGTCTCAGTATCTGCTTTCATACACTGCTGGGTAGAGTATTTCAGAGGCCCTCTATGGTAGGCTTCTGTCCTGTTTCCTGTTTTCTCCTTCTTCCAATGTCCACCCCGTTTGTTTTTCTGAGTAAGGATTGATCATCTTACAGATTTTAGTATGTTTATCCTATATTATAGGTCTAGTATCCACTTATAAGTGAGTATATACTGTGTGTGTCTTTCTGCTTCTGGGATACCTCAATCATAGATGATGTTTTCTAGATCCCACCTTTTGCCTGCAAATTTCATGATTTCCTTGCTTTTAATTGCTGAGTAGTATTCCATTGTGAAAATGTACCACAAGTTCTGTATCCATTCCTCAGTTGAGGGACAGCTTGATTGTTTCCAGGTTCTGGCTATTACAAATAAAGCTGCCATGAACATGGTTGAGCAAATATCCTTGCTGTGCACTTGAGCATATTTTGGATATATACCTAGGAGTGGTATAGCTGGATCTTGCGGAAACACATAGCCCTCTTTTTATGATTTGTTTTGAGACATGATCACACTCTTTTGCTAAGGTTGGTCTTGAACTTACTCTCTATATAGCTTCAACTTATGATCCTCCTGTCTGAGCCTCCTGAGTAGCTGCAATGGCAGAACTGTGCCAGGAGGCCTGGATGACCATTACTTGTGAAGGAGGACCAATAATGTCCACTGCTTGGGGTAGGACATGAATGAGAAGAGGTAGTAAATGTTGATATGCTCAGAAAAAAAATGTCACTGCTCTTGGCAAGGAAGGGTTCTGAGTGCAAGGGTCTCCTGTTTTTTATACCTTTAAAACAGATAGTCACACACCCTCTATGTCACACACCACATATCCTCTGTGGTATGGATAATTTGAGTTGTATTGCTACAAGCTACATGTTTAGAAAGCTCTTTGCAGGAATCAGAGTTAAAAAAAAAAGTTTGGAAAACATGGTTATAAACCAAATCCTTTCTTACTTGATAAGCAGGAAAGGGTTAAGAATTTAGAAATAAAATTTTGCCTTTTAGGAATTATTAATCACTGAGGGGGCTCGCTGGTGATGTTATGCCTGTGGCTAACACTTCATTGGTTAAGTGTATTGTTTCTTTGGCTTCACTGAGCAGCAGAGCTGGCTCAGCGATTAATCATTATCATTCTGTCTACCCCCCAACCTCTTTCTCTCTCACACACATTCCTCCTCTAAGTGTGAAGATATAGCAGAGCTCAGCATGTTGTTGTCATTTACTTTCCAATAAAAGCCCTACTCACCTCCTGCCTCCCTCCCAAGTAGAGCTACAGAGTACAGTAGAGTTCCAGTAGTACTACAGAGGAGGACCTAAGATGGGGAGGAGGAGGGCTGTAGCCTCTCCTTGCCACCTGGGATGGGCAAGGCTCCACATGCTCCCATTGAATTGTTTAACAGCCATCTGCTTCTGAGCGTTGTTTCAACCTGGCAGGGTCCTCAGAACTAGGAGGTGAACCCAAGGATCTGGAAGATGGAGTGGGCAGGGGAGGTGAAGGAAAAGAATCTAGGTAGAATGGAACAAAGAGCCCTAGGCTGGGGAGGTTAGGGGCAAGTTCTGGCCGACGGCTGCCGCTTGCCTTGTGATCTCAGTAAGGCCAGTCTTCCTTTCTGGGTCTGTTTGCTGAAGTGCACATGCTGCTGGCAAGCACTGCCAGGGCACTGTGCTCCGGAGGAGCTGGAAACAGGCTTTTTCTTGGTGTTGCTTTCTGTCAAATTCTCCCTAAAGATAAAGGCTTTGTTTTGAGAATCAAGTCAGGATGGAAGCTAGTGTGCCAAGGATCCAGTTTTAAAGCAGGCCTTTACTTGTATTGTCTATGCTCCCTCCTTAGTGCTCTATGTCAGCAGACTATATTAAGATTTCTCCAAAAATTGCTGAATGCTCTCAGAGATGTTTATCTCACTTGCCAGGAACCGTAAGGTCCCTAACCCTGGAGTTACCAGTTTGCCTGAATGAATTTGGAGCATTCTCTGGCTGTTTAAGCTGTGCTGTCAGAGGATAGAGAACACCAGCAGAGTTGTGATTTCTTTCTTTCTTTCTTTGTTTCTTTCTTTGTTTCTTTCTTTGTTTCTTTCTTTGTTTCTTTCTTTGTTTCTTTCTTTGTTTCTTTCTTTGTTTCTTTCTTTCTTTCTTTCTTTCTTTCTTTCTTTCTTTCTTTCTTTCTTTCTTTCTTTCTTTCTTTCTTTCTTTCTTTCTTTCTTTCTTTCTTCCTGATCAGCAGTAGGTTGTTGAATTGTTGCTGCAGCCTGAAACCTCTCCCTATGTATCCTGAAAGGCTTCCCAAGTGTCTACTTCAGTGGTTAAACTGAAAATAGCAGAAATGGGCATACATGTGGCAAGCAGCTGGGAACTGTTGCTTGCTGAAAACTTTGCATTTCATCTCATTGGCGCTTCCAGACATTCTCACATCTCATACACACACTATGACACAATTGCTCTCTGGTACACCACACCCCTTCCTCCATCCTTATATAGAACTAAAATGTTCAGCTACTTGTCAGAATTTGGTTATATGGGAGAGGGTTTCTAAATTTCTTTAAGGAGAGTGGAGCCTACAAAGAGGTGTTTGTGTGTGTGTGTGAGTGTGTGTGTTGTGTAGCCCTTAATGTCTGCCACCCTGCTTTCTAGGCCACACTTTGCTAATGAAGAGCTAATTAGCAAAGGCAACAATTTTTTCCTGAGCCCCACTCCTTTTGTTTGTCCAACAAAGAGGTGGGAAGGGGCAGAAGGAACACATTTTCAGAGCCTCCCTAACTCCAGGTGCTTGTGCTTTAGAAAACAATGGGTTTCAGAATGAGTGTGTGGATTGAGGTTGACGGCAGACACTGTTTGAATAAAGGGGCATGCCACTTGTGTCCCCTGGGTGACAAGAGCTTCACAGTAGTTAATCACAGTATTTTTCACACATTGCTAGGTATGGGCAGATGAACTCCATTGCACAGATGTGTAATGTTAAGACTGTCAAAAGTAGAATGACTTGCCCAAGATCATCCATTTAGTGAATAATAAAGCTAATATCTAAACCCATCCAGGTAGACACACTGAGGCATCAGCAGGTTACAGAGGGGAGCAGGACTGGAGATGGCAGCCTTGGGTGCCTTTACTTCATTCCTTGTGCTTTGTTCTAGAAACAATGGCCCAACTTTGGTATAGGTCATCCCAGCTACATTGTGGTGGCTTGTTTGGTTTATTCCCTGAATCTGAAGGAAACCTCATGTTCTACAGATCAGAAACCCTCAACTTACAGCTGAGAAAATGAGAAAAATTAAATGACTTATCCTGTTAGTCCACAGATGGTAAAAATGGGACCACATCTTCTTGTCTTAGATGCTTCAAGATGTATCAACCTCATTAGATGAGATTTTTCTTCTTGCTTCCAGATCCCTTTGTAGTTTGGAGTCACCGCTTACACCATCTGTACTTGGCATCGTGGCAGGTGTCTGAGCCACAGTGGGCAGTGAATAGCATAATTTGAGGCCAGGTCATTGTTTTGGAGAAGGCTCAGGACATAAGCCATTTTTCATATGGCCTCTGCTTCACAGGTGAGCAATTTTTTCACACCTGTATACCAAGACCCATTCTCTGCATGTGTGGCTGGCATATACTCCATGTAACTGTAGCTCTTGTCACATATGCTTTTAGTTCTTTGTCTTTCCAACTAATCTGCTTATTTCCAGAGTATGGCTTCCAAAATGTTGAACAGAATTAGTTGCTGGCACTGTCTAATGAGGAGGTAAGTGTCAATACCTTGTATGACCTGCGGTGTATAAGCAGACCTAAAACACATCAATTATACATAAAAAAGTGCAGACATTTCACTCTTTGTCCAGTCACTGTGGTGCTAAGTGAGCATCATTCTGATAGCAGCTTCAGATATACAAAAGATCATCACAGGAAAGAAACACTGTCATTATTCTATAGAACTGGAGGACACAGGTCACCTGAATGTGTGTAGAAGTAGAAAGAAGAGCCAGCAGATAGAGGGGCAGGGTGCTGACCCCAGCAGTAGAGTGTCCCCCTTACATGCCCTTACTACTCAAAGTGGACAGAAATCCTGGCAATGAACAGAACCTTATAGCCTTCAACCTTCCTTTTAGATCTCAGATTTCTTGGTTATTCATCATGTAGAATAAAGAAGGATATAGCAGGAGCAATCTTATTTTTTAGGTCACAAGGCCACAGTATGAAATAACGAGCTGAATAGCCAAAAGTACCTTTGAAAAGATTTTAGTCAACAAACTTGCATTGTACATGACTTTTATATATGTAATATCTGTGCTAAAAAGTGTCCAAGATGATGGCTCAGCATAAAAGAAGTAGAAAATCAAATCTGCATGAGTTTGTCTGGGGCTGCATACTGTTGCGTTTTCAGAGTAACTATCAAGTTATGAGCTGACATGTCTGGAAGTAGAGGGTTCCCAGGAATCCTTGCTTGCAGGATTTATGTCGTTATCTGTGTATGAATAGCTCCAACATCTGCATGCTTGCCGAAAATGTTTCTGAATCTTGAATATCAAATGACAGTATCTGAGGAAACTCTCATTCCCAAGACCTGTTACAGAGCAGAAGCTCAATAAATATTTGTAGTCACCAGTATATTGCTCTGTCAGACTTGACTGTGCTAGCCTTTGAGGAGTTTTAGAGGAGAACCAGGCCACCTGTGTGTCTAGGTTGATTCTTCATTCTTATAATTGGTGCATCCTGCTTAACTCCACTGGTGTTTACTCTCATGAATAAACATTGCTTCTAAAATCCCAAGTAGATAGAGGTTGGGGCTGAAGGCTACAAACACCTGTTGCCTGTATGTTTTTATTACACTCTGTGTATTCAGGTTTTTTCACTTGCAAAGCTCACTGGGCTGAAAGGACTCAGTGAGAACCTGTAGAATGCCCATAATCAGGTGCTAATCCTCCTTCAAAAGATACTGCAAGGACATCTCATTTGCTCATGGAGGTGTTACCTGTAAGTAGCTTTGTAATGGGGATGCTTCACCTACTATTATCATAAGAAAACATGAGTGTCCAGCCTTCAGCACTCCCAGATCTTATTCCTGCTCAAGGAGGCTACAGGAAGATGTCAGACTGAATACTGTTTTAAAGCACCAGGAACTGAATTAATTATTTTAGAATAATTAATTATTTTGAAGGACGATACAAAACTAAAACATAACATCAGGCTCACAGCATTGGAAATTTCATGTCTGAATGTTCATCTCTTCGGTTTATTCATTTATCCATTCAGCAAATATTTGAGGAGTTCTGAATTGTGTTTAATGGCATTCTAAGTGCTGCTGACTATTGTTGCAGAGTCAGGTGAGGTCTTTGCTCTCATGGGTCATATGTTTTGGTAGATAAGGTAGAAAATATTCATGAGTGAACCATTCTCCTCAGGTGAAGACACTGATCCTTTCCCTATATATTTAACTGTCATATACTCCGTGTGACTGTGAGAGCACTTTCTGATTTCTATGTATGGTACAATGTCACATAACTCATAAATCCTATGAGGGAAGAATATGGCACCATACAAAGTTACAGAGAACTTTCATTACAGAAAAGTCAGTTAGAGATGATATTCAGCTTCCCCATAAATATCAGGGGTGGGTAGAAATATCTGGGAGAAACTGAAAACAGTTTGTGAGTCTCAGAGCAGGCAGAAAAGCCAGGGATTGGGGGGAAGTTAGTGAAAATGTCATTAGAAGGGTCCCTGGAACCAGATGTGTTAGGAATTAGTGGACCAAGGAAGGGATATTGGATTTCAAGTCAGAAGTTTTAATCAAGGAGACAATATGGGTTGACTGACAGACTAACTGTCTTTGTATTAATTTCAGTCAGGGTCTTAGTGTGTAGTCCAACCTAGCATTAAATGTCCTCAGCCTCCAAAGTGCTAGGATTACAGGGATATGCTTTTATGCCTGGCTGGTTTCACCCTTTAAATTGATTTTATATGTGTGCGTATAAGTGTGTGTGTACATAGATAGATAGATAGATAGATAGATAGATATAATTTTTTAATAGTCCCATGGGGAAAATTGATATTGTTTTAGTGTTCTGTGATCTGACTTTAGGGTATATTTGAATCCATGCAACTGTCAGTTCTGTCATGAACAGTTTCATCTATGACAGTACCAGCTATCCTGCCCTCCTGCCATCCTGCCAATCAAAAATGCCTCAGTTTACACCTGGCAATCATAGATCTGATCTCCATCACTATGTTGTGTCTTGTCAATAATTTCATATGCAGAGACATGTCTCAGTCAGTAAAGTATGTGCTGTGCAAGTGTGAGATCCCTACCACCACCATTGCCACCAAAAAATTAAAAAAATATATATATATATATTTAAAAATATACATATATTTAAGGGAAACCAAGGCATGTGTATAATCCCAGTACTAGGCAGGGGTTGGGGGAGACAGAAAGATTCCAGTCAATCTAGCTGAATTGGTGAAGTCCAGGTTAGGTAAGAGACCATGTCTCAAACAAACAAACAAACAAACAAACAAAACCATGAAGAGTGATAGAGGAAGTAATATAACATCAACCTCTGGCCTCCACATATGCACACAATCACCTGTGCATACTGACACCAACACCTGTACATATCTACATCACATATATGTGGGCATGTATGTACAGACACAGAGAATGTGATTTCACTTTTCAATAATGTCACATAATTGGAATCACACAGAATATCACCCTCTGGCATGGCTTTAATTCTTTGAAAATGCTACTTTAAAGTTATTTGCTGCATTGGGAGATTATGAATAAAATTCTTAATGGTGTTCAGATTTTTGTGGGAGTATAGGCTTTTCCTCTTCCAGGACAAATACCTAGGAGTTGGATCCCTAGGACATGCACTAAGGCTATGTGTAGGTTTGTGAGAAACTGTCAGACAATTTCTCCAGAATGACTGTGCTAGTTTGTATTCAGTCAGCAATGCCTGGGAGTTCCAGGTGCTCACTCTCCTTGTCAGCACTTGGTGCTGACCTTGCTACTTATTTTGGCCATTCTAATAGCATAGTGGTATCTCACCATGCTTCGAATTTGAATTCCTATAATTTGCTGGTTAAGTGACTACCATTTTTGTGTATGTTTGCCACCCTTATATATCATCTTTGGTAAAATAATCTATTCAAATCTCTGCCACTTAGTTTTTTTTCCATTTGTTTTTGATTGTTTCTGTTGATTCTCCTTATTGTTGATGTTGTGTGTGTGTGTGTGTATGTGTGTGTGTGTCCACAGAGGCTGTAAAAGGACATATTATCTCTTGTAGCTGGGGTTACTTGTAGTTGTGGATCATCTGACAGGGGTGCTGGAAACCAAACTTGGGTCCTCTGGAAGAGCAGCAAGTGCTCTTAACCTCTGAGCCATGTATGTAGCACTCCCTTACTATTTGTGAAAAGGTCTGTCAAGGAAACTGGAGCTAACAGATCAGGTGCAGCTAACAGATTACAAATGTGTACTGCTGTGCCTGAGTTTTACGTGGGTGCTGGGATCGGAACCTGCGTCTTCATGCTTGTAAAGCAAGCAGTTTTCAGACTGAGCCCTCACTTATTCATTAGATTTATTATTCATTAGATCTCTTCAGTTCCTGTGTTTTCTTGAAAATGTGTCTATCAGTTACTTTCACATCATTTGTGACTACATATCTGCCAGAAACAGCTTAAAGGAAAGAGGTTTCTTTCAGCTCACAGAAGGCAGGAGCTAGATCAGAAATAGGACTGGGTTTATCCTTCAAAGCCCACCTGTAGGGACCTACTATAGCTAACTAAGCTCCATTTCCTATAGATTCCCAGCCTCTTGAAATAGCGACACCAACTTGGAAACAAACATTCAAAACATGAGCCTATAGGGGAATGTATTAATTAGATTTTCTAGAGGAACAGAATTGATAGAATGAATATATATTTAAAAGGGGATGTATTTATTAGTTTGGCTTACATGATATGTGCTATGGAGTCCAATAGTGGCTGTCTACCCTGGTGCTAAAAGTCTGGAGAATTCTTGAGGAGGCATTGGTCTTTAGTCCACATTGAAAGCCCAAAGAAGCTGGAAATAAAGGATAATTGTCATGGCAGCTGCAAGAAGAGTCAATGAACATTGTAAGCAGAGAAGGTGAATGCACTAGTGAAACATGAAGATGATGAGCCAAAAAGCAAAGCTTTCCCCTCTGATATATATATATATATATCTGGACTGCTAACATTTAGGGTTGGCCTTCCTGCTTCAAATAACCTGATCAATACAATCCATCAGAGGTGTGCCCAACAGCTTCTCCTTTAGTTAATATCAGATTCGATCAAGCTGACCATTGAGATTAATTTAACTCTTGCAGGGACATTTCAGATTCAAACTGGAGCAATGGGTCTGAAGCAATGGTAGCAATTCATCAACTCCTCAGTTGCTAGCACTGACTCACCTTGGTAAAATGTTCTAAGATGGAGACGAAAAAAATGTCTCTTGTGACTTCAGAGTTCCACGTGATAAGGGCTTTTGAGGAAGAATCTCCCCCTCCCCCGCCCGCTATGACAAAGAAGCTAGATGCATGAGGTTGGCAAAACACTGTTCCTGTCATCACTTCCAGCTTTCTCTGACAGACTCCGAATCTTTTCACACATTATTCCTTCCTATTCACTGAGACTGCCAGAACCATGCTTCACTGTGGTGTAGCTTCTAGTTTCTTACTCAATGCCTGTGTGCTAAGGATAGTTTGTATGGGATAATTTAACTCTTGCCAAAAGCCTAGGGGTGAGCTAGAATTATAGTAAGAAAGTGAAGGTACATTAAGTGAGTACATGAATAACTGCTCAGTTAAAGTCAAAAACAGGGTAATTTCACAACCAGGAACACAATAGGACACGATCTTGTCTCTGTTGTATGATGGGTAAACTAAGCCATGGAAAGATTAAGAGCTACACAAAGGGCAAGACCAAAGGACAGAGGTGATGGGATCTTGATCCAGAGAGTGTTGAGTGTGTTGCACTGACCTTGGTGGAGCATCCTCAGAGGATGAGGAAGAACAGCCAGACCCCAGGGAGTAATGAAGTGGTTACTGAGGACCATCACTGTTTTATGTTGTTTTTGAGTTTTCCCATGCAGGGACTATTTCAATAATAAAGGGACGTTGGGGACAATAAGTCTTGTTCTCTTTTGATGTTAGCCTTTGGATTGAAACCTTCTATTTTTATTCTTTCTTGTTGTGTTAATAGCAAAATGGTATATAACCAGTCAGGTTTGAAAGAACAATAACAAGTGTTGTAGCATTACAATGCCATGAAGGTTGTTTAGTGTGGGGACCGTTCACTGTTCAGTATCATTTCCAAATATTTCATTCTCTAGCCAGGAAACACTCCTCTGGCAAAACTCATTATAGTGAATCATATCAACTTGACTGAAGCCCCTGAAAGGCGAATGATGAAGTATTGGGACGTTGTCTATCAAGGAGCAATGAGCTAACTGATGGGCTTTTCTTCATGAGGCTTTGAGAAGGTGTTATAAGCCATGTAGTTTGAATCCAGTAGAACATGCAGCATGTTGCTGTTTCAAGGCCATCTTGGGGTCTTGTGTCATGCCAAGTTTTGCCTCCCTATAAGATCTCTGAGGCCCCAAGAGCTTGATTTTCTGTATCCTTAGAGATTCATCTCTAAGCAAATCCAGATGCTAAGAAAAAAGATGAGAAAAGACAATTTAAACCTTCTTCCCCATTATCCCTTTCCCCTTGTTGTGTTATACTATTCCTGGGGAAACTTGATGAAATCCCTATTCATCCTGTACTGGGAACCAATGACAGATGTATGGCCAACACCAGTGTCCAACTTGGTGAAACAATTAATTTTATTGGAGTTACTTACAGGAGCAGAAATGGCTTCCAAGGCAAATATATCACCTAACACAGGTGACAGTTCTCGAAAGCTGGAAACAAGGAGTGCAGTACTAAACTCATCAAAACCTTAGCAGGTTAGAGACTGTATCAAGATGTTCAGGTGGTCTGAGCCTTTCAGCTAATATTTGCTCTGCTGGTCTCTGCTTCTTCCAGGCAGCTTGGTTGGTTTCCATTTCATTTCTTCTAAAACACTTTGCTTGTCTGAGTGTCTCAGCAGCTCCTATTGCTTATGTATATATGAGAGGAGAGGACCAGGGTATATGGTCAGTTTCAGGTACTTCCTGAAGTTTTTGAGTTCCTTACTTTCTGGGCTTAACAAGCTTCTTTGTAGGAGGGAATGTTTTACCTCCATTTAAAACATTCTGTGTTTTAATGAGCTTCTGTCCAACATGAATGGTTTATCTAGGAAAAAAAAATACTATGCTACACTTCTTCATATCACCAAGGTTTCACTATTCACTCTGCCTTAAGATCTTTCTTCCACTTCCCACCAATGGTCTCTTTCTTATTTCCTGGATTCTACAGGTACTCCAGTTTAATTTCACAAATCCAAATATCCGATGCATATGAGAAAAGTATTTAACATTTGTCTTGCTAGGTCTGAGTTAAATCAATCAGTATATGTTTTCCAGTTTCATTCGTTTATCGAAAATTTGATTTTTATTTATAGATGAATAAAATTCCATTATGTATAGGCGCCATATGTTCTGGAACCATTCATTAGTTGATGGACATATCAGCTATTTTCATGTCTTATCTGTTGTGAATAAAAACATCTATGAAGATGGATGGGCATATGTCTCTGTAATAGGAAATAGATTTCTTTACATATATATGTATCCATATATATATATGTGTGTGTGTGTGTGTATGTGTATGCATCTTTTACGTATGTTTATTTGTATATAAACTCATTGAATATATTTATGCATATATGTCTGATATATGCAGATATAGCTAAGTCATATAGTAAATTTCTTTCTTTTCTTTTTTTTTTTTTGAGGAACTGTCACACTGATTGACTTATGCTCCACTCACACCAACAGTGCATAAAAGAAAAGTATGTTTCTTTCCAGAATTTTATTTTAATAATCTTAGCCAAGATTAGGTGAAATTTCAAAGTAGTTTTAGTCTACATTTTCCTGAGAGTTAAGGATGAACACTCTTTTTTACTATGGAGAAATATTTATTAAATACAAACTTGATGGATGGATTTCATAATAATTTCCTTATAAAATGTTATTATAATTATTCTTTACATTTAATTCTGATTTACATAGGTCTAATGTGCATTGTGATATTTTTTATTCTACATTTTGAGTGGGAATAGAAGCACATCTTATAATCTAGGAATAGGAGATTCTGAAAGGCTTTCAATTATGCAAACCAACTCCAAGATTCCATCTTACACCCATCAGAATGGCTAAGATCAAAAACTCAAATGACAGTACATGTTGGTGAGGATGTGGAGCATGGGGAATACTCCTTTATGCTGGTAGTAGTGCAAACTTGTACAACCACTGTGGAAATCAATCTGGAGGTTTCTCAGAAAATTGGAATATATCTACCTCAAGACCCAGCAATATCTGACCTGGGCATATACCCAAAAGATGTACTACCATACCACAAGAACACTTGTTCAATTATGTTCATAGCAGCTTTAGTTTTAATAGCCAGAAGCTGGAAACAACCTAGATATACCTCAACTGAAAAAAGGGAGGATAAAGAAAATGTGGATGAGCACTTTTAAAACTATTTCTTAATTATTTGTATTCCTGCTGCAGACCCAGGGGTGAACCTATTAGTATTATTTTGCTAAATGGACATAGCAATAAATTGCCACTTAAATTTGTAATTCTAAAATGGCCTTCAGACCTCATCAGTAAGTTTCCTTGTGCAGTCAATGGTGTCTAATACAGAAACTCACAACTACTCACAGTACAAAGAATAAGTGTCTATGTAATGCTAGGCCATGAATGGACCTTCTGTAGCACCTTTTCCTACCACAGTGCTCAGCCACCACAGTAGAAGATGGAACCAAAAGACTATAAGAGCCAGAGGTCAGGGAGATCCAGAGCTAAACAGTGTCTTCTGGACATAACAGGACTGTTGACTCATGAACTCAGAGCAGCTGTAGCTACCTGCACAAAATGAAGCTAGTGAGCATTCTTGTATGGGAGGGGGAGGAGCTCAGGAGCTTTTCCCCATACCTGAGGAGCTATTGATAGCTGATGGCTTCTATGAAAGGAGAGTCATTTTTCTTAAAGGTTGTGGCCCTTGGAAGGTAGGCCACTCTCTATTGGATGCCCCCATACCTATAAGTACGTGGACAGCACATAATGCACCTGGTGGATTAAAAAAAAAAGATGGGTTTGGAGGAGGTAAAGAAGTAGGGGTAGATCTAGGAGGAGTAAGGATTGGAGGGTTAATCAAAACACATTGTACATGTGGATGAGCACTTTTAAAACTATTTCTAAATTATTCGTATTTCTGCTGCAGACCCAGTAAATTAATTTACTGACCAAGACTCAGTAAATTAATAAAATGTTAGTTTTTTAAAATAAATTAATACTAAATCGATGTAGCTGAGATTTTGGCAAGGCCTTACCCCATAATAGCTGTCATTGGAGGAACCCAGAGAACAGCTATCAGGTAGCCCATCCACTGAGAAAAGCGTCTGCCTTGCTCACCAGGGACAGTATTGCTACTGGAGGGGAAATCTATTCCAGGATTCCAAAACTCTACATACCCTTCCTGCTGCAGGTCATCTCCTTTTAGATGTTACCACTTGGCTGAGAGTCAGCCACTTCAAGGCTGAGGAAACCACTTGGGAGAAGGGAGATGTCGAGAGGCAGTGAGCCAGCAGTGAGAGGAGATCCAGCAGGCACAGAAGTACATAGATTTTTTTTTATTGAAAAATATTTTTCATGCAGTATATTTTGATCTTGATTTTAACTCCCATGTTATTTTAATCTGCCTCCACTCCTTATCTCCTGCCTTTCATTTACACATTCTCTTATTGCAGTATCCATCTGTGAGGGGTTTTCCCAGGCCCTTGTTCAGGCAACTCCTCCCCTGACCTCCAGGGAAAGCTGTTTCTGAGGAGTGAAGAAGAACAGAAAAACTATTAAATGAACAAAACTTATAAAGAAAACAGACATTGGGACCACAGTGGCCTGGTTGAGTTAGGAGGTGGCTTGTGTTTCTTTGTTTAAATTACAAGTCTTGCTGATATCTGGCTGCCTAAGGATAAAATCAGAAAGGCAGAACCTTCTCTCTCTGATTGCTAAAAGTTCATAAGAATGCACAAGAGGTGCTTAACTGAGTGCTTTTTTTTTTGTAGTGAGGTGATTGAAAATAATTTCATTAAGTGTTACTACTAATATAGTATGACAAGTTTTATTAAAAATAATAATTTTAAAAAAGACAGGAAAATTAACCTCTGCTGTGCTTGCCTCTGGTAGTTGAGACTAAGAAACAAAGATTTGCATGAGTTCTTTAGGAGGGCCCTTCATTTTCTAATAGCAAAGAAGCTGCTAGAGGCTGATAGGATGATTTGCCCAAACTGTGGAGTGGGAATGGGTCAGAGCTCATATTCAGGAGCCAAACCATCTCCCTTGACCAAATCCTAGGGCTGTGGCCCCTGGGCAATTAGTTCTCCCTCTCTGGGCCTCAGTTTCATCCATATGTAAAACAAGGAAAATAATAATTTATTGTAGAAATGAGAAAAACTGTGTCCATATGACAGTGTTCTCAACCTGTGGGTCACAGCCCCTTTGGGTATGAATGATGTTTCCACAGGGATCACATATCAGATATCCTGCATATCAGATATCTACATTATGATTTATAACAGTAGACAAATTACAGTCATGAGGTAGCAATGAAATAATTTTATGGTTGGGGATTAGCACAACATGAGTAACTATTGAAGTGTCACAGCAGCAGTATGAAGGCTGAGAACCAGTGCCCTCTATCATCTAGGCTCATTGGCTGGGGCACTGTAATTTAGAATAACAAAGAACAGACTATCAAAAGAATAACTGTTTGTAAGGCAGAGGATACAGACACACGCTTCTCAACAGCAGATGGTTCAACTTGAGACTTTTAATTTATAGTGAGAATATGACACTCGTTTAATTGAGTGCCTCAAATTTTGAAAACTTTTTTCCCAAGTTAGCAGTATGAATCCTAATCCTTTTTCATGATACTGGATTGCTGTAGCCAGTGGTACAGGCAGTCTGTGATCACACAGGAAGCATCCAATAGTTGCTGAGCATTGCTGAGCTATGATGTGCAGTGATCAAGCATCTCTGTATTTTCAACTTCAGATATTTTCAACTCACAATGGAGCAAAGGGATGAGACTGCATGGTAAATCACAGGCACTTGAATGTGAACCTGAGTGATTCTAAAGAATGAATGGACCCTGAACCCTAGAACATCTTAACAAAGGAGTGGAAACATTCAGAGAACTGATGATAAAGAGGAAAGGGTTTACCAGGCAGAAAATAGAAAAAGGAAACTAATAGAAAAAGAAACCTTTGTAAAGGTTTATCAGATAAATTGCTGTTTTGCCTATGGACTGAGTGGAAAAGTTTCAAAGTTGTCTCCAGCAATTAACTCATATACTTCCTCGTAGACAGAGACACAGGCAAATAGGTGCCCTAATTTTAGGCAAAAAACAGAAAGGATGAAATGCTCCTCCTTTGATCTTTCATAGCTAACTTCAGCTCAAAATAGTCTTTGTGCCACAGTTGCATATTCTGTCCCACTGAAACTGTTCAAACTGATGAGTTTGTTACACAAGAGAAATTTAGAACAGGACCTAGCACTCTGTAACCATCAGGGGCTGTTGTTTGTTTTCATTATTGCTGTCATCACCCATATCATGAGGATGAGGAGCCTGTGGTAGTAGCCACCCAGATTAACTTCATAATGCACACACACACACACACAAAGTCTCACCCACATGCCTCTTTTTCAGTAGCAGAATGGCAGCCAGCTGCAAGATGGGAGTATGTCCCTGAAGTGCAGCTGACTCAACCATTCTTTTTTTTAATTTAATTTAATTTTATTTTATTAATTTCACTTTATTTACTTTATATCTCCCCAAAAGCTCCTCCCTCTTTCCCTCCAGGTCCCACCATCCCTTCCCCTTCTTCACCCATGCCCCTCCCCAAGTCCACTGAAAGGGGAGGTCCTCCTCTCCTTCCTTCTGATCTTAGTCTATCAGATCACATCAGGCATGACTGCATTGTCATCTTCTGTGGCTTGGTAAGGCTGCTCCCCCCTCAGGGGGAGGTGATCAAAGAGCAGGCCAATCAGATTATGTCAGAGGCATTCGCTCTTCCCATTACTATGTAACCGACTTGGACACTAAACTGCCATGGGCTACATCTGTGCAGGGGTTCTAGTGAAAGGGTTAGACTAACTTTGTAACCTGTATGTCTTCTAAAGCCTATAGTTTTGAGTTTTAGGTCCAGGTTAAGCTAAAGCCTCTTAGTACCTTTCCAGAGAATGGAGGAATGTGACCCTATCTGTGAGGACAGATATAAAAAAAAGGCAAGCAAGCAATGACCTTCACTCAGCAAAAAGAAGGACCAGACCCTTGTCTTTGATATAGCGTTTCTTAGCAACAAACCTAGACTTCTTCTGAGTAGCTTTTGACCTCCAGCCAAGAGCCTACAGCCCTAATCTTCAAGGATGCACTAACCACCCCCACCTTCAATTGCAGCTGCATCCACACTTGGCAGGACTGGCCAAGCTTGAGCACCTAAGACTAACCAATTATCTTACTTTATAGCTTCCTCATCCAATCCTAAATTGCCAAGACTGCAACTTCAAATCTCCCACAATTTTTCTTTTAAAAACCTAAAGGCCTTTGTCTCCCGGTGCCACTCTTTGCTGACCAGCAGGGGTGACCCTATTGTGCAATGGTTAATAAACCTCTTGCTTTTGCAACGAGTCTTGGTCTGGGGGAGTTTCTGGGAAGGGTGCGATCTTGAACTCCTGAGCTGTGAGACCCCAGGCCTTACATTTTTGGTGCGTTGGCCAGGAAAGGGTGTGCTCCTTCCCCAACCCTCATCAGACTGAACTCGGAGGTCAAGCTCGGAACAGGTTAGTCTGTCTCTGTCTTACCAATCTGTTTCTTGTCAGAGATGGCTGCCATGAGGGAGCCTCTCAATCAGATTTCTGTGGTACCAATCTCTTTCAGTTTAGGCACCTATCTGGACCTTTTTGGTCATCTGATCAGTCATTGTGATAGACAGACGTATCAGAATATCACTTGACTGGGAACTGGGGGATGCCCCAGTTGGGAGGTTGGATCTGAAACGGTCCTCCTGCCATCTGATATTTGTAGAGAACGACCACCACCAGGCAGTTGTTCTATCAGAGCACTGTGGTACCACTCACAAGAGGAAGAAAAATGCACTTGCTGTAATGTTTAGATTAAAGCTGAGTCTAAATAAAAAGAGTTTTGTCTGTCTGTTTAAATAGATGGCCATTATATGGTTGTTTTCAACTGGTCTTAAATGGTTGGTATGATCAAAAATAATTGTGTATGTTTTAAGGTTAAATTCAAATTCTTGTTTAAAACACATATATGTGCCTATGTGTTTGTAGGGTCTATAAATGCATATGTTTAAATAACAACAATGTAAATTGCCACATGGTGTGGCTCAGGACAAAGGTTACAAAATCTCTGAGTCAAAATAATTTTGTTTCCTTTTAAGATATATATATATCTTATAAGGAATAATATATATATATATAAAATCTTATTCTAAGTTGATATTGGTTCTGAAGATTGGGTTGTTTGCACTGAAAAATTTTGGTCTTAAAATCTGGTTTTGACTTTTAAAATTATGGTTATGCTTTGTAAATTCACTCCTAAAAAAGATACTTTGCTTTGATATTGCAGGGTCGGGCCTGGTTAGTACTTGGATGGGAGTTTTTCTGTTGTCTAAAAAAAAAGAGAGAGAGAGAGAGAGAGAGAGTGAGCAAGAGATATTAAAAAAATAGTTTGTCTAAAGCAAAAATGTCTGGTTAAGCCAAAGAACAAAGCTATAAACCTAAAGGTAAATAAAATGTTGTAGAGGGTCCGTGTATGTGTATAGGGCCAGGGGGCATATGAACATATAAATAATGTTTGTTTTGATTCTTTATACCTGCAAATATGCTATAATTCATTTAAAAGGCTGGTGATTCCTCATTACAGAATGTTTTCTTATGCTCTTTTAAGGGGAAAGAATTCTGGCTGATAGGTTTGATATGGCTATGTTTGGTATTGTCAGTCACAGCCTTTGCTAACACATGGCTAGCCGCCATAATGGTTCAGGGATAGAGAACACGTAAAGCTGTAGTTTTGCTGCCATATTTGTTTAGGGCTTCCAGTTGAGTTCAGTTACATGTGGTCAGCCGCCTTGCTGGTCCAGAGATAAAGAGGGTGGAGCCATGAGTTTTCGATCATCTTTGTTTAGGTATTTCAGTTATGTTCAGTCCTCTGATTAGTGTTAAGTGCAAAGCTTTTTACTGTTCAATTTTAATGCAAGTGGTAGGATCAGCAAGATTTGCTAGCCCCTCTATAAACTGTATCTGATTAAAATGTTTGCTTTGATTTTAGTTCAGAAAGAGCAGACTTAAAGCTATGCTAACGACTGCAGTTGGTTAAGGTGTTGAGCTTTACCTAGTGTCTTTATATAGGTTTTTTTAAGGTTAAGCCTAGGATGGGTAACTATAAAGTTTGCCTATTTGTCTTAAAATATGTAGTTCTAGAACATGCATGTCAGAAATATGCTAGAACTAGACTAAATAGCATTCTGTTTTAAACAGACACAGTTTAAAACAGATGATAAAAACAAAGAATAACTCAGATATGCTGGCCCTTAAGCTTATCAGAGATCTGATGAATATGGCATTTTAACATATGTAAGTTTATTGTGACAGAAAGTCCCAAAATCATGGCAGTAGCTCCCCAAGGTCTCCGAGAAGATTTGGACAACGACAGATGACTGCAACTCTGGATTGTGGTATGCTAACCACTGGGCAATTTTGCCCCAACTGGCCCACTGCTAAGGCCCAGCCTAAACTGTGGACAAAGCCAAGGACACCTGAAGAACCATTGTCTCACATTGTGAGAGGCAAGGTGAGGTCAATCTCTCCTGTTCCTCTTTCCACAGCAGCAGTTTCTCATCCTCTATCTTGATGGCTGGCTTGCCTCTGTTCAGGAAGCCAGGAGACCACATGAACCAGGGACACTGCCTAGGTGATGGACTAACTAGTCATCTCTGTCATTTTTTTTTTGGTACATTTACTTAGCTTATAATTTATCCTTCTCAGGTCTCTGATCACATTGACGGCTAGGCTGGAAGGCTAGACTTAGTTAATGGTAGCTTGGCAGCTAAAGAGCAGACATTAGGTTCACTATCAGCTCATTAAACAGTTCATTAGTTGGTTAAAACTATTATGTACTACATCTTTTGTGTAAAAAAACAAAACAAAAAAAAACAGGTTTGCTCACAGGCTTTATATCAGTTGCCAATGTCTTATAATAATAATTAAATAAAAAAAGATAATTAAATAAAAAAAGATATAAAGTTTATGTAGGGTCTAAGGATATAAAAATTCAGGTTATAAAAATCTAAAAATGTTGGTCTACATACTGATCAAAGTGTCAATTTAAAGGATGTCAGGTTAACACTTAAGTAAAAAAAAAGTACAAGCAGTTTTTCATGCAGGCAATTTTACTTAGCCAAAATATAGGAGGGCTTACTCAAGGTTACACAGAGCCTGCTGTCTGGTCACTATGGTTGTACGGAATTTCTCAGGGTCAGAGCAGTCCACTGTAGACCATCAAGGTCAGTCTGTGAGACACTGGACTTTAAAAAATAGCCAAGACACTGAGTTCCACTGCTTAGATGCCGTTAACTCCAAAAAGGCTGACACATGGACACACTTAAGTTGTTTATAAAAGATATAAAACGAACAGCTGACTGGTACCCATTCTGTTAGATACAGTTTTACTTGTTACTTTCAAAATGTTGTATTAGATTTGCTGATATGTTACTTTTCTGAGTTTTTTTTTTAATATATATACTTCCTTTGTGTACCAAAAATTCATGAGTTTATAAAAATCAAAAGGTCATGAGACCTGGATCTGGCATAGCTCAAATGGATCCCAGATGAGTTTTTCCCTGATGTTGGGATTCCTTACTTTTCCTATTTAACAGACAAATCTTAACTCTGTCTCTAGTCTGAATTTGACTCAGCAGATTTTCACCTGGTTGACTCTGGGCTGCAAGCTGAAATGTGGACTTGTTGGAAGCTGACATGACTGCTCCCTGTCTCTTCAATTGGATCAACTAACCAGACTGTTATGGACTGCCTCATTGACCAGCTTTTGACTGGCTCCTAGTAATCTTTAGTAAATTAGAAAAAAAAAAACAAACAAACACTTATGATTGGACAAAAGGCTATAATTTTGGCATCAAAGTGAAAAATTCTAGTATCTTGGGCAGGAGCTCTAAAGATATGGAAAAAATCCTTAAATTCAGTTAAAAGCAACCCCCTTGGGCACTCAAGGAATGGGACTCTTATCTACTTTTCTTGTTTTTTTAATGTTTAAACCCAGATAATTACAGACTAAAGTAACTACCCATGTAATCTACCCAACTTTTGACCAGCATTTCAGCCTCTTTCAAACTGAGATATCAATGATCCAATCATCAGAATGAAGAAATTCCAGAAGATGGATCTTCGGCCCATTGTCCCATTCTACAGGCTGAAATGTTGAGTCAAAAGAAAAACAATTTTCTTAAGATAAAATTTTCACTCTGCAGCTGCTTCAGTATTAAAGCAGTTACAAGGAGAAGGGGGAAATGAAAGGGTTAGACTAACTTTGTAATCTGTATGACTTTAAAGCCTATAGTTTTGAGTTTTAGGTCCAGGTTAGGCTAAAGCCTCTTAGTACCTTTCCAGAGAATGGAGGAATGTGACCCTATCTGTGAGGACAGATACAAAAAAAGGCAAGCAAGCAATGACCTTCACTCAGCAAAAAGAAGGACCAGACCCTTGTCTTTGATATAGCGTTTCTTAGCAACAAACCTAGACTTCTTCTGAGTAGCTTTTGACCTCCAGCCAAGAGCCTACAGCCCTAATCTTCAAGGATGCGCTAACTACCCCCACCTTCAATTGCAGCTGCATCCACACTTGGCAGGACTGGCCAAGCTTGAGCACCTAAGACTAACCAATTATCTTACTTTATAGCTCCCTCATCCAATCCTAAATTGCCAAGACTGCAACTTCAAATCTCCCGCAATTTTTCTTTTAAAAACCTAAAGGCCTTTGTCTCCCGGTGCCACTCTTTGCTGACCAGCAGGGGTGACCCTATTGTGCAATGGTTAATAAACCTCTTGCTTTTGCAACGAGTCTTGGTCTGGGGGAGTTTCTGGGAAGGGTGCGATCTTGAACTCCTGAGCTGTGAGGCCCAAGGTCTTACATTACGTTATTTCCATGCTTGGTACTTGATTGGAGTATGAGTCTCTGGGAAGACCCCTGTGTTCAAATTTTCTGGTTCTGTTGCTCCCTTGTGGGGTTTCTGTCTTCTCCTCCTCTTACTTTTTCCCACTTCTTACATAAGATTCCATGCACTCTGCCCAACAGTTGGCCATAAGTCTCAACGCCTGCTTTGATAGTCTGCAGGGCAGAGCCTTTCAGAGGCCCTCCGTGGCAGGTTCCTAGGTTGTTTCCTGTTTTCTTCTTCTTCTGATGTCCATCCTCTTTGCCTTTCGGGATGGGGATTGAGCGTTTTAGTCAGGGTCCCCTCTTTTGCTTAGTTTCTTTAGATGTACAGATTTTAGTAGGTTTATCATATGTTATATGTCTATATGAGTGAGTATACACTGTTTGTGTCTTTTGCTTCTGGGACAGCTCACTCAGGATGATCCTTTCCAGGTCTCACCATCCATTTACCTGCATATATATATATATATATATATATATATATATATATATATATATATAAGCTGAAAAGCAGCAAACCAAGTTATCCAATTAAAAAATGGGGTACAGAGCTAAACAGAGAATTCTCTGTAGAGGAATATCAAATGGCAGAGAAACACTTAAAGAAATGCTCAATGTTATTAGCCATTAGGGAAATGCAAATCAAAATGACCCTGAGATTTCACCTTACACCCATCAGAATGGCCAAGATCAAAAACTCAAGTGACAACACATGCTGGACAGGTGTGGAGGAAGGGGAACTCTCCCCACTGCTGGTGGGAATGTAAACTTGTACAACCACTCTGGAAATCAAGCTGGCGCTTTCTCAGATAACTAGGAATAGCGCTTCCTCAAGATCCAGCCATACCATTTCTAGGCATATATCCAAAAGAGGCTCAAGTTACACAGTAAGAACATTTGCCCAACCATGTTTATAGCAGCTTTATTTGTAATAGCCAGAAGCTGGAAACAGTCCAAATGCCCTTAAACTGAAGAATGGATGCAGAAATTGTGGTACATCTACAGAATGGAATATTACTCAGCAATGAAAAATAAGGAAATCATGAAATTTGCAGGTAAATGGTGGGACCTGGAAAGGATCATCCTGAGTGAGTTGTCCCAGAAGCAAAAAGACACACATGGTATATACTCACTCATATAGACATACAACATAGGACAAACCCACTAAAACCTGTGCATCTAAAGAAACTAAGCAAGAGAGAGGACCCTAACTAAAATGTCCAATCCCCATCCAGAAAGGCAAAGAGGATGGACATCAGAAGAAGAAGAAAACAGGAAACAACCTAGGAACCTACCACAGAGGACCCCTGAAAGCCTCTGCCCTACAGACTATCAAAGCAGATGCTGAGCCTGATGGGCAACTGTTGGGCAGAGTGAATGGAATTTTAGGTAAGAACTGGGAAATAGTAAGAGCTGGAGAGGACATGGTCTCCACAAAGAGAGCAACAGAACAAGAAAATTTGAACACAGGGGTCTTCCCAGAGACTCATACTCCAACCAAGGACTATTCATGGAGATAACCCAGAACCCCTGCACAGATGTAGCCCAAGGCAGTTCAGAGTCCAAGTGTGTTACATAGTAATGTGAAGAGGGACTGCCTCTGACATAATCTGATTGGCCTGCTCTTTGATCACCTCCCCCTGAGGGGGAGCAGCCTTACCAGGCCATAATAGAGGACAATGCAGCCACTTTTGATATGAACTGATGGACTAAGATCAGAAAGGAGAGGAGAACCTCCCCTATCAGTGGACTTGGGGAGTGGCAGGCACACAGAGGGAGGAGGGAGGGTGGGATTGGGAGGGGAGGAGGGAGGGGCTTATGGGGGCATGCAGAATGAATAAAGTGTAATTGATGAAAAATTTAAAAAAAGGAAAAAAAAAGTTAATTTAAGAATCTAAATGACTTTCAAAAGTGGAGGAAAGCATGGAGTTAGTCAATTTACATGGAGCACGTCTCGCCCCTGGGGGCAATGGTCTCTGAACCTACTCAGACCTTGGACACCACCACTGCTAGTTCTAGAACTGATGCAGGATGTTCCAACGAGGGGGTTAAGGCTTCTCTTAATATTTCCTATAAGCCCACACCTGTTTGTTTATATCCCCCATTTTTTTCATTATTAGACAGATAGAGCCAAGTAATTGTGGTAATGAAACTTGCTTTTTTATCCAATGCTGGAATGCTAGTGAATTTAGGTATGCCCTGGTTACTCGCATGCCTCGCTGGGTGCCTGTGCCCGTGGATGCCCCTCATGCTATGACTCTCTTTAGACAGAAAAGGAATCTTGGAATTACAGCCGCCATTGTTACTGCCATCTCATTGGCGGCTGCTGGAGCTACCACTGCGGCATTAGCCATGAGTCATACTGTGCAAACTGCTCAGACCTTAAATAATCATTTAGCCAATGTAGCTCATGCCTTAGATGTACAAAAAGGAATTAATGCTCAACTAAAAGGGGGCTTGACGGTGTTCAATCAGAGGATTGACCTCTTGCAGGAGCAAATTGATACCCTAGCTCAACTTGGCTGTCAATGGAAGTATGCTGGACTTTGTGTCAGTAGCATACAATGTGAGAATTTTTCCTGTGCTGCAAATCTGTCTAAACAATTGTCTAGCTATATTTTAGGTAATTGGACTGAAGAATTCGATACTACGATGGAGCAGCTGAGAGTGGCCATTGTCACGGTAAATTCTACCAGAGTGGACGCAGGACTAGCCACAGGATTATCATCATGGATTGCTGCAGCCATGAATTATCTGAAGGAATGGGCAGGCATGGGAGCGTTAGCAGGCCTTCTGGTGTTGGTCTCCTTGGTTTGCCTGTGGTGTATATGCAAGATTAGAGTCTCACAACAGCGTAATGCAGCCATGACCATTCAGGCCTTTACAGCCATTGAAGCAGGACAGTCTCCCCAAGCATGGGAGCTAAAATGTTACGCTCAGGATGCGAGGCTAAGCACTGTACTCAGGGTCAGTCGCTTTCGACCCAGAGAAGAGCATGTCTGATTGCATGCGGGTTGATGCCCCAGGTCCCGCCTCTGAGAAAAAGGTATTGGACGGGTCTGATGCTCTTTGGGTGGATGACACCTAAATGAACATCAGTACAAAGTCCCAATTTATTTCTAATATCAGAGATCAGACCTCTACTCTTGCCTGATGCATCTAAAACAAAAAGGGGGAACTGTAGAGAGCTGCATAATGCCACACCTTAAAGATGGAGCTGGTTTTCGCCTTCCACCTTCCCGATGGTGAGTGCTCTCTGTCACAAACAACTCCATATTTGGCTAAGGCTGAGGATCTGGCTTGCTTCCATGTATGTGGACCTATCTGCATTGCCCACGTGGCACGCTGGGGTTGGCTACCCAGAGGCTATTTAAGCTGTGGGCTGGCTTTCCCCAGGGTCAGATGATTGTTCAAGGTTCCTGAATAAACTGCATTGAAAAAAAAAAAACGATGGGGTCTAAGTGACTAGTGGGCAGGTAGCATAATTACAATGTGTATTCACTAGACAAAGAGATGGTCATTGTCTTGGGTGAGGTAGAAGAGTACATACCGTGTTGAACAGTGAGCAGTTTGGAACACATGACTAGCATATTTCTGGAACTTTCAAATATATAGTCTTTGGACTGTGGTTAATATTGTGTGGCTAAAAGGACACAAAAGAAAAGAAAACATGAAACCCTGGCTAAAGGAGAACAGTCATAAATCTTATACAGTCTGTGTCCCACACAACAGCCAAGAAGACTTAATTGTGACTCTCTTCACCATAACCTTTCTACACAAAACTGTCACCATTGTATTAAAGCCTAAATTATTTTTAATATGTCCTTTTTTGGTGTAGTATCTAATCTGTCTCTATACCTCTAAATATTTTCTTGTGAAATCTTTTTTTTCCCCAGCAGAATGGGCCTTCTTTTTCTTCTTCAAGTGTGCCAACATCTTTCCTACCTCAAGGCATATGCACATACACACTCACTCTTTATGTTTCATTTTAAAGACCCAAGATCATTCAAAGGGGGAATGCCTCTGTGTTTATGGTAGCATGATCTCCGTTATAGAGAATGTTTAAGTGTTTCACACGCCCCAAAATAATTGATTTTAAAACTTAATGAAGCCACAAGATGTAAAATACACAGAATTAGCAGAACTTCTTCAACACTAATGATGAAATAAATGAAAATAAAATTACTTGACAATAACATCCAAAATAGTCAACAATAAATTTAACCCAAAAAGTGAAAGATTATGGGTGACAAAACCAAAAAATAAACACTAATGGAAATAATGTAAACGACACAAATAAATGTTAAAGTATCCTATTCATGGATTGGAATTCATGGATTGGAAATATCAGTGTTGCCCAAATGCCCATACCATCCAAAACAATCTACAAATTCAACACAACCCCTATCAAAATCTCAATGACCAAAAATGAAATTTTATCAAACCACAAAAGATTTTAAATAAACAGAGAAATCTTGAGAAAAAAAAAAAAAGGAAGAGAAGGCATTGCCTTTTGCCTGACACTAAAATCTACCATTAAGCAAGAGTAGTTTAATGCCCCGGATGCTTCAATGGGGTTCCTAAGTGGAGAGATTAGAAGGAATGGGGGAAAAAGGAACAAGAGATGCAGGAATGAAAGCCAAGTCTGTTCATCTGATCAAGGCTTCCGTTTATTAGAAATTTTTACCCAACTTATATAAGGAGAAGGCAGGAAAGGGGGAAGGTTAATCTACTGCTGCAGGAAATAGGGAGAGTGCTTTCATGGGTTAAATATTGTACCTGCAAGATACCATAAGGATGCTTTCTAAAGATATCTTACGGATGCTCTAACAAACGGATGTCCTCACAATCTATCACCCATGATCTAGGGTCTTAGATAACTCTTTCACTAAATAGGTCTCCACTAAATGACCTTTGCTCTCTACTTGGCTTTGACTTCAGTAACTACCTTTGTCTCCATTAGATAGCTTTGGCTCACTAATTGACTTGGGCTTCCATAGATACCTTTGTCTCCACTAGATAGCTTTGACTTTGGCTTCCGTAGATAGCTTTGGCTCCCAGCAGTTTAAAAAGTATAACACCGGACTCAAGAGTTGGCTCAGAGGTTTAAAGCACTGGCTGTTCTTCCAGAGGTTCTGGATTCAGTTCCCAGCCCCCACATGATGGCTCAGAGCCATCTATACCTATAGTTACTGTGATCTGGTACCTTCTGATCTCTGTGGCCACCATGCACACATACAGTACACATACACACATGCAGACAAAACACTCATATGCATAAAATGCGTAATATAAACAAGTGTTTATAAAGTATAGCAACAATCAAGAAACAGACACATTAATCTAGAATAGAGCTGAGAGCCCCAAAATAACTCTGATTATTTACAGTCAAGGTTCTAAGAACATACAACAGAGAAGACATAGTTTCTTCAGAAAAATCACTATGGAAATGACTACAGACAGGCAGAACAATGAAATTGAATCCTGTCTCACACCATATATAAAAACCAACTCAAGATGGATGACTGAAAATGTAAACAACTGGAAAATATAAACAATTAGAAAAATATAAAGAAAAAGTAATGAATTTTGCTTCAGTGATGATATGTTGGATATGTTCCCCAAATTCAGGCAACATGTTAGTCAGAATGAACAAATGGGCTACATCATAGTGAAAAAAAAAACAATTAGTAGAGTGAGAGAAAGCTTAGGGATTGCAGGAATGAGTTATAAATATCTCTCTGATAATAGACTAGTGTCCAAAAATATATAAGGTCTCAATTCAACAACAATAAAACAAAAATCCTATTCTAAAAATATATAAAACACTGAATAGCCTTTTCTCAAAGAAGACATCCAGATGACCAAAAATATATTAAGGTAATGCTCATCATCAGGGAGATACAAATGCACACAATGAGACAACTCACGTGTGGCAAAATTATTATTATAAGCAATATGAAAGACACTGCTGAAGTCAGCAACATGGCTCGGTGGTTTAGGGGTGATTGTCACTTAGGTTGATGACTTAAATTTGATACCTGGAACTCACAGAACTGATTTCTACAAGTTGTATTTTGACATCCACAAATACATTATGATATGTACATACATAAATATAATTTAAAAATTATGAAGATAGAACCATCAAGGACTGTAGATGGGAATGTCAATTAATGTAGTCGTTATGGAGAACATTATTGGGATTCCTCAGAAAATGGTCCACCAGTCTCACTTCTGGGTGTATATCTAAAGAAAGTAAAATCACTGTGGCAATGAGCTAGAGATAGTGGCACATTGACTAAGATGTGAAATCAACATACTTTCATTGTCAGATGATGTGGTGTTGGTGATAATGAAATACTATTAGGCCATTAAAAAGAGGAAAATCCTGCTGCTTTCAATAGGGATAAACCTGGAAGACACTATGTTAAAGCAAGTAAGCAGGGTACAGAAGGACACAGACTACATGGCCTTAGGTCTAATATCTTGTTATGGCTACTAGAAGTAGAGGGAAGGTGTGGATGAAGACATTGATCAAAGTTACAACTGGAAAGAATAAGCTCCAGTTGTCCATTATAAGGACAATGAATATTAAATATTAAGCAATAACTGTTGTAACATATCTCATATATTCAAATTACCAAAGGGGATTTTACATGTTCTTGCCATCCAAAAATGATAAGTACATATGAAAGTTTTATTTGTTTATACTGTTTAATCATCCCACAGTGTAAACATATATCAAAAAATAACATATTCTGCCAGCTAAAAATGTAATGAACTTCCCAGCTGTTCTATTTAAAGACACTTTATTATGCAATGCAACTGTGAGTTCTTTACTAGCATATATTACCATCTTGTCTTTGCCAGACCAAAGTCTTTCTGGGCCCCATAGTAGTAAGGGTTATAGGAAAAACCCTGACCATTGTTGGGGTTCACTAGAAGTTTATAAGAAGGCATGCCTCTAGGAACACACCTGTAAACACAGTTACTTGAGAAATTGAGGCTGGGTGTTCAAGAGTTGAAGGTTAGCTAAGGCTACTTAGTGAAGCTTTGTCTCACAATAAAAAAATAAAATAAAATAAAATAAAATAAAATAAAACAGGCTTTTCAGCAGATAGAAATGTTTGTAGGAGGTAAGTCTGGTTGTAATACTTGAATTCCTATCAGTATGAGATTGACCAGAATTCCCTAAAAAGAGACTGTTAAATAACAGCACAGTTTCTTCAGCTCAACTATTTCACAAACATTTTCACCCAGTAATTTAAAAAAGGAGGTAGTTAGTTCCAATAGGACCAGTAGCTTGTTGGGATTAGTCCATTCACAGATGAAAATCACAAATTTTGGACAAATATTTAAATGAAAATTTTAATTAATTAAAATTTATTAATTTAAAATCAATAAATTAAAAGGTAATGTTGCTTGAAAGAAACAAAATGCACACACACTGAGGAAGAGAGGCTACCTTCAGGGAATGGAGCCACCACACATCCGCCCAGGATCCAGCCTGTTCAGCTCCTTCTCCAGTGCCATGAAACAGACACCACAAGCACCCTCAGGACTGATGGAACCACCAACTCCTGTCACACCCCTGATTCAGAGACCCAGGATCTTATTGGTGATCAATGATGCCCACACAGCCTGGTAAGTAGTTTCAGGGATGGAGCCTGAATGGGGCTATCTCACCTCTTGGGAGGAAAGAATAGAAAAGCAAGGGCTACAGGAAGCTTAAGTGGTTTCTGAGTCTAGCTGGGAGTGGGGGGGGTTTCACCAAATAGAGGCTGTATGCCTTGTTTTCTAGGAACCTTACACTGACAGTCATCTGAAAACTCTACAGCTAACAGTTCTGAAATAAAGAGAGGTCCCAAGTCTGGAAAGTTCCATGTGCATGCTGTAAACATCTAAAAGTTTTTGATATAGGACCTGCCTGCTGCAAGTGATCTAGAGACACAGCAGGGAAACCATATGACCTTTCTAAACAAGCAGAGTTCTTAAGTCTGAAATATAACACATGGTGTTTCCCAGGTTACCTTCTGCTCCATCAAAATGAGGCTGTTAGGAAGATAAAAGAATCATTAGAGGCTCACAGCTCATATATATATATATATATATATATATATATATATATATATATATATATATAGGTGCTTGTGGAGCTGCATGCACACCTGCATGCCACAGGAGGGTACTAGGTCTCATTATAGGTGGTTGTGGAGCCCCCATGTGGTTGCTAGGAATTGAACTCAGGACCTTTAGAAGACCAGCCAGTGCTCTTAACCTCTGAGCCATCTCTCCAGCCCCCGGCTCACAGCTCCTATTCTAAACTTGTGGGAACAGATTACCACTATACATCCCACCTCTCCTATGAGCTTGACCTCTGACGCCCTCTTCCAGACAGTAAGTTTTGAAAGCAGAGGTCCATACACCCACTAAAATAGTCATAAAGCATGTGTCCAATCATAGGGCACCAGGTCAGTGAAAGCTGCTGTGGGGGTTAGATGAGGTGCTCCTGTAGGGCTCCCTTTGGGGAATAAGTTTATGCCCCAACTTTGTGACACTGGGAGATGACAAATACCATAAGTCCCATTGGGAGATGGAGTTTACAGTTAAGGACATCAGCCCAAATGTGGAAACGTTGAGCCCTGTATTCAGGGCAGAACTAAACCTGTGTGAAGCAGAGTAGTTCTGATGGTGGACCCCTGCACAGCATTGGCAGGGCAAAGTCATGTGTGAGTATCTCCAAATCTCCAAAGACTGGCATATGGTGGGCACCCAGCATCCCTCAGGAGGTGAACTCAGGTTGAGGGTGACCAAGCCTCTGGAGTCAAAGTGGCTCATATATTCAAGATGCATTCCTAATGTTCAGCAATGTTAAAATATGTTCACCTGATTTAGACAGCAGGCCTCATCTTTCTGATGAGAAGTAACCCCTTTACTATTGTTGCTCTATGCCTAGAACTCACTATGTAGCCCAGTTCTAAATTCAGGCTCATGGGCTTGCTTCCTGCCTCTGCCTCACAATTACAGGTATGAGTCCTCACACCCAAATTAGAAATGACCTCATCTTAAGCAGGGTGGCCTAGAGGTTGTCTCTGTTTGATCCAGTCCCAGTGGTGTTCTATTAGAAAATAGAACCAAGACTTTTGTCTTGCACACTTGCTTGTGTTTGCTGTATGCTGCTGTAAAGCTTGCCCTGGGGTTCCGTACTTCAGGCTTGACAGTTTTGGAGCTTTAGCTTCCAGGACCTCATGCAGGGACAAAACTCCAGCCCATCTGCCCAGTAATCTACTGACTGCACTATCCTTATAGTTTCAGTTTCTAGTTAATCCAGCTTATTTTTTCGAGTATATCTGTGTGTGATGTGTATACATGTATGTATGTGTGTGCTCCTTTGTGGGTGCCTGTATGTGCATCAACAAATATATTCTTTTTGGGCAAGCCAGAAGTGGATGACAAGTGTCTTTCTGAACCAGTCTACACTTTATTTAGAGGCAAGATCTTTCAGTGAACCCAGAGTTTACCAACTCTTGCTAGAGGTGCTAACCAGTTCCACCCACCTACCCCTTGTGCCACCAGGATTTCATTCATCTCTGCCTCTCCATACCTTGGGTTATAGGTGGCCAGCATGCCTGCCAGGCTTTGATGTGTGTTCAGGGATCTGAATTCTAGTCCCCATGCTTGCAAGTCAAACACTTTATCCATGGAGCCATCTTTCCAGCACTAACCAGACATTTGACCTGATTCTTTGCTAGGTGTCTTACTTACTTCTGCCTCAGCTATCTGTCAAGAAAGTTGCTTTCTGTTTGGAAGTGAAGTCTAACAACACAGGCTATGGTGTGGTTACAACTAGGTCGAATTCCTACCTTATTCCCCCCAACTCCCATCAGCTATTGTAACTTGATGTGCCTAAATGCAGTATCTACTTCATAAAGGGGCTTTATGGAAGTAGGAAACACATAAATTGATATAAAGTACCTGACAGTTACTAAGTGTTATTTAAGTACATGTGCATAGTATTGTAGAGGACTGTGGCTCTCCCTGAATAACATTAATCATGACAGTAGTACCTTTGAGGCATTCTTGGTTTGTGTCTTCATTTCAACTATATGTGCAGAAAGGACAGGGTTCATCCCATTGTGCTTCAGAGTTAACTGTTGGTCATTTCTTCCTGCTTAGTCCTTCCATGGCTGACTCAGAGCCTACGGTTCTGTGTCTTCCCATAGACCCTGTGGTGCTGTGAGAAGGCACAATGAACAAGGCTGGGTTCCAGCTAGTGGCCCCAACAGTAACATTTGAATTTTGGCTCCAATCATCAATCACCTTAATCCACAGGGATGAATAGTGTATAGGTGTTTTTCCCTTGGAAGTGGGGGTGGAGATACAATTTTGGCCTGAGTAGTTTCTCAATGTGTTGAAACATCTATCACTTGTTCACACTTTATTTGGGTTTCAAAAATAACAGTGTTTACTTTCTGGCATTCTTCTTGCCCTTTGGTAGAGAAAAAGAAACTGAGGTTCATGGTCTCACCTGGGAGTTGGCTCCATACTCTTTGAATATTTGTTACTGAGAAACTACCTGCCACTGGCTCATGTGCTTCCCCTTTGAACTCCATTCTTGAATCTTCATGAACTTTAACCTCTCAGCATCTTAGTGGCATTCCCAGTTTGACCCATCCTGCAGGCTAGTCGAACAGGGTCTACCTGAAAGAGGGAGTGGAAATGGGGGGACAAAGCCATAAAGAAGGGAGACAAGACATATTCCTGATCAAGTCTCAGTTTACTGAACATGCAAAAAACACTTATAAAGCAAAGGGTACAAGCAAATTTTTTTTTTCACAGTAGCAACACATCTGTGCCACCTGGCAAGGTATCCAGGAATTCACTCAAGGTTACACAAAGTTTGCTGTCTGGTTCCCAAGGTTGCAGGGAGCTTGCTATCTACTTCTCAGGCTCAAAACACCCTGCTTGCAGAGACTGCCAAAAACAGTCTCTGAGACATGGAACTTAGATAAGACCCTCATCTGCCAAGGCCAGGAGGCAGAATTCCAATTACCAGACTCTTTCAGTTCCCCCTTCTTTGTTTTATGGAGAGCCTGTCTTAGGTTGGCAAAATGTGCATTTTTCTCTAACTCGGATCTGGTCTCTGATGCGATTACGAGCCTCTGTCTTAGGTTAGAAAAAACACAATTTCACTCTTACTCTAGCCATCAAGCTGCATCATTTTCCTGTGAAAATACACAGACCAATCCTCATCCCCATATGAGTACAGGGTTGGGTCCATGCCATTGATTTGTTAAAGGATCCTCCATTTTACTTTAGCAAAAGTTTTCTTGGTTTCTCTATGCCAAAATCTATCTGCTGCAGATTTACCATGCTTATTCAAATTTAAAAAATTCAGAATGAAAAGAACATGATTAAGATGATTCTTAGGTGTTCAGGGGAGTAGTTCTCCCTTCTTTGTTTTCTGCAAATAAATCTTAATTGTTCAGTGGACACCTTCTACCATGCCTTGTCCTTGAGGATAGTAATGTATTCCAGTTATATGAGAAACTTGAAACTGTTGACAAAATCTTTTAAAATATTTGCTAGTATATCCTGTTGCACTGTCAGTTTTAAATTGCTTAGGAACTCTTAGAACATTAAAAGCCTGTAGACAATGAGCAATAACATTTTTTGCAGCTTCTCCTGGTTGAGGAGCTGCAAAAATAAATTCAGAATAGGTATCTATGCAAACATTATCTAAATTTTCCAAATTCAGGAATATGAGTAATATCCATTTTCTAAATCTGATTTGGAACCAATCCTTTAGGGTTGACTCCCAAATGAGGAACAGGCTGAAATTGAGGACAAGTACTGTAAGCCTTCATGATACTATGAGCCTGTTCCTTAGTCAACCCATATTTAAGTCTCAAGGTTTGACTATTACGATGATGTATATTATGGGCATCCTGGGCTCTTTTTAACTGTGAACAATAAAATTTGGTGGCTTTATCTGCCAATGAATTTCCTTCATACAGGGGTCTGGCAAATCAGAATGAGCCCTCAAATGTCCTATAAAAAAGGGTAAGTTTCTTTCTTGTATTAAATTTTGAATTTGTAAAAATAAAATTCCAGCAGGAGAAGATGTCTGAATTTGACCTGCAGTATCTAACCTAGGCAAAGACTGAGCTATCTGTAAAAATGTTCAAAGACTGCTTATTAAAACTTTGAAACACAGCCAATATTGCTGATGACTTTGCTATTTGTGCAGACGTGCTAGATACTTGAAAAGATATATTTTTTTTATCATAAGCATAGGCAGCAACACCAGATAATGAACCATCAGTGAATACTGTTAAAGCATCAACAATTGAAATAACTTTGGTTTTAAATGGAAAAACTATAGGTTGCACCTTTAAAAACTGAATTAATTTGTTTTCTTGTGCCTAAACAGATTTGACTCTGTCATAATAATTTTACATATGTTAAAATGCCATATTTATCAGATCTCTGACAAGTCTGAGGCCAGCATATTTGTGTTGCTCTTTGTCTACCTTCATCATCTGCTCTAAACTGCATCCTATAAAACAGGATGTTATAATCCCTAATTTTGGCATATTTTTTAAATGTTATGTTTTAGAACCAAATTTTAGGTAGATCCATATAGGCAAACCTTATGGTTACCATTTTTTTCTTGCAAGTAAATGGATTTTTTAAAATTTTTTAAATTTTTATTAATTACACTTTATTCACTTTGTATCCCCCCATAAACCACTCCCTCCTACCCTCCTAATCTCACCTTTCCTCCCCCTTCTTCACTCATGCCCCTCCCCAAGTCCACTGATAGGGGAGGTCCCTCTCTCCTTCCTTCTGATCTTAGTCTATCAGATCTCATCAAGAGTGGCTGCATTGTCATCTTCTGTGGCCTGGTAAGGCTGCTCCCCCCTCAGGGGGAGGTGATCAAAGAGCAGGCCAATCAGTTCATGTCAGAGGCAGTCCCTCTTCCCATTACTATGAAACCCACTTGGACACTGAACTGCCATGGGCTACACCTGTGCAGGGGTTCTAGGTTATCTCCATGCCTGGTACTTGGTTGGAGTATGAGTCTCTGGAACTGTGTTTAAATTTTCTGGTTCTGTTGCTCTCCTTGTGGAGTTCCTGTCCTCTCCAGATCTTACTCATTTTAGATTTAACCTTAAGAAAAAAACAAAACAAAAACAAAAAAAAGCTAAACAAAAAGACTAGGTAAAACTCAATCTTGTACTCAACTATAATCTTTAGCATAACTTTAAATCTGCTCTTTTTAAACTAAAATCAAAGCAAACCTTTTAATTAAGCATAATTTATAAAGGGGCTATCAGATCTTATTAATCCTATTATATTGTATTAAAACTTAACAGTAAAAAATTAAAGGACAAAAGTTTTATTTAGCATTAAACAGAGAACTAAACTTAGCCTGCAGTCCTCAGCAAAAATGGACTATTCTGGCTGTGCCAAATCTATAGGCCAAAAAGAAACAGCATTAAATCATTTATTTAGGTACTGGCAACCAGGCATATATTTTATATAATGATTAACAATGATCTGAATATTATCCTGCATAACCCTGGGCTAATATAGAACTGCAGTCATTTTTCTCCTGTAAAAGAACATAAGCAAATGTTTTGTATTGAAGAATCTCCAGCCTTTTTACATAAAGAATAACACATTTTATAGGGTTTTTTGACACGATATATTGTAATAACTACAGTTTTTGTTTAATTGGCTTAAACAGCATGGCTTGGTTTTACCTTGTAAAATTAATAAAATAAATACGGAGGTCTTTTGATCTCCCCACAAATGGTTGAGAAACTGTTTTAAGTTTTTTGTTAGACTGTCCAAGGGTTATCATTTTAAAATACCTGATAAAATTTAAAATGTTTTATAGAATTTAACTCTGATGGTCCAGGACCAAACTCAGAGGTGTTGATTCAAACTGTCTCGAATCTAAAGATATCCAAGTCTACAGATAAACACACACACACAGGAACACACACATACCTAAGAAACACAGAAATCTGACATTGTCACCTTGGAATAACTAGAATACCCAAATACCAGGACTTGACCAGCCCTTACCGGACAGAAGTCCCACAGATTCCAGAAGGAGTGGACCCCCTCAGGGATCCCCTCCACACACATAGATTTCAGAAGGAGCAGAGCCCCCATGGCCCTCTTCACAGCTTCCAGATGGAGAGCGGGCTCCAGCAGACCTCTTTTCACACAGAATAGGGTCCCAGCGACCCTGTCTCCTGGTCCCAAAAGGAGTAGAGTCTTTTTGGGTCTCTGCCCTGGGAATTAGAGCTTCCTCTAGATTACCTCAGTCAGCTTGGAAACTCTCCAAGTTCCCCCAGACCTCGAGAGCAAACTGAAACCAGAAATCAGAACAGACAGCTGGCAGACAAAAACAAAAAAACAGAGACAAAGACAAAAAAACAACTGTGGTACCTGCCTTTTAAACATTTAAATATTTTTTAAAACCTGTTTTTGTAGTATTAAAACAAAGCATCCTCTTTAGGAGTGAAATCATAAAGCACATTTATAATTTTAAAAGTAAAACAAAACTTTAAAATTTACCAGTACAAACAATCCAATTATTATTATTATTTTGTAATAATATTTTTCTAATTCCCTTAATAACTGAACTTGTTCTCTCAGAGAACAGTAATAGCTTCCTGCAGTGGTCCCGTATCTCCTGCAAATGTGTCAGGGAAAGCCATGGGGGCAGAGGGCACAGGAGGCCAGTCTGAATTATGAGACTTGGCAGTTTCTTCCTCTGACTCTGTTTCATCCTCACTATCTATCTCCTAAATTATTTTCTGCTCTCAAATTACACAAATCTGTTTGAGCTCCTTCATGAACATTTGAAATAACCTTAAAATCACTTTTTTTCCCTGCCTGTTTGGCTGCTCTAATTTCCCCAAGTAACTCTTTAGCTTGTGAGATTTCTTTTCTCAAGTTTCCAGATTGATGGTACCTTCAACTGGGAACCAGGGACAAACTTCATTTACAAACTAAAAGGGATAAAGGCATTTCTCCCAATTCCTTGCATTCATTAGCATTGACTTTAAAGTCCTCATTAACATCTCCCTGCTATTTCTCTGTCCCATGAATGTGCTGCCTGCTTACCTTGTTTCCCTCCACGACGGGTAGTTGTCAGGAAGCACTTTTTCCTTAGGCATCTGGAGCTCCAAAAACCAGCAGTTCTCACGTTGCCCCTCGTTTTCAAGGTCCATTGTTCAGGTGCCAAATCACCTGTCCTGCGGGCTAGTTGAACAGGGTCCACCTGAAAGAGGGAGTGGAAATGAGGGGACAAAGACACAAAGAAGGGAGACAAGACATATTCCTGATCAAGTCTCAGTTTACTGAACATGCAAACAACACTCATAAAGCAAAGGGTACAAGCAAAATTTTTTTTCACAGTAGCAACACATCTGTGCCACCTGACAAGGTATCCAGGAATTCACTCAAGGTTACACAAAGTTTGCTGTCTGGTTCCCAAGGTTGCAGGGAGCTTGCTATCTACTTCTCAGGCTCAGAACACCCTACTTGCAGAGACTGCCAAAGACAGTCTCTGAGACATGGAACTTAGATAAGACCCTCATCTGCCAAGGCCAGGAGGCAGAATTCCAATTATCAGACTCCCTCACCAGTTGTCTCCAAATTAATGTTCCCTGGGTACGTTGGAATCTGTCTTGCTGGTTGTGGTGGTGCACACTTGTAATCCTTACACTCGAGAGACTGAGTTTGAGAGGAATGTGACTTCAAGACCAGCCTTGGCTTTACAGGGATGCTGTTTCCTGAACTAATAGCCCACAGACACCAGAAGATTCTCAATCTTTCCTATAGAAGTCTCAAAAGTACCACAGCTTTTGGTACCACAGCTACCAAAAGTAGCCAGCAGATCGTAGGCTAGCCTTATGGCCCAGTGTATCCTGCCAGGGCCAGCTGCCACCAGGTCTCGCTTCTTCCCAGTTACTCTTCCTTTGTCTGTGTGAAGGTCTCCAGAAGGGAGGAAGTTGTGAAAAGAGAAGAATCCAGATCCCACAGGGCTTTCCTTTCCTTTTGAGGTAATAATAAGAGGGAATTGGACTGACTGGACTGAGAGTGACCTCACCCCTAGCCCCAAGGGAACACTGCTGTCCCCTTCTTGATCCTTCTCAGACTTAGCCCAGCAAACTGTCTTTCTTTTCTGCTCCAGGGCCAATCTGTCTCATGAGGTTTCGTTGCAAGCAGAGGCTATTGTGGGTACCCATGCCTCTTCTAGGAGACCAGCTGGTAAATTATTGAAAAGTGTGGGCCCATATTTATTTATTTTTTTAAATTTTTTCTTCACATCTAGTCTCTTAGAGAAAATAACATGTTCTCTTACAGCAACCATTAACAATGTCAGCTCCTCCTCGCTCTATGATAGGATGTTGGTCCAACCTTATGCAAGTATCTATACCTGCTGTGGGTTCATGGTTGTAGTGACAACATCCTATGTGGACGGCAGTGTTTCATGACACTCCTCCTTACCCTCTCACTCTTAAATTTTTTTCTGCTCCCTCTTCTTCAATACTCCCAATCCTTGACATGGGGAATGATATAGATGTCCCATTGATATAGATTAGGGATGAATGCACATCAATCACTTTTTCTCAGCATCTGTATCAGATATTAATCTGCGTTAATCAACATCCCATGGTGTGTGGGGGGGAACCTCTTCTGCCCTAGGCAGAAGGCTATAAACATAAATATTGAAAAGGCAGTTTAACAGTTTAACAGCCTGTCCTTTGAGAGAAACAGTAGTAAAATGTTCTCCTTTGAGGCCTTCTCAGCCATAAGCTTTTGATTTTTATCAGGTTTATAGTATTTGCTGAGGAGCAACTGGGATCCCAAAGCTACTTTTGCTGAAAGGATTCATGGCTGAACACTTTTAAGATGCAGCTTGGGGAGGTGAGCCTAGCCATGGAAAGGGTCTCTAGAGAGCTGCTGGCCTCCCTACTGGAGTTCTGACTTGGTGGCAGGCCTGTCCTCTGGGATGGGACAAAGCAGTCAAGTCTTGGGAACCACAGGAGAAAGTTGTGAGCACATGAGTCAGTTTCAAACTCAGTTTTACTGAGCCTGCTGCCTCTGTACTAGCTCTCTTGCCTAGATTTTCAAGCGGTGTCTCTGGCTTCCAGCTTCTTGTCTTGACCTGTCTCTTGGTTAGCTTCCAGCGTAACATCATCATATCCTCTCTGGAAACAAATCCATTCCAGCTTACACTTCAAGTTTAAAGTCATAAGCATGTGCCCCATCCCCTTCTGGGCTTGTCTCCAGCACTATGTCGTGCTTTGCAAACAAGTGGTTTCCAAGCACACCTCATCCTAGCACTCTCTGTTCCCCTTTCCCCAGAACACCCTGCCCCATTGTGTTTACCTGGACAATTTCTGTTCATTCTTAGGAGCTTGTGAACATGTTGCCTCCTCTGGGGGACTGCCTCTGACATGAACAAAATGCTGGCTGCCCTAGAGTGATTTAGCACATATTTCACTGTAAGCTTGTGACACATATTACAGCAACTTGTAATTGACTCTTCCTTAAAAGTTGCTGACTCATCTTTCTATTGTCTAGAGCTTAATGGACACTCAGTATGGTGTATGTCATCGTCCCCATCCCTCTCTAATTAGGTTGACATTATGAACTTACAAGTACCTTACCTTAGTAGTGGTGCTAAACACACTGTGTAAGGAGTCACAGTTCTAATTCCCCATATGTATAAAACCATGGCTTTTTATCAGTATGCTAAAGTCACTGAAAACTAAATGTTTAAGATTCTTTTTAAATCTGGGCTCCCTGGTGCATGCCTGTAATCCCAGCACTCAGGGAGACAGAGGCAGGTAGATCACTGTGTGTTTAAGGCCAGCCTGGTCTACAAAACAAACTGGAAGACTGATAGCTCAGTTGTTAAAGTGCCTATTGTTCAAGTGTGAGGCCCTTAGTTCAATCCTCAGAACCCACATAAAAGGCTAGATGTAGTGGCATACACTTATAATCCAGCACTGGGGAGTTGGAGGCAGGGGAATCCCTACAGCTCAGTTGCTACCTCCATTCTAGCCTACTTTCAAGTTCCAGGTGCCTTGTCTCAAAAATAACATGTGCAGAAACTAAGGAGCAACCCCTGAGGTTGACCTCTGGCATCCACAGGTGCCCACGCATGAATATCCCTTGTATGTATACCCCCTCTATATGTACAAAAGTAAGGGGGAAGATATGTGCGCACACCACCCAGAACCCTGGGTTTAAATTTCAAAATAAAATCACTCTGTCATTTAACAATTACACAGACCATAATCAGGTGGAGTAGGGTGTATCATCCTGCTTCCAGGTTCTCCAGATGGGGGTCAAGAGTGAGAAGAGGAGCACTGGAGAATGTAGATGCAGATAAGCCTTTGTCCTCAGTGAGCCTCTATCCTTTCAGTTAACTGTGACCTTGTTCTCAGATTGTCTTCAGTTTCATCTAACAATGACCTGTCTTGCTGTCTGCTTATTCTTCCACTTCCTTGTTTATTTTGTTAGTTCAAGGCAAAAAGAACGAGTGTCCCTTATTTGAAATGATCTTTATTCACTATCCATGAAGCCTAGCGGCTGTCATACCTCATTTTCCTGGCAAGGTACAGTTAATGGTAACCCTGGATGAGTGCCTGGTGCACTTTTAGGTTGAAAAAGAATGAGACGGGCATCTGTGTCTTCTCCACCACCTGTGACCCACCCACTTCTAAGTGGTGTCATTGTGTTTCTATGCCTAGAGCTGACAGATGACAGAGGCAGTGTAATGACTAAACAAATGATTTGGGAAATAATTGGTAATGACGAGGTGTGAGTGTGACATTTAGAAATGGCCTTACCTTGGTAGCATGCTTAAATCCCATTGGCTCTCACCTCACACTCAGCCTAACAGAAAGTCACCTTAGCTCTGGTGGAAACAGTTACACAGAAATCCTACACACTATCAGTACACAGCGCTGCACACCAGCCCTTCCCAGTGGACCTGCCAGGGGCTGTTTTTCAGGTGAGGAAGCAGCAGAAGGTCCCCATACCTCCTCAAGGAAACCAAACAAGAGAGTCTGAGCTGGGAGGAGAATAGAAGTTGCTTTCCTATTAACCCTCCCATGCTGGGAATGAAGGAGAGGCTGAGTAGTGTAGATGGAGCAGAAGAGCAAAGACATACAAGGATCAACAGGGAACTCTGAGGACTGGACCATGTCCTCATTGGTCCATTACATGGACAGCATTTATAAATGGGCTGTCTTTTCCTGTTGTTGGGATAAAATACTCTGACAAAATAACTTAAGAAAGAGATGGTTTGTTATGTCTCATGACTCCAGGTTGTGCTCCATCATAGTGGGGGACTCCCAGGGACAGGAAATTGAGGTATGTGGTTACATAGAACCCATAGTAAGGACGAGAGAGCATGTTGCCATGCTGGATAGCTTGTTCTCTCTATTTCCATTTTAAACAACCTAGGGTCCTCTACATAGGGAATTAAGGTGGGTCTTCTCACATCAATTAATATAATTAAGGTAATCCCCATATGCATGCCTAGAGGCACACCTCCTAGATGATTGTGTCAATTGAACACCAAGAATCTCCTAATTGCCAGGCATGGTACTAAGTGGTTTCCATCCTTTCTCTAATTTAGTCCTCCTAATTACAGTGTGGGTTCTAATACTATTCCTGTTTTATAAATAAAAAAGAAGAAGCTTGAGGCTCTGTGCCCTAAACCAAAGCAGATGTTACTGGCTTCTTGAGATCCAGTGAGGGCATTTGAGGACAAGACTGGATATCACTGTGTTCTTGCTATTCTTCCAGCTGCACCTGAAGCCAAGGTGCTGCATATGAGTAGGCACTGGTACCACCTCTACATACACACATACCCCGTGTCTGACAGCCCAGAGAATGGTGGCAGGACTCCACTTACACCTCATTGGCCAAGTACAGAAGACTGGTGACCTCAACCTGGAGAAAAGTGCCCTAACCTAGCCAGGCAGCCTCACCCTGCCAGAGCCCTGTAAGCAGATGAGTATAGAAATTCCAGGAGAAAGAGGAGTTCTTGTAAGCATACAGACAGTTGTGATCTCAGACTGGCAGAGCAAACCATTTTTTTCTCTCTTTAAAGTACCAAGGGACCTCAGACAGGGACTTTTTCATTCTTTTACCTACTTTGATATTAAAGTTGTCACTTTTAGGAACACATGTAAGACATGTTTTTCTAGGAGAAATAAATAGATAACAGGGCAGGTTCTAAATTTGGATCTGATAGGTGGTAGCTCAGAATTAAAGGCCACATTTTATTCTTATCCATCTCTGTGTCTTGGCTAGCTTATTTGTGAGTCCATTTTTGTTGTGTGTGTAAAGAAGGTAATTACACTATTTCTGTCCCTACCTTATTGGTCTCAGGGATATAATAAAGTCCTTAGTATCTCTCTCATCTTTTTCACACGAATTTTTCGGCACATGCAATTTTTCCATCTGAGTCTCAGTCTTATGCTTTAATATAAGTTCCATCTTGTGACTGGTTCTGTCTCCCCTGTTTAACTACAACTGGAGTTTTGAGCACAGTGCTTAGCATTTCATAAGATCGCTGAGATATGAATTCACTACTTGAAGAAACAGACACTGAAAAGCTTCTGTTTCTTCTATAGAAAAGTTCATGCTTGAGGGTGCCTTGGGAAGGCTCTCTCAGAAGACACTTGGGTACTCTGGAATTTAGGAAGGTTCCTGAAAGGGTCCTTGCTGCTTCTTAGATGACAACAGAATGGCTCAGGCCTTCTACTGAGAGGTCAGACCATTTCTGGCTGTTTGGACAGAAGCACAAAGATAAAAAGACACCTTAGAACATCTCTCTGAGGACTTGCAGTGGTCCCAGTTGGTCCCATGGTAACCAGGATATTCTGCTTCCATGTTTGCCACCATTGGGTAGCAGTAGGGAAAAGGTGTGTTCTTAGAGTTGTCATCACCAGCAGTGGCCTATGGAAAGGCCTGCTAGTGACTTTGCTCATTTTTATGACCAGATACCTGACCAGTTGTAACTAATAGGAGGAAGGGTTTATCTAGGCTCAGACTTTAAGGGTACCTTATATCGTGGTGGGGAAAGTGTGGTAGCGGGTGTGTGAGGCAGATTGTGTTAGCCCCCAGGAAACAGAAAGAGATGAATGCTGGTATTTAGGTGACTTTCTCCTTTTTAGCTCATCTGATAATCCAGCCCATGGGATGGTGCAACCAAGAGGTATATTTTCATGGTGATTCTAATGCCCATCAAATTGGAAATAAAGATTACAATCAAAGTAGGGTTGTCAGATCAACAGGTTATCGAGTTCATACTTAGTGAATGAGCCTAAGTATAGACAGTGAAACATGAGATAGACATATACTAAAAATGTATTTGCTGTTATTTGAAATTCGAATTTAATTGAGTGTCCAGTATTTTTCTCTCAGGGAAGAAGGTAAAATGTGAAGCATCTTTGCTTTACAAATGTGTGACCAGCAAGAAACTAGCCCTGCCTTGCTTCCTGGTTGGGGAGTCAAACCAGGTCTCCTAACTGACCCCATTCCCAGAGCACAGCTTTCTCTACCATCACCAGTAGTGAGGGATATAAACCCAGAGGTCAGTCTCCAGCTAGACTCCTCGATGCTGTAGGATATGGACCCTACTCTACTTCTCACTTATGAGACTTCTGTCAAGTCCAACATGCCAGCCTCACATTCCTCCTCTGTAAGGCAGGAGTGTGGACTAGCTTTCCCTTTCCCGAAGGGTAATCATGAAGGTTAAAGATAATGACATGGATTAGGTTGGTACATGGCTCAGCCTCACATAATAGGCCCTGAGATGGTAACTGTTATTGACAATTAATTACAGTTACTAATTGCTTATGAATACAATAGCCCTGGAAGTCCAAGGGAAAGAAGCTGTTTGGCATGCTTCTCAGTTCAGCTGGTTGTGCTGGAAGACCAGCTTCCAGAAGCCCTAGAGGAGGGGTGTGTAGGCCCTGGCAGACTGGCAGTCACTCTCTGAGATACAGTGAGAGCTCCAAGTCAACCAGCTGGTCCTGGAGTAAGTGGAGAGATTGAAAGCAGAGTTGAACAACTCTGCTGAAGACCCTCAGCTCTGGGGAACAACTCATGCTTGTCACCACCACAAGGCTCTCTACAACCTGACTCCATCTGGGAGGCTTCCATGCTGGACATTGGCCCTGCACCTCTGCCCCTCTCTCCCTGTACTTTTCACTGCCTTAGTGTCCAGTGATAGGGAAGGGGCCTGGACATTCTCCATCAACCACCTCTGTTGCCTGGAGACAGCTCAGTTTTTCCAGGCCCTGCCCCTTTTATCAGGGAGACAATATGTGCATACAGTGAGGGTCTTGGGTGGTACCCAAGCCCCAAGCACTTTGACTTGAGGGATTTTTCAAGTGCTGATCCTTCTCTGTGAGGTCTTCATTCTGTCCAATCTAAGGACGGGTGTCTCTCTTGCTTCTTATCCAGCTCCTGTGAGTAGAGAGGGAGGAAGGGGAAATAGAAAGATTGCTACCACCACATTGCTCTTGTTGAATCTGGTGGGGAGAGCTTCACCCTTGGAACCCTCCTGGAAAATCCAGAGAAAATGTCCTGAACAGAAGAGAATATGGAGAAATGTTTTCCTAAATCCCTTTCTATTTTCTGTCTCTTTAGAGACCTTGACTAAGCTACTAGATCTCAAAAGTAAAGGGCGCTTTCCTCCAAGAGCCCCTGTTTCCTTAGATATACAACCATGGGGATGAATGAAGACCATGTCTTTGGATAAGTGTTTCCATTAAAATGACCATTTCCAGCTATCACCCTAAACCTGTTGTGTAAGGTCAAGATCTTTGTAAAGAAGAGAAGTAACTTTGGTCAACATAAGTAAAATGAGGCTTTATTGGATATATATATATATATATATATATATATATATATATATATATATATGGTGAATTTCTTAGTAGGAAAAGAATGTATAAAGATTGGAGTTCTAGAAAAAGTCAGCCTGTGAGGCCCCTCCAGAGATGTGCCTACATTGTACAGGCATACGTCAACTCTTGTTTGCTCTGTACTTAAAAACAAATTCTTGGTGAAAAGTAAACCTGACTTAGTCTACTTCTTATCTCTTGGGAACAGTTTGGGACAAACCCACAGAGGCTTGTGTGTAAGAGGGAGACTTGGTTCTTTCAGGACACAGGCAAATACAAATGGAGAAGGCACAACTAGACAAGGATTTGATGGATCCAGGTCAGATCAAGAGGAACTGTGACATGCAACAATGGACTCTGAATGTCCAGAATGGAGCCAGGAATCTTCTTTTTTAACAATGGAAAAACCAACCTTAGAAGATACCAAGATAGAGGGCTTGTGACATGTGGCTTAAATTAATAGAAACAAGACCACTGGAGGAGCAATGAAAGATGGAGGTGAAAATTCAACTTGATAAACACAGCATGCCAACTCCATGTAAAGCTCAGTATAAATAGAATTAGCTGGCAGAGATAAAGTGGGTGGTGGGAAGGGGGTGAGGGGTGAGTACTCCATTGTATGGAAAATCCCAAGTTTGGTTTGGCTACTCATTTGTGAAAGTAATAAAAGGCACATATGTTTTGCCCAGTGTTTGGCTGTGAGTCTCTGTGTCTGTTTGTGGAAAAGTGGTGGGATGGACAGAAAAATATGGAAGTGAAAGGATTGCCACAAGAAGACCAACACAGAAAACTAACCAGGGCCCAGAAGAGCTTGTGGAGACTGTAGTACCAACCAAGGACCATGCATATACTGGACGAAGGCCCCCTTCACAGATGTAGTGGCTAAGAGAGCTTGCTGAACAAGCATGGAAATATGAGTTTGGATTCTCAGCATCCACATAAAAAGCACAGCATTGGCACACACACAGGCACAGGCACACTAGCATGAGTGCGTGCGTGCGCGTGCGTGCACACACACACAGGCACAGGCACACACTCATGCATACACTTGTAACCCCCAGAGTTTAAGGAACACAGAAAAAGGAGGATCACTAGCTGCCAGTCTAGCTCTAGACTCAGAGAGAGATTGTCTTAGGGGCAGATATAGAGTGATAGAGAAGGATGTCCAGTCATTTTCTCTGGCTTCCACATGTATGCATACACCTGAACATACTTATACTCATGTTAACACACACCATACCCTCTGTCACACAGAGAAGTAAAAAGTAACAATTCATCCATCAAAATGGGGCTATGAATTTCATAAGATCTACCAGTTTTGAACTTCTGATAAAGGATAGAGGTGTTAGGGTAACTCGTAGATCTCTGTCTTCCTCAGGAACCGTCTTCCAGTATGACCTAAAAGCCTTTCTGCTGGGATGGGATGTTTCATTCAGTGCAATTGAAAATACCAACATGCTGCTTAACACAAAGTAGAGAAGAGATGGAAGATGAAGGGATAGATGGATAAATGAATAAGTAGTTGGGTAAGTGAATGTATGGGTGAATGAGTTAGGTGGATGAATGAGTAAGTGTATAATGAATGAAGAGTTAATAATAAATCTCCACAGCTTTCTTCTGATTTCTCTACTCCACTATCTGGTTTCAATCTAGACATTGCATTGTGATGCTTATTTTAAGCATCACCTGTCTCAAGTTTGTGTAAACATGCCACCATTTGTTTTCTGTACTGCCAATAAAAACAATCAGCAAATGCTGAGCAATAGAGACAATAGGGAGTGATAGCCTGGTCCGGAGGGGAGGGGTAGGGAAGGAGTGGAGGAGAGATCTGAGAGGAGGGACCAAGAAACATCAGCAGAAATGAACCTAAGCTAAGATATAACTAAAAAGCAAGTATAATGTGGGAAATCTGAATGAGAGGAAGCTTATGTGGGCTTGGAGATTTAGGATGGAGTAATTATTGCCCATCACTGTGCTCTAGGTTAATTAAATAAATCCTAGTCTCTGTGTGGTGATTTTGGTATACAGCCAATTTAGGAATAACTGCTTTTTAACTAAAAGATATATCAATATTAAATATTAATAATCAACAACACACTCATATAAAAATAAAATGTTTTTGAAAATGTAGAGCAATAATGAAATATTAATACATTTATTTTGAAGTTATCACTGTGGAATTGACAACCTGAGTTACTGGCTGCTGGCCACTACTTCCAATTCTTACTTCACCATGTTTGTGAAACTGTAGTCTCGACTTATCTAGCACATTCCCTATCACTTTTTTGCCACACTTACCAGAGATGGTAAAATCATTTTCAACTGAAGATTCCTTAATAAACTTAAATTGTCTATTGTCATAAGTCACTAACAATTGATACTCAGTGTCTTTTATTCTATTTTTACCAAAGTTTATGTTGCCAACCTGATATGAAACAGGAATCTCAAGATATACTTTAATTCCAGATTTCTTTCCTTTACTATTTCCAAACCAGAAACCCAGATCTTGCCCCTCAAAACAAAATCAAATTTCCAGACTAGAAGAACAAAGTCTAACATGTAAAATGCAGACAGTCCCATTGATGTATAATGAAGAATATTTCATCTACATAATATGAAAGGTAGAGAAAACTCTCCTGCTTTCATTATGATGTGAGATCAGATATAGCAACTTTTACAAAAGGTAATGTCCTTGCCCTCTATGTTGTCACATGAGGAAAAATGTCAATCAATCCTGAAACAATTTTATCATTTCCAAGTCTAGATTCCCCAAGAAATTGGTAATTTCCAGAGATCAGATATTTTCAGAAAATGCCTCACTAATCAAATTGATTTCACTTACAGAATATAAAATTATTGTCACAAGATATTAAGCACAGTCATGTTTTACAATGTTTTATGCATAAATGTTAGACAACAGTTCTGAAACCACTGGAATGTGTCCTTCACAGCCACACTTGGTCTCAGTGGAGAACTGTGTTAACAGTTTCACTCACAGAGAATCTATTCAGTACAGGCACCCACAGTAAAGGGCAGAACCTTCTTCTATACTGTGAGCTCTAAACCAGAAGTCACAGTTGTACTTAGGGGAAAAGTCAAAGAATATTCAAAGTTGTTCCACTTACCACACAGTATTCTTTAAAAGGGCATTCTTTCATAATTAGTGTGCTTAATTTTTATAATTCAGTTAGAAATCATAAGTGGAATAGAGCCATAGGCAACAAACTGGAGTTTTTCCTTCAGCAGATATAACACACAATGTCTAATACATCTAGGTCTCTTGGCTCCCAAGTCATCCTGGCCTGATATTCCAGAAAGAAATCTAGAGTATATGGAATCACTGAGAATTTTACTTGATATACCAGAAAGAAATCTGTGGTACATGGAGTCATATATCCCAAATCAAACCCTGTTTTTCTTTTTATATATTATTTCTAGTTACCAAAATATTCACCAGGGAACATTTACATACATTTGTAACTTATACTTTTTACATAAAAACCAAATAGGAATATTTAAGTCTCTAGAACAGATTCCCTGCTGATTTTTATATTAATTTCTGCTTATTCAGTAGCGTCAACATTGATGCACAATGCACATTAGCTTCTGAAGTACCTAAGACAAATCTGAACCAACACCTAAATACAAAGTTAGAAGAATATTTTCCACTAATAGAAAGTTAAAATAGTCTGTGCGTTAAAACAAAACAAAACGAAACAAAACAAAACAAAAAAAACAACCAAGAATAGGGTCAGATAGAAGGGGAGTAGGACCTTACTATCAGTGGACTAGGGGAGGGACATAGAGGGAGAAAAGGGAGAGAGAAAGGGTACTGGGAGAAGATGAGGGAGGGGTCTACAGCTGGGATACAATGTGAATAAATTATAAATAATAGTAATAACAACAATAAAAAAATAAATGAATCGATGCAAACAGTATTTTATTTCCAATCATCTCTTGCTTATTTATTACATATTTCTACCAACATAAACATCTTTTAGGGTAAAAAACTGTGAAACAAAGTTATCATGAGAAACTATATATTATTACATCCATTGTCTTCAGTATCTTTCATTTCCAAATTATGAAGCTGTATGTTTAACCTTACAAATTTATATGCCTTTACCATTCCTTTTTCATGAAAATAAATTGCAGTGGAGTAATAGTAATATTATAATCTCAAGATGGTGGCAATGACCATGCAAGATATCTGAACAGCAGTTCAGCAGTGACAGCAGGGTGACTGACAGGCTGTACTATGGACCCCAAAACTGCAACGTCTGTGTTTCTCAGGTGAGAGGAGAATCCACAGGGATACTCAAAGTTCCATCTTCAGGCCACCCAGCTTATACAAGAAAAAACAAGAAAAAAAATTCCCCTGCTCCTGCCCAGTACTACCAGCTCTTGGCCACCCACCCAAGCCAACATCTGTGGATACCTTTATGGGACTGGTGGTACTCGGGCTCTGACCCCACATTGTTAGGCCCAAGATAGCCTTCTGTGGATATCTTCCAGGGAGCAGTGGCTGGCGGCTCTGTCCTTGGGTGTTCACTCTCACTTGGGTGTTCACTGTGGAGTGAATATTTTCCTGTACTGAGGGTAAGACTCCAAACCCAAGTGCCCACTTTCAAAGTCCTGTGGATACTTTGTGGGTACTAGTGGCTGCTCCTTCCAAATCCAGAAGCTCACTCTCACCGTCCTTGGACACCTTCCTGATTGCAGCGGCTAGTGGCGCTCACCCTCACAGTCCTGTGAAGGGGATACCTTCTGGTAGTGTGTGGTTGGCTAGCTCCATTCTGCTTGCTCCCCAACTACCTGACTCACCCAGGTCAAAATCAGCCAGCACAGACAGAACAGAGAGTGAACACAGCAAAGCTGAGTTAGGTGCTGAACTCATGTCCCATTATCTGCCATCTAAAGGAAGCCAGTGGGGCACTTGAGCAGCTCTAGGCACAGAGATTTCTCCACTACTTGGGTCTGCTACCTGAGCCCTAGCTACCTGGCATAGCTGGATCACAAACAGTGAGCCAGCAGAGACAGTGAATACATCAGAGACTACTCAAGACTCTAGACACAGGTGGACACAGTCTGCAGTACAGGCTTCAGAAACAATCAGTCAAGTCTACAGACAACCAGATGGCTAGAGGCCAGCGTAAGAACACAGGCAACAAAAACCAGGATATTATGGTTTCACCATAACACTCATCCTTTATTTGTGGAGTGGAAACTTGTATAGCCACTATGGAAATCAGTGTAACAGTTCCTCAGAAGATAGGAATAGCTCTACCTCAAAATTAAGCTATACCCTAGCTCTACCTCAAAATTAAGCTATACCCCTTTTGGGCATATACACAAAGGATGCTTCCTCCTGTCACAGAGACATTTGCTCATTCATGTTCATTAGTGCTCTGATTATAATAGCAAGAAATGGGAAATAACATAGATGACCCTCAACAGAGGAATGAATGAAGAACATGTGATATATTTATTCAGTAGAGTACATAAAAAAGAATTTTGTAGGTAAATGGTTGGAACTAAAAAGAAAAAAACAACAACATCTTACTATTTCCCACTTCTTCCTGATGAGATCTGATATACTAAGATTAGAAGGAAGAAGAGGAGGACCTCCCCTATCAGTGGACTTGGGGAGGAGCAAGTGTGAAGAAGGGAGTGGGAGGGTTGGGATCGGGAGGGGAGGAGGGAGGGGCTTATGGGGGGATACAAAGTGTATAAAGTGTAATTAATAAAAATAAAATAATAATAATAACAATAATAATAAAGTAACAGGGAAAAAATCATCCTGAGTGAGGCATCTAGACTCAGAAAGACAAATATGACCAGTGTCATGCTCAGCCATCATCAGCAAAGCCTCCTCCTACAGAAGATAAGGAAAAATACAGATATCCACACCTAGACATAATGCAAAGTGTGAAAGACAATGGTGCTCTGTCTGCAAGATACACAAATCCAAGAGTGGCACAGTCTTGTGGAGACCAACCAATATCTGATTTGACTCAAGGCCCACTTCATGAAATGAAAACCATACCTGATACTCCTTGGGTTACCAAGAACATGAGACTAAATAGCTCAGAACATAGGGTAAAACAAAATTCTTTTGTAAAAACAATGACATTCTGTTATAGTCATAATGAATATAATGTAGTTATATCAAATTCATTCCTCAGTGTTCACAGGTCAAATCATCCCAAATTCTGTTTACTCATATTCCTTGCTCATTTTATATATTATTTTTTTTACCACATTGAGTCTACATAATTCCAGTAGTACAAGCATGGGTTGATGGATCTCTAGCACAGCACAGTTAATTTCTGAGAAACTGCAACCCTGGAGGAAATTACTATTTTCTTTAAATCATGAAAGGTAATCATTTATTTGCTAAAGGCAATTTCCATTCTAGTCCCTTTCTTTTTTTAATTTAATTTAATTTTTTTTATTATTAGTTACATTTTATTAACTCTGCATCCCAGCTGTATCCTGCTCCCTCATTCCCTCCCAATCCCACCCTCCCTCCCTTATCTCCTCCCTGCCCCTTTCCAAGTCCACTGATAGGGGAAGATCTCCTCCCCATTCATCTGATCCTGTTTTATCAGGTATCTTCAGGACTGGCTGCAAAGTCCTCCTCTGTGTTCTAGCAGGACTGCTCCTCCCTTGGGGGGTGGGGAGGTCAAAGAGCCTGCCATTGAGTTCCTGTCAGAAATAGTCCCTGTTCTCCTTACTATGGGAAACCAATTGGTTACTGAGCTACCACGGGCTACATCTGAGTGGAGGTTCTAGGTTATATCCATACATGGTCCTTGGTGGAGTATCAGTCTCAGGAAAGACCCCTGTGCCCAGATATATTTGGTACTTGTGGAGCTCCTATCCTTTCCACATCATACTAACTCCTCTTCTTTCATATGATTCCCTGCACTCTGTCAAAGGTTTAGTTATGAGTCTTAGTATCTGCTTTGATACACTGCTAGGTAGTCTTTCAGAGGCCCTCTGCAGTAGGCTCCTGTCCTATGTCCAATGCACAATGTCCTCTAAGTGAGGATCTTACCCCGTGTCTGCTTTTTTATTTTTCTTCTTTAGGTGTATAGATTTCATTATGTTTATCATATCTTATATAGGTCTATATAAGCAAGTATATACCGTATTTGTCTTTCTCCTTCTGGGATACTTCACTCAGAATGATCTTTTCTAGATCCCACCATTTGCCTGCAAATTTCCTGATTTCCTCGTTTTTGATTGCTGAGTAGTATTCCATTGTGTAAAATTACCACAATTTCTGTATCCATTCCTCTGTTGATGGACATCTGGGTTGTTTCCAAGTTCTGGCTATTACAAATAAAGCTGCTACAAATATGGTTGAGCAAATGTTCTTGTTGTGTACTTGAGCAAATTTTGGGTATATACCTAGCAATGGTATAGCTGGGTCTTGAGGAAGCACTATTCCTAATTGTCTGAGAAAGCGCCAGATTGACTTCCAAAGTGGTTGTACCAGTTTACATTCCCACTAGGAAATTACTATTTTTAAAAAATAAAATTTAAATGGATGGACCAAGAAAATATATTCAGTAAAGTAACACAAACCCAGAAAGAAAATCGTCACATGGTCACTCTCACATTCTCAGATGTGAATATACATCATAAAATAATCAAAGAAATCAGGAAACTATAAGGGTACTATAGTATGGTAAGGGTCTTGAGAGGGTAATAGCATGAAGAAATGTGATATAAAGTGAGAAATATAATAGCACTAATGGAGCTAAAACTGGGGAAAGGCATGACTAATTGATATAAAGATGGATTTATCTGTGTTGAGAAAAATGAGTGTAGATGACTAATAAATTGAAGCTAATATGAATAAGAAATATATTTGAGGAACCCATCTATAGTATTAACTCTTTCCAAGTTTCTAAAACTATTCCTATAATCTCCCTTCTACCCCTTTGATCAAAAACATTTTTTTGTTCATCGATGCCATGTTTCATCCATTCTCTTTTTTTCTATCAATTGTCATTTATAGTTTTAAAAGCACTCATCATTTCTTACATCTATACAATACACATATGCATTCACTTAATGCTGATCTTTCCTTTGTCTTTCCACTCATCTGTCCCATTGCCTACTCACTCAATATTCAATCAGTATGCAAAGTATTGAAATCTAAGAACCTCTGCAGACATTCTCTTTTTTTGAATTCTCTTTTATAATTGTTGGATTTTTTAGGCCATTTTGTTCAATAAAACTTTATTATGCACATTTTCTTTGGACACTAATTAAACAAAATTAATAATGTTATCCCTTTCGTTATCAATAGATACAGTCTAAATCACTACTGTTGAAGTATGGTCTGTGAATGGTAACTGACTCTTGATAAGTAAAGTGCTATGAAATAGCCTAGCCTCTAGCTTAGTCACCAAACTTTATATGATCAAATTTTATTTAATCTGACATTCATTCTAGGGTGAGAATTTGATAATGAGGTAAGCAGTGTGTTGGCTAGCTGACTGTGCAAGCTTCTTTTCTCCAAGGATGGTACCAGAGCTGCTTAGAGCCTCAGTCTGCAGTCTTCATAGAAAATAGATTTTATGATTCAAAAACAACACATTATATGATCTGGCTATATTTTGAATGCAAACATGTGTTAAAGGTTTTTTCCTAACTGTAGGTATGCTGTTTAGTTTTGTTTTGTTTTTGAAATTTTATGAGATTATAAAAAGTAGGTCACTGTGGGCATTACTTAAAGATTATGCCAGGTACGCACTCTTTTCCTTGTTTTCTATATCCCAGGTACCATGAGAACAGTCTCCTCCTTCATACACTTATCCGATGATATTGTCCCCATCTCTACAATGTCACAAAACCATTGACAGAAACCCTTGAAACCATGACTAAAATATGTCCTTTCTCTCAATTGTTCTCTCAGGTTTTTGCAGCATAGTTATGCAAACATAATCTATACAAAAGTGCTGATCTTACAACTTGATTCCAGGCCAAAAAATAGAATGTAATGTGATAAACTACTAATAGCTTCCATGGGCTTAGAAGTCCAAAGTTATTCAAGCTACAAGGATTATGCCCATAGATTCCTAAAATCTACATTCCTTTTTTTTTTTTCTTGCTTCCTCCTTGATCCACACGATTAATCCTCTATAGACTAAAGGTAGCATTAGAATTATCATTAGTATGACCTGGAGAGGACAGGACCTCCACAAGGACCAAATATATCTGGGCACAGGGGTCTTTTCTGAGACTGTTTTTCCAACCAAGGACCATGCATGGATATAACCTAGAACCCCTGCTCGGATGGAGCTCAGGGCAGCTCAGTATCCAAGTGGGTTACCTAGTAAGTGGAACAGGGACTGTTTCTGACATGAACTCAATGGCTGGCTCTTTGACCCTCTCCCACAAACGGAGGAACAGCCTTGCTAGGCTACAGAGGAGGACATTGCAACCACTCCTGAAGAGACCAGTGTCAGATGGAATGGGAGGAGGACCTCCCCTATCAGTGGACTTAGAGAGGGGCAGGGAGGAGATGAGGGAGGGATGGTGGGATTTGGAGGGAATGAGGGATGGGGCTACAGCTGGGATACAAACTAAATAAACTGTAACTAATGTAAAAAATTTAATTAGAAAAGAATTATCGCCTTTTGCTTCACTCTTCCTTTAATTTTGTATGCTTGTCTGTACATGCTGCAATGGTAACTCAACTTTCTGATCTCTGCTCTTCCACTGATCAGAGACAAACAATAATATTGTGTACAGGAACTATCTGTATCTAAAACATTGCTTCTCTTCCAAAAAGCTTTAGAGGAAGCCATTGCCTAAACAAGGATGCTTCATTATTTATCTTTAAAAATCTCATAAATTTGTTTTTGTATCGAAGCCAGTTTACAAAAATGGATTCTCTCTTCTGTTCCTTCTGATTATATTCTCAGAAAAGAATGTGACGTGTTAAATTAACATATCAATAATAACTATATTTTCTGTGTTTAAGAGATGAGTAAAAAAACTCCCCAAGTGCTCCAGAGATTAAACAAATTTCCAAGACTCTGGCTTCTGCTGAAACTATTTTTTTCTTAGCAAAAAGTAAAACGCAGGGGATTTCTGATGAAACCATTTTCTCAGAAGCCTTCATTATGTGATTATGATCATTTCATGCTTGAATAGATTCAGACAACACTGATTAGGCCCATGATGGTTGAATATACTTTCATAATAAATGGAGCCAACTCACTTATGGAGCATCAGGAGTATTTCCTTACAGTCTACAGACATTCCCTGGTGAGTGTAGACATTAAGTTTGTGAGGCTCTTGGGGATGTTGGTATGATAGAGATAGTATGTGTTAACAGCACTATGATCCTTCAAGCTGGAGCTTTCTTTCCACAGCACAGTGGGTTTGAATGGAAAGATGAACTTTCTATTCCTACATTTTCTAATTCAACCACAGGTGGCCAGTTATTAGACAGAATATTTACTTTTATGGTTATCACCTATACTTTAAACCAAAGCAAGTTAGATGAACTTGAACACACAGGTCTGTATGATATTGATATTCAACAATAAAATATACTCAAAACAAAAGAAAGGTGTGGTGATAATACTCATGGATCTTGTACCAGAAAACTCTGCCTGGCCTGAGTGGTAATCACCATTTATTTGCTTTTTGGGTACTAGAAAAATGAGAACTAGAAGGATTAATTCTCGGCTTAGAACTTCATGGCAGAGGAACTGATCACCAACTTCAAGAAAGAAGATATTTCTTTAGGGAGTGCAAGACTTGAAAACAAGCCGACATTGGCTCAAATCTTTGTCTATTATTTTAGTAGCTGTAGAACTTTAATCAAATTACTTCATCCCTTTTTCCATTTAACCTATTTATTCATAACACTAGCTCTAACATTTATCTTATAGAATTATTTCCCTCAACAAATACTCACTGAACAAGTTCTATTTAAAATCCTTGATCTATAATAATCAAATGGCTAATATGTGTCAGTATTCTGAACATTCTCATATCATAATGTCACTAATTGAGATGAAGATTCGGTACTATTCCAGATAGTAGTGGAAATGTGGTTAAGTTTTGCAGAGAGCAGGAATATGATTTTATTCCTTTACTTCAGTCAGGGAGTGTGTATAAAGATTCAAATGTTGTCTTTCCTGAGAAAAATGGGGAGAGATACAGGGAAAACTACAAATCTTATACTTGTCAGAGAACTTCCATTTCTCCTGAGTAAGAATGAAATTAAGATACTCTCTGCGGTGTTCCACCCCCAACACAGAGATTCAGGGCTATTTTTTGTGTGTTTGTTTGTTTCCTCAGATCAATCTGTTTTGAAAGTGAAGGACCTGTTGGTGAAGTTAGATGGTTACAAATATTCTTTTCTAAAGAGTGGTTAGGATTGAGTTTTTGGAAACAGTACATACAGCTAAGAGAAGTACACTGACATAACACCAGTATTATAGAAATTTCAGACAGAGTTATAAAGAAACGTACATGTTTTCTCCATGTAGGAACCAAGAAAGATATGATTTTTAAGACACAAAGAATAGTTGGAGGAGGTGTGAGGGTAGCAATATTTGATACAGTTTGTGTGTGTGTATGTGTGTAAAATACTGAGGAAATAGAAATTTTCTCATTTTACTTTTATATGATTATTGCTAACCTGTGTGAACTGAATATAATCAATAGTCCTGAGTGTGTTTACCCATTCTCCCACTCTCTTTTCCTCCTCCTAGTCTGGTCCTTGTCCTCTAGCCACCTTTCTTTTACTTTCAGGGCATATTTTTTAGCTTATACTCATAAAAGAAAACATACAATATGTGACTTTATGTAGTTTTAAATTTTTTCTTTACTGTGTGTTCAATTTCATTGTTTTCCTCTAAACAATGGTGTTTAACTCTTTTATTTTTGACTATCACTCCATTTTGTATCAACAACACATATTTATCCATTAATTCATGGGGGGTGTCTTATTTGTTTTATATTTTAGCTTTTGTGAATAATGTATTAATGAACATGGACATGATATGCTCTGATTTCATTTCCAGTTTTGTATATACTCAGGAGGGGTATAGCTAGTTCATATGACAGTACTATTTTGAGGTTCTTTTTTTTTTCCAGAAAAGCCATAGTAGCAGAGTTAATTTATACTTTTAACAACAGTTCATGTGCTTTTTTTCTTATTTACAATCCTATCCAGTATTTTTGTTTTTATAAAACAGATGGACTCTGGAATCAGAACTCTGTTTTATCAGAATCTGAATCCTGCTGGTTTATGTTGGGTGACAATTGAAAAATAACCATATTTCTTGAATCTAAGTTATCTCATCCAAAAATACTTTTTTTTTGTTTTGTTTTGTTTTGTTTTTATTATTATTATTATTATATTTTATCAGTTACATTTTCTTAACTCTGTATCCCAGCTGTGTCCCGATCCCTCATTCCCTCCCAGTCCCTCCCTCCCTCCCTCATCTCCACCGTGCCCCTTTCCAAGTCCACTGATGGGGGGACCTCCTCCCCATTCATCTGATCCTGTTTTATCAGGTATCTTCAGGACTGGCTGCAAAGCCCTCCTCTGTGGCCTAACAAGACTGCTCCTCCCTTTTGGGGGTGGGGAGACCAAAGAGCCAGTCATTGAGTTCCTGTTAGAAATAGTCCTTGTTCCCCTCGCTTTGGGAAACCAATTGGTTACTGAGCTACTACAGGCTACATCTGAGTGGAGGTTCTAGGTTATATCCATACATGGTCCTTGGTTGAATGTCAGTCTCAGAAAAGACCCTGTGCCCAGATATATTTGGTCCTTGTGGAGCTCCTATCTTTTCCCCATCAGACTAACTCCCCTTCTTTCTTATGATTCCCTGTACTCTGCCAAAGGTTTGGTCATGAGTCTTTGCTTTGAAAACACTGCTAGTTAGAGTCTTTCAGATGCGCTCAGTAGACTCCCGTCATACGTTCAATGCACATCCCATCTGTCTTTCTAAACGAGGATTGATCATCTCACCCCATGTCCGCTAAATTGATTATCTTTTTTAGGTGTATAGATTTCATTATGTTTATCATATCTTATAGGTCTATATAAGTAAGTATATCCCATGTTTGTCTTTCTCCCAATTTCATGATTTCCTCCTTTTTGATTGCTGAGTAGTATTCCATTGTGTAAAAATACCACAATTTCTGTACCCATTCCTCCGTTGATGGACATCTGGGTTGTTTCCAAGTTCTGGCTATTACAAATAAAGCTGCTATAAACATGGTTGAGCAAGTATCCCTTTTGTGTACTTGAACGAACTTTGGGTATATACCTAGCAGTGTTATAGCTGGGTCTTGAGGAAGCACTATTCTTAATTGTCTGAGAAAGCGCCAGATAGCTTTCCAGAGTGGTTGTACCAGTTTACATTCCCACCAGCAGTGGAGGAGGGTTCCCCTTTCTCCACAACCTCTCCAGTATGTGTTGTCACTTGACTTTTTTATCTTGGCCATTCTGATGGGTGTAAGGTGATATCTCAGGGTCGTTTTGATTTGCATTTCCCTGATGGCTAATGAGGATGAGTATTTCTTTAAGTGTTTTTCTGCCATTCGATATTCCTCTGTCGAGAATTCTCTGTTTAGCTCTGTTCCCCATTTTTTAATTGGATTACTTGGTTTGCTACTTTTCAGCTCCTTTAGTTCTTTGTATATACTGGATATTAGTCCTCTGTCAGATAAAGGGTTAGTGAAGATTCTTTCCCAATCTGTAGGCAGTCGTTTTGTTTTGATGACGGTGTCCTTTGCTTTACAGAAGCTTTTCAGTTTCATGAGGTCCCATTTATTGATTGTTGCTCTTAGAGCCTGTGCTGTTGGTGTTCTGTTCAGGAAGTTGTCTCCTGTGCCAATGAGTTCTAGGCTGTTCCCCACTTTTTTTTCCAATTGATTTAGGGTATCTGGTTTTATGTTGAGGTCCTTGATCCACTTTGACTTTAGTTTTGTGCAGGGTGATAAATATGGATCTATTTTCATTTTTCTGCATGTAGACATCCAGTTGGTCCAGCACCATTTGTTGAAGATGCTGTCTTTTTTCCATTGAATGGATTTAGCTTCTTTGTCAAATATCGAGTATTCATAGGTGTGTGGATTTATTTCTGGGTCTTCTATGCGGTTCCATTGATCCTCCTTTCTGTTACCATGCAGTTTTTATTACTGTTGCCCTGTAGTACAGCTTGAGATCAGGGATGGAGATACCTCCAGATGATCTGTTGTTGTACAGGATCATTTTGGAGATTCTGGGTTTTTTGTTTCTCCATATGAAGCTGAGAATCTTTTTTTCAAGGTCTGTAAAGAATTGAGTTGGTATTTTGATGGGAATTGCATTGAATCTGTAGATTGCTTTTGGCAGGATGCCATTTTCACAATGTTAATCCTACCAATCCATTAGCATGGGAGATCTTTCCATCTTCTGAGATCTTCTTCAATTTCTTTCTTCAGAGACTTGAAGTTTTTCTCAAACAGGTCTTTCACTTGCTTGGTTAGAGTCACACCAAGGTACTTTATGTTATTAGTGGCTATTGTGAAAGGTGTTGTTTCCCTAATTTCTTTCTCAGCCTTTTTGTCTTTGGTATATAGGAGGGCTTCTGATTTTTTTGAGTTGATTTTGTATCCTGCCACTTTGCTGAAGGTATTTATCAGTTGAATTTTTGGGGTCGCTCATGTATATTATCATATCATCTGCAAATAGCGACACTTTGACCTCTTCCTTTCTGATTTGTATCCCCTTGAGATCTCCTTTAGTTGTCTTATTGCTCTGGCTAGGACTTCAAGTACTATGTTGAAGAGATATGGGGACAATGGACAGCCTTGTCTTGTCCCTGATTTCAGTGGGATTGATTTAAGTTTCTTTCCATTGAGTTTGATGTTAGCTATAGGCTTGCTGTATATTGCCTTTACTATCTTTAGGTATGAGCCTTGTATCCCTGATCTCTCCAAGACTTTAAACATGAATGGGTGTTAGACTTTGTCAAATGCTTTTTCAGCATCTAAGGAGATGATCATGTGGTTTTTCTCCTTCAGTTTGTTTATGTAGTGGATTACATTGATGGATTTCCGTATGTTGAACCACCCTTGCATGCCTGGGATGAAGCCTACTTGGTCATGGTGGATGATATCTTTGATATGTTCTTGGATTCGGTTTGCAAGTATTTTAGCGTCAATGTTCATAAGAGAGATAGGCCTGAAGTTCTCTTTTTTTGGTGGGTCTTTGTGTGGTTTAGGTATTAAGGTGACTGTGGCTTCATAGAATGAGTTTGGTAGTGTTCCTTCTGTTTCTATTTTGTGGAATAGCTTGAGGAGAATTGGAGTTAGCACTTCTTTGAAGGTCTTGTAGAATTCTGCGCTGAAGCCATCTGGTCCAGGGCTTTTTTGGAGGGGAGACTGTTAATGACTGCTTCAATTTCCTTGGGAGATATAGGGCTATTCAGTCTTTCTACCTGATCTTGACTTAGTTTTGGTAGATGGAATCTTTCAAGAAAATTATCCATTTCATTTAGATTTTCAAATTTTGTGGCATATAGGCTTTTGTAGTATGACCTAATAATTGTTTGGATTTCCTCAGTGTCTGTGGTTATGTCCCCATTTTCATTTCTGATTTTGCTGATCTGGATAGTTTCTCTCTGCTTTTTAGTTAGTTTGGCTAAGGGTTTGTCTATCTTGTTGATTTTCTCAAAGAACCAGCTTTTTGTTTCATTGATTCTTTGGATAGTTTTATTTGTCTAGTTGATTGATTTCAGCCCTTAGTTTGATTATTTCCAGCTGTCTGCTCCTCTTGGGTGTATCTGCTTCTGTTTTTTTCTAGGGTTTTCAGTTGGGCCATTAAGTTGTTTGTATGTGATGTTACGAATTTTTTCTTGCAGGCACTTAGTGCTATAAATTTTCCTCTGAGCACTGCTTTCAATGTGTCCCATAAATTTGGGTATGTTGTGCCTTCCTTTTCATTGAATTCTAGGAAGTCTTTAATTTCTTTCTTTATTTTTTCCTTAATCCAGCTGTCATTGAGTAATAAGTTGTTCAGTTTCCATGTGCGTGTTGGCTTTTTGTTGTTGTTTCTGTTGTTGTTGATGTCTAGCTTTAGTCCATGGTGGTCAGATAGTATACAAGGGATTATTTCAATCCTTTTGTATCTGTTGAGGCTTGATTTGTGACCCACTGTATGGTCTATTTTGGAAAAGGTTCCATGCGGTGCTGAAAAGAAGGTGTACTCTTTTGAGTTTGGGTGAAACAATCTGTAGACGTCTATTAGGTCCATTTGATTTAGGGATTCTGTGAGTGCTTTTATTTCCCTATTTGGTGTCTGTCTAGTTGATCTGTCCCTTGGTGAGAGTGGAGTGTTGAAGTCTCCCACTATTAAGGTATTAGGATCAATGTATGATTTAAGCTTTAATAATGTTTCATTTACGAATGTCGGTGCTCTTGTATTTGGGGCATAGATATTCAAGATTGAGATGTCCTCTTGGTGGATTTTTCCTTTGATGAGAATATAGTGGCCCTCCTTATCTTTTTTGATTAACTTGGGTTGAAAGTCTATTTTATTAGATATTAGGATGGCTACTCCAGCTTGTTTTCTGGAACCATTTGCTTGAAAGACATTTTTCCAGCCCTTTACTCTGAGGTAGTGTTTATCTTTGTTGCATAGGTGTGTTTCTTGGATGCAACAGAATGTTGGATCCTGTTTCCTTAACCATTCTGTTAGCCTGTGTCTTTTTATTGGTGAGTTGAGTCCATTGATATTGATAGATAATAGTGACCAATGCATGTTAGTTCCTTTTGTAATGGAGTCGGTGATCTAATCCTGTTTCATTGCTTGTTTTCTTTTCATTTTTTTGGGATATTATCTGTATGCCCTGTTTTCTTGGGTGAATTTGTTTTCATTGGATTGGAGTTTTCCTTCTAGTATCTTCTGTAGGGATGGTTTGCTGTGTAGATATTGTGTAAATTTAGTTTTGTCATGGAATATTTTGTTTTCTCCATCTGTGTTGATTGAAAGCTTTGCAGGGTATAGTAGTCTGGGTTGACATTTGTGATCTTTTAGAGTCTCCATGATACTTGCCCAGGCCCTTCTGGCTTTCATAGGTTCTGATTAGAAGTCCGGTGTGATTCTGATAGGTCTACCTTCATATGTTACTTGGCCTTTTTCCCTTGCTGCTTTTAATATCTTTTCTTTGTTCTGTAGATTTAGTGTTTTGACTATGATGTGACGTGATGTGTTTCTTTTCTGGTCTAGTCTATTTGGAGTTCTGTAGGCCTCTTGTATATTTATGGACATCTCTTTCTTTAAGTTGGGAAAATTTTCTTCTATGATTTTCTTGAAAATATTTTCTGGACCTTGGAGTCTGGAGTCTTCTTTTTCGTGAATTCCTATTATTCTTAGATTTTGTCTTTTCATAGCATCCTTGATTTCTTGGATATTTTGTGATTGGAACTTTTCTGATTTTACTTTTTCTTTGAGAGAAGTATCCATTTCTGCAAGTGTGTCTTCAGCTCCAGAGATTCTCTCTTCCATCTCTTGTATTCTGTTGGTGATGCTTAATTTTGTGGTTCCTGATCTTTTCTCCAAGTTCTCCAGCTCAAGGGTTTTCTCATTTTGTGTTTTCTTTATTGATTCTAATTCTGTTTTCATGCCTTGAACCATTTTTTTCATGTGTTTGAATTTGGATTCCTGTCTCTCTACGATAGCCTCTATTTCTTTTTTCATTTCCTTCTTATATGCCACTAATTTTTCCTCTACTTGTGTATCTATTTGTTTGGCTATGTTTGCCTGTGTTTCTTTAAGGATATTGTCTATTTCTTCTTTCTTTGCCTCCAATTGACTGGCCATCTCTTTGAAAGACTTGTTCATTTCCTCCTTATGAGCCTCAAATAATTGGGCAAGCATGGCTTTAAAATCATTTTCCTGTGCTTCTGCTGAATTGGTGTATCCATCGATTTTGGGGTTTGCTGGTGAAGACATGATGTCCTGATTTATGTTGGAAGTGTTCTTTGCCTACCCCTGGCCATTGGCTTATCTGAAACCTTCCCTGTTTGTTTTTGGATTCTGCAGATCAGACTGGTGCTGTCTCTCTCTGGTTTCTGGAGAGTTCTTCAGGAAGCTGAGCACTCTCAGCATGTGCTGAGTACTAGCTGTACCTGTGGGAGGAAAGTACACAGGCGCAAACGGGGCAAATGCAAGCGTGTGTGCGCGCGCACGTGTGTGTGTCTGTGTATGTAAGTGTGCGTGGATGAGTTTCTCGAGGGACAGAGTGATGGCTAATGTTGAACCCTTGAGTGTGTGGGAGGGGCTCTGTACTGTATATGTCGCACGCGCTAATGATGATTGCAGCGCAATTTCTGGTATTAACTGTCTTAGCTCCTCAATCAGGCCTACAGGGCAGGAACTTCAATGTCCCTAGTGCCCCTATGTTTCCCAAAGTGGGTATGTGGGTGGGAGGGGGGTTCGATGCCTGGCTTCTGATTTAGAAGGACCCAGGGTCTGGGGAACTGCAGATTCTCAAGGGTGCACTCACTTACAGGCAGGTCTCTTGGCCGAGATCGTGGTATCCGGGGCTCTCTGCTCTGTGGTTTGGCCCTGCTTCTTTGATGTGTTCCGCCAGTTCTGTGCTGCTGTCACTGCCAGGTTCTGAGGTCTTGCTGCAGCTGGAGATTTCAGGGTGGTCACTTCAGCAGGGATGGGGTTATCAGGCTCTCTGTTCTCTGGTTTGGCCCTGGTTAGTCTTAAACTGGAGGGCTGTGGTGCCCCGCCAGTTCAATGCTGCTCCGCTGCCACGTCCCGCTGTAACTGGAGACTGGGTTGCTAGTCCCAATGCTTTCTGGGAAGTCCTGGGATCTCTTCGTTGTGCTCTCCAAGCTTGGGAGGCCCAGCGCCTGGTGTGTCCAGGTTGTATGACGTTTCTGCCTGGTTTTGGTGAGTATATAGCGTATTCTCTGTCACTGTGGGATTGGGCGGGTCGTACCGTCAGTGATGGTGATCCTGCGGATCTAGTATGGTGTCTAGCAGATTCGCGCCCTGGGAGGATGGTGCAGCCGCTGCGCGAATCTGGGACTCCGGGGCACGTACTGCTGGCTTTTGTCTGCCGCTAATGTGCTTGGGGCTCCGTCTCAGCGGCTGTATACCCCAGGCAGTTAGGTCTGCGCTGAGAAAGATGAGTCCACTGTGCCGTTGTGCAGAGGAGGAAGGAGGTCTGGGGGAAGGGAGTGCCGCAAGAACAAAGGATCGTTTCTCTCCTTCCCCAAGCAAGTCCCCGGGTGACCGGAGGCCAAAGTTTTCACCTCCTGCGATGTTCCCTGTTTTTCAGAAATCCTTGCTGTGGTGTTCCTGGGTTGGGGGTCCTTCCATTCTCCAACTCAGAAGATCAGGTATCCCACCACTGCTCAGAAACTGTGTGTGCTAGTCGCCATCTTGGCTCCGCCCCCAAATGCAATTATATTACATGTGTTTTCTCTTCCTTGTCAGTCTGTGGTCATAATATTTAAATTAATATAAATTAATTTATATGTATGTAAATTTATTTCTTTTCTGACTTTGGCCGTGATGAGTACATTTGAAAAGGCTAAAAATCTGTTGGTTACAGTAATAGTTGCAGTAACACTTGTCTGTAGAGAAAAAAGAAATCAATGCTTTCTTTTCCACAGTCTGAATAATTCTAGGGACTAGGGTCTTCATCTAAATCATGGCTGGGGTATAAGGCCATCACAGTCTGTGGTGGTGTATTTGTTATTTTTTATTACAGTAAAAATATGCTGTGACAAAGGCAACTTATAAAACAAAGGGTTTGTTTTGGGCTTACAATTCCAGAGTGTTAGAGTTCATGGTAGTGGAGCAGAGGGAACAGGTGCTGGGGCAAAGTTGAGAGCTTATATCTCAAATCATGAACCAGAAGCAAAGAGAGCCCACATAAAACTGAATCTTTTCAAAACTTACAACATTACCAGAAACAGTCTTCCTCTGTCACTGCCACAATTTCTTATTCTCCAGAACAGCCAACATCTGGGAACCAAATATTCAAATGCTCAAAACTTATAGGCACATTCATTCAAACCATGACAGGTGCATGGAGCTTCCCATCTGAAAGACACACACTCTTCCTGTGTTGAAATGGACTTCAGTAGCTCTTCTAGAAGTTATACATGAGACTGTTCATGCAGCCACTGTTCAGAAGTCAACTATGCTTATTGGTATCAGGGTTTAGTAGGATGTGTAAAGGGAACTACTAACTGTCTAAATAGAAATTCTATTAAACAGTGGTTACATAGCCTGAACATTAAAGGAGGGAGAGGCAACTTTACATGCATTGCTCTCATCTATGTTGTTACTTTGCATGTGGGAAACCAAGTTACCTCTAGGTTCTACAATGGCTTACCTCTTGGGATTTGGAGCAACCTAGAATTTCAAGTGCTTAAAAACAAGTTACTTTATTTTTCTCAACCTGTGCCTGACATGACTGTTCCCTGAGGGTAATGAAAATGCTACAAGACTTGATTCTTAATTAGAACACCATCCTTTAGTCTGAGCTGCCTGTATTAGTTCCTGCTATGCCCATAAGAAAAGAAGAGCAATTTTGACTGTAGAACATTATGAGTTTGGTTGCATGATTGGCATTAGAGCATGACTAATTGTCCTTTCCATTTTTCATAGTCCCCAGTCCAAAGGGGCTTGACTATTCAGTCATATCAGGTCAGCCTCTGCGTTGTTATTTTAGTTAGCTGTTTTACTAGCCATTTCTGTTTTTCTTACATGGAGACATAATATAATTTCAGGATACATTCTAACACCTACCCTAGATACTAGAGTAAAAAGTTGGTACTAAACTATATGTCTGTGTATTTGTGTGTGTACTGACATAAAGGCATAGGAATGTACACATTCAATGTAATATGTGTTCACTATTGTTCCATACATATATGCTATGGCAAAGTTCAGTGCATCAGATAGGTAAACTCAAACATTAACAACAGAAACCAATAATACAATAGCACAGTGATTCCAGAAGACTGTATTTAAAAGACAACTTCAGTGCTCTTGTGTGTTGAGGCATCTAAACTTCTGAAAAATATCACTTGAAAAACATCGTGCGCTACAGACCCAATAATACTGATATCTTCAATACAGTCACAAGGAAGAGAGTATACAGAATTGAGGTAAGGGGCAAGGGAGATCCATAGTCCAGAGCAGAGTAGTGATGTGGCACACACAGTGCCATCTCACCACATGGAATGGACAATAATTGAAACTTGATTAGCTAGAATTGTAAGCCAGAAATGTTCACACACACTTCAGAACACAAAATTTTGATGGTGGATGCACAAAACCTCATAAAACACATACACTCTTATAACTAAAGATAGGAAACTGATTATAACAGGCATGTGTGAAGAAGGGGGAGGGAGGGGCTTATGAGGGGATACAAAGTGAATAAAGTGTAATTAATAAAAAAATTTAAAAAAATAATAAAATGCTACCCACTCTTCTTCTAAGAACACCAATATTATATAAACGTATGTCTTCATATTGAGTTACTTATCTAACAGTGAGAAGTCACTGGATTGATTACCTGTAGATGTTTGCCTAAGGGTGGGACCTCTGGAGAAGTTCCTCATTCCCAGTTAGGATGTCTGTTGATATTGCCACTGTTCATGTACTGTTTGGGCAGTCATTTCTAAGACATACAATCTCATTGCAGACTTCATGATCCTCTAGCTCTTGGTCTTTCTGCTCTCTCTTCCACAGTGCAGGAGTTATGAATACTAAGAGAAGGAGAATGAGCTCTCCCAGGGGCAAACTCTTAATCAATTACCCAGTGCAAAGTGGTCAATCCTGAAGTCATGTGCACAGAAAGAACAAGATGAATTCCACATTCAGCAGGTTTTATTATATGTTCATGCATATATACATATATGCACATATGTATATATAATGATAATCACTGAAGAAAAAGAAATGCTCAATTTGAGAGAAAATTAAGGGGACTATATGAGGAGCTAGAGGGAGGTGAAGAAAAGTAATATAATTATATTTTAACTAAAAAAACAATTTGAAATTTGAATTACATAAATTTAAAACTCTGTATTATCAAAACAAAAAGAATACAGACACTGCATTTGAACTCAGACCTTTTAAAAGACATTATTTTGTACAGTAATTAAAAATAAAATCAATTATTACAAATCAGTGCAGAGCTTCAGTTACAGTAGCTGCCCTGTGTTCACAACATGTTATACAGTAACTCAAGTATTCTATCCATGCAGCAGAGTCTGGTCATGTTAAAGGGGAAGAGCCTCCTCTTTACAGGCTCTCCACACTCCAATCCTTCCTTGCTACAATCAGGCAGCTTACACTATGGGGTATATGGCAAATGTAGCAATTGCACAGTGGTTGTTCCTGTCTCTGGCAATCTTCATGTAGCCACTCATGCCCCATCTTTCACCATGACTGAAAGGAACCATTACATTATCAGAAGTGTGTCCATGCACCTCAAAATTGCAAGTTAGACAATCAGGGACTTAGAACATGGATTTGTATGGAGCATGTGACATCTGCTCCTAAGCACAATGTGACTCTGAGAGCTGTGACCAAATAATATTTATATCCCTGTAAGCAGTCGACATGTGGGCTTGTCTTGAAACTCTCCTCTTGAGTAAAAAAATTCTGAGCTGTTCTCCCCTGAAAATATGAAAAGGATCAGTACTATTCCCTTGTTTCCATCTTTGTGACTACAAACCATGCTCACGACCTCAGTGATGAAACGGTCACAAGAAAAAGTCACTGGATAACAGTGGGATACAAGAGACAGCTACTCCCAGGATTCAAATCATTACTTAATGTGTCTCTTAAACAACACTCACTGTAAGACTTTGTGAGGTGTGCTATATGCTAATACTTCTGCACATGTCAATGAATAAGTGTCTTTTTGCCAGTAGCAATATGCAAGAGGATGAAGATGATACCTGAAACACAAGAGACCAGCTATTACAATCTGTAAAAAGAATCAGGTTTTTACTTTGTGGGAACCAATGTGCCCACGTAGCTCCTGTTATCCCTTTAGTTTCTTTACCTTCTTCTACATCCACACAGTAAGGCTGCAGATGCTGAGAAGATAGTCTCATTCCTTGAAATTCTACAGATTCTCCAGAAGGGTTCATTTATCCTGTGTCATTTCTCATTGTGTCTTAGAAGAAGTGGGGCCTTACCAGGAAGACTTCCGATGCCTTTATGCACTCAACAAGCTCAGTTATTCAGATGTGGCTGAGCTCTAGGATCTTACCCTGCTGCACTTTACTTGAGGCTTAAATAGAGTTTGTGGCCAGTAAGTCAGTCTTGCCCTTCTTCTGATTGGATATGTTGGAAACTGGATTTGGCCTCGAGGCTCTGGGATCTGAGATCTGATCACAGATCTGATCCCACCTGTACTGAGGGGTTAGGGGTGGGCTTCCTCAGTAGACTGTGTGGAGCTGACCCCATAGACCTTATGAGAGGAAGGTGGACAACCAGCCTTTCCTCCTTGGATCACATGACATTTGATGCTTTTTGTTCACAAGTGACTCAAGGAAAACATTTTCTGGTAAAGTTTGTGAAATGTTAGTCTAACAATGTCTTTTTTTAATTGTTTTATTTTTTAATAATTACACTTTATTCACTTTGTATCACTCCTTAAGAGCCTCCCTCTTCCCCTCCCAATCCCACCCTCCATCCTCCTTCTTCACACATGCCCCTCCCCAAGTCCACTGATAGGGAAGGTCATCTTCTCCTTCCTTCTGATCTTAATCTATCAGATCACCTCAGGAGTGGCTCCATTGTCATCTAAAGTGGCCTGGTAAGGCTGCTCCACTCAGGGGGAGGTGATCAAAGAGCAGACCAATCAGATTATGTCAGAGGCAGTCCCTCTTCCCATTACTGTGTAACCCACTTGGACACTGAACTGCCCTGGGGTACATCTGTGCAGGGGTTCTAGGTTTTCTCCATAAGTAGTTCTTGGTTGGAGTATGAGTCTCTGGGAAGTTCCCTGTATTCAAATTTTCTGGTTCTGTTGCTCTCCTTGTAGGGTTCCCGTCCTCTCCAGGAAATGTCTTACTATTTCCCAGTTCTTACATAAAATTCCATTCACTCTGCACAACAGTTGGCCATCAGGCTCAGTATCTGCTTTGATAGTCTGCAGGGCAGAGGCTTTCAGAGGCCCTCTGTGGCAGGTTCCTAGGTTGTTTCCTGTTTTCTTCTTCTTCTGATGTCCATCCTCTTTGCCTTTCAGGATGGGGATTGAGCATTTTAGTCAGGGTCCTCTCTCTTGCTTAGTTTCTTTAGATATACAGATTTTTAGTAGGTTTATCCTATGTTATATGTCTATATGAGTGAGTATATACCGTGTGTGTCTTTCTGCTTCTGAGACAACTCACTCAGGATGATCCTTTCCAGGTCTCACCATTTACCTGCAAATTTCATGATTTCCTTATTTTTCATTGCAGAGTAATACTCCATTGTGTAGATGTACCACAATTTCTGCATCCATTTTTAGTTGAGGGGCATCTGAGCTGTTTCCAGCTTCTGACTATTACAAATAAAGCTGCTACAAACATGGTTGAGCAAATGTCCTTATTGTGTACTTAGCCTCTTTTGGATATATGCCTAGGAGTGGTATGGCTGAATCTTGAGGAAGCGCTATTCCTAGTTGTCTGAGAAAGCACCAGATTGATTTCCAGAGTGGTTGTACAAGTTTACATTCCCACCAGCAGTGCAGGAGAGTTCCCCTTTCTCCACAACCTCTCCAGCATGTGTTATCAATTGAGTTTTTTATCTTGGCCATTCTGATGGGTTTAAGGTGAAATCTCAGCGTTATTTTGATTTGCATTTCCCTAATGGCTAATGATGTTGAGCATTTCTTAAATGTTTCTCTGCCATTCGGTATTTCTCTCGAGACGGTTCTCTGTTTAGCTCTGTTCCCCATTTTTTAAGTGGATTATCTGGTTTGCTGCTTTTCAGCTTCTTCTTTTGTTCTTTATATATACTGGATATTAGTTCTCTGTCAGATAAAGGGTTGGTGAAGATTCTTTCCCAGTCTGTAGGCAGTCGCTTTGTTTTGATGACAGCGTCCTTTACTTTACAGAAGCTTTTCAGTTTCATGAGGTCCCATTTATTGATTGTTGCTCTTAGAGCCTGTTCTGTTGGTGTTCTGTGCAGGAAGTTGTCTCCTGTAACAATGAGTTCTAGGGTATTACCTACTTTTTCTCAAAACCGATTTAATGTGTCTGGTTTTATGGTGAGGTCTTTGATCCACTTGGACTTTAGTTTTGTGCAGGATGATAACTATAGATCTACTTGCATTTTTCTACATGTAGACATCCAGTTAGACCAGCACCATTTGTTAGAGGCTACCTTTTGTCCATTGTATGGTTTTGGTATCTTTGTCAAAGATCAGGTATCCATAAGTGTGTGGGTTTATTTCTGGTTTTTCTGTTCATTTCCATTGATCCACCATTCTGTTTCTATGCCAATACCATGTAGTTGTTATAACTTTTGCTCTATAGTACAACTTAAGATCAAGGATGGAGATACTTCCAGAAGATCTTTTATGGTAGAGGATTGTTTTAGCAATTCTGGGTTTCTTGTTGCTCCATATGAAGTTGAGAATTTTTCTTTCCAGGTTTGTAAAGAATTGTGTTGGTAATTTGATGGGAATTGCTTTGAATCTGTAGATTGCTTTTGGTAAGATGGCCATTTTTACTATGTTAATCCTGCCAAGCCATGAGCATGAGAGATCTTTCCATCTTCTGATATCTTCTTCTAATTCTTTCTTCAGAGACTGGAAATTTTTTTCATACAAGTCTTTGACTTGCTTGGTTAGGGTTACTCAAAGGTACTTTATGTCTTTTGTGCTATTGTGAAGGGTGTTGTTTTCCTAATTTTCTCTCAGCCCTTTTGTCTTTTGTATACAGGAAGGCTACTGATATTTTTGTATGTCTTTTATTATTATTATTATTATTTATTATTATTAATTACACTTTATTCATTTTGTATCCCCCCATAAGCCCTTCCCTCCTACCCTCCCGATCCCACCCTTCCTCCCCTTTCTGCATGCATGCTCCTCCCCAAGTCCACTGATAAGGGAGGTTCTCCTCTCCTTCCTTCTGATCTTAGTCTATCAGATCACATCAGGAATGGCTGCTTTGACTTCTTCTGTGGCCTGGTAAGGCTGCTCACCCCTCAGGGGGAGGTGATCAAAGAGCAGGCCAATCAGTTTATGTCAGAGGCAATCCCTCTTCACATCACTATGTAACCCACTTGGACACTAAACTGCCATGGGCTACATCTGTGCAGGGGGTCTAGGTTATCTCCATGAATAGTCCTTGTTTGGAGTATGAGTCTCTGGGAAGTTCCCTGTGTTCAAATTTTCTTGTTCTGTTGCTCTCCTTGTGTTGACCCTGACCTCTCCAGCTCTTACTATTTCCCACTTCTTACATAAAATTCCATTCACTCTGCCCTTCAGTTGGCCATCAGGCTCAGTATCTGCTTTGATAGTCTGCAGTGCAGAGGCTTTCAGAGGCCCTCTGTGGCAGGTTCCTAGGTTGTTTCCTGTTTTCTTCTTCTGGCTTTCAGAGGCCCTCTGTAGCAGGTTCCTAGGTTGTTTCCTGATTTCTTCTTCTTCTGATGTCCATCCTCTTTGCCTTTCAGGATGGGGATTGAGCATTTTAGTTAGGGTCCTCTCTTTTGTTTAGTTTGTTTAGATGTACCAATTTTAGTGGGTTTATCCTATGTTGTTTGTTTATATGAGTGAGTATATACCATGTGTGTCTTTTTGCTTCTGGGACAACTCACTCAGGATGATCCTTTCCAGGTCCCACCATGTACCTGCAAATTTCATGATTTCCTTATTTTTCATTGCTGAGTAATACTCCATTGTATAGATGTACCACAATTTCTGCATCCATTCTTCAGTTGAGGGGCATCTGAGCTGTTTCCAGCTTTTGGCTATTACAAATAAAGCTGCTACAAAACATGGTTGAGCAAATGTCCTTTTTGTGTACCTCAGCCACTTTTGGATATATGCCTAGGAGTGGTATGGCTGAATCTTGAGGAAGCGCTATTCCTAGTTGTCTGAGAAAGCACCAGATTGATTTCCAGAGTGGTTGTACAAGTTTACATTCCTGGTGGAGAAGGGTTCCCCTTTCTCCACAACCTCTCAAGCATGTGTTGTCACTTGAGTTTTTCATCTTGGCCATTCTGATGGGTGTAAAGTGAAATCTCAGGGTTGTTTTGATTTGCATTTCCCTAATGGCTAATGATGTTGAGCATTCCTTTAAATGCTTCTCTGCCATTTGATATTCCTCTACAGACAGTTCTCTGTTTAGCTCTGTTCCCCACTTTTTAAGTGGATTACTTGGTTTGTTGCTTTTCGTCTTCTTTAGTCCTCTGTCAGATAAAGGGTTGGTGAAGATTCTTTCCCACTCTGTAGGTAGTCGCTTTGTTTTGAGGACAGTGTCCTTCGCTTTACAGAAGATTTTCAGTTTCAGGAGGTCCCATTTATTGATTGTTGCTCTTAGAGCCTGTGCTGTTGGTGTTCTGTTCAGGAAGTTCTCTCCTGTACCAATGAGTTCTAGGGTATTCACCACTTTTTTTTTCTAGCAGATTTAATGTGTCTGGTTTTATGTTGAGGTCTTTGATCCACTTGGACTTCAGTTTTGTGCAGGGTGATAAGTATGGATCTATTTTCATTTTTCTACATATAGACATATAGTTGGACCAGCACCATTTGTTGAAGATGCTATCTTTTTTCCATTGTATGGTTTTGGCATCTTTGTCAAAAATCAGGTGTCCATAAGTGTGTGGGTTTATTTCTTGGTCTTTTGTTCGGTTGCATTGATCCACCATTCTGTTTCTATGCCAGTACAATGCGGTTTTTATAACTGTTGCTCTATAGTACAGCTTGAGATCAGGGATGGAGATATTTTAAGTATGTGTTTACATTAAATTTTAAAATACCTACTAATTCAATATCTGTTGAATAATACCTGTGTTGCTTGACTCAGAACTTTGGGTCTTCTGCTAACAATGTTCATGTTTTTTAGTTTCCCATATTTCACAATAATCCTGATAATTCAAATCATCAGAAATGACAATTATTGCTATCTGACTGTACATCACATCTGATGAAATGTCTTCCTCTTCTCCACACCAGTTGAAATCTTCTGATCCTTACCTGTCTGCAGCAAATATCCTGAACATCTGCCTAGCCAGAGTCCTGCTCATGTAAGCTGTTTCTCTTTCTCTGTAATATTTTTCTATCTAAAGATTCACATTCTTCTCCTTGTCAATAAAATTCCTGTTACATGAATGTATGCTGTGCTTAGTTCCTCTTCTTCAGTGCTGGAGTGACCTATGTATCATCCATTTTCATAGGCATATCCATGACCCCCACTGAAGTTATGTTGTAGTGTCACAGAATAATTTTTCCAGTTAGAAACATTTTCTGTTTCCAACAATATGCTAGGTGAGCAGGCACCTTCATTAAACAAACATGCTGTAGAATATATCAATACCTCAGTGTATACCTAAATTATATTACTATGTTAACAAACATTTCATTTATTTATTCTTCAATTGAAGAATATTTGCCATCATTTGGCTAGTATGATTATTGGAGGTAGAACATTTGTGTGCATATGTCTATTTGACCAAATATGTTCATTTATCATGGGGGTAACACACAACAGGATAATTTCTATGAAAAGTCCTTTAGGGAACAACAGATTGGTTTCCACCACTGGTAGTGTACTCTAGTATTAGATATCTGAATCTTTCTCTCTTTCTCTCTCTGTTTCTTTCACCTTCCCTTCTTTCCTCCTCCCCCTCTCTCCTGTTTTCCCCTCTGTTTACCTTTTTCTATTTCATCTTTTATTTCTTCCATTTTATTTCTCTTTCCTCCTTACTTTCTTTTTTGGGTTTCTTTCCCCCTTTCATTCTTTTTTAAAATCAGTTTGTATCCCATGCAATACATCCTAACCACAGTTTCCCCTTTCTTCATCACTCCCCACTACTCCCTACCTCCACTCTTTTTCAGATCTACTCCTCTTTTATTTCCCTTAAGAAAACAGCAAACATTTTCTCTTTATGACTACTTTGCCATCACCCAATGTTTGTCTGTGAGTCTCCACAGCTGTTTTGAGGTGCTGCTTTGTAGCCTTCTTGGAGGACAACTCTGTCAGGCTCCTGTATGCAAGCTTAGCAGAATATAACTCATAGTGTAAAGGGTTGGCACTCTCTGATAGGGTAGGTCTTTGGATGGGCCAGTCATTGGTTGGGCAGTCACCCAATCTCTGCTCTAGCTGATCTATCTTTATCCCTGCACATCTTGTGGACAGTAAATTTTGGGTCTAAGTTTTCATGGGTCAGTTGGTGTACCCCTCCCTCTCCCAGGAGATTAGTCTAGTTTGAGGGTATATGCTTCAGGCTCCAGCCTCTGTTACTAGGAGTCTCTGCCCTGTGCATGCTACCACTACTTCTATGAGTTCATGTGTCAGTTTTGTTGTGTCTGGAAGACACTGCTTCCTTTGTGTCATCCATCCCCTCTAGCTCTTACAATCTTTTTACATCCTTTTCCTCATAGTTCCCTGAGCCCTGAGGGGACAGCTTTGATGAAGATATCCCATTTAGGACTGGGTGTTACAAGGTCTCTGTTACTCTCTGCACCTTGTAAAGCTGTGGGTATTAGTCCTCATCTCCCACAGGATTAAGCTTCTCTGATAATGGCTGAATGACACACTGACTTATGGGTATAGTAAAATATTGTGAGGATTCATTTTATTGTTATGTTCCTTTGGCAGAAGAATAGTACTTATTTGTCCCCTCGGCCCATGTCCTGTCTAGTCTCAGGTTCTTCAGCCCTGGGAAAGTGTCAGGCATGAGCTCTTTCTCATGGAATGGGTCTCTGAGACAATAAGATAGTGGTTGGTTACTCCAGCAATGTTTGTGCAATTATTGCATAATTACGTAACATAGACTGCATGAATTTTAGCTGCTTTGTTGGTCATTTTTCTCCTGTTACCGTGTATCTTCCAGAACCATAAACACCAGTCAGTAGGGATAAAGGCTCTAGTTAGATACCAGCTCAATTTCTCTGTTTAGGGAAATATATTAGTGTTGTCTTCAACACTAATAAACATCAAGTTTGTGGAGAGCAACTAATAACTTTGGAAATGAGTTGTTTGGGGATGTCTTTGAGGCAACTTTGGCTAAGTACTCAATTAGATGTAACCTGTTTCTAGCACTTGAGTTTTCACTTGTTGAATGATGTGTAGTTGGGGTGTTGTCTCTCCCATTATTTGATGACTACATTTTTGGTCCATATATATTTTAGGAAGCAGGTTTCCATATGTGCCCTCAAATAGCCATTCGTGGAGTTGGCCATTCCTCATAGCTCCTCCTTTACACATCTCTTCCATCCTCTTCTCCATGTGTCTTCCTTCTCTGGTCTTCCATAACAATGTATTCTATTTCCCTTTCTTTGGGAGACTGCCCTCCCTGCTTGTTCCTTAATTGATACCTAATTTTTGTGGTTATATGGATTATAGCAGCAGCAAGATAACATCCTCATACTACATGTTTTGATCATATTCATTCTCTCTTCAAACACTTATCAGCTCCTTGCTAGTTTCTTATTAACTCAGATATGGCCCTTTGTTTCTTTAAACCTTTAATGACCAATCTGTGCTAACCAAATATTCTGCCTGTGGAGCGTTCTAGTACAGATTCTTAAGGAAAACTACTTCTCCTTCTCTCACCAGTTAATTCCCAGTCACTTTGGGGCTAGAGGTGGGACTCTGGCTTAGGCATGTACAAGCCTTTTTCTTGCTGTTACAGTATATGTGAGTTGATGGGGCAACTGCCCTTCCAAAGACACCAGTCTCCTTGTAGTCATCCATTGCCTCTGCCTCACACTCTTTTCATTTCCACTTTCATGATGATCACTGAGGCTGTAGAATAGGGTGTGTTGTGCTGCTTAGTTTCTGTACCTGGCCAGTAGGTGTCTGTATTAATCATCATCTTTGGCAAATAAAAGCTTTTATAAAAGGATTGAGAGATGGAGAAAGAAGCTTCTAAAGCAGTAAGTTTAAATGTCCAGAATAGTAAGAAACAGCAACTCATGCAGGTGTTCCTATTTCATATCCACTGTTCATTATTTTCAACACATGAACACCATTCTATTATTAGACAAATTGTGCAAAACCTGCATTCCCGGTGCAGGGTCTCCATACCGCTCCCTCCCACAAAGAGACTCACAGACCACGGTTCGGTTCGATGCAAAAGCAAGAAGCAGTTTATTCCGATCGCGATGGGGGTCGTCCCTTCAAAGCAGGAGACGACCCCGAGCATACAAAGCACAGAGTTTTTATACCTAAAAAATCAGGCCTTTACATTGACTAGTTAGCAGAAAAGATAGCAGTTATGCAGCTGGCAGCTTACAGTTTCTCAAGGACAGTCCTCCCATCTCTCCCATCTCCCGGTTTTGCGGCTGGCAGCTTACAGCTCCAAGGACAAGTCTTCCCAGTCCCGGGTCCCTTATCTTAAAACAAGCTTGTCCAGTCTTTTGAGGGGGGTCATCTGGTCTGACCCGTGCTCAAGATTTAGTAGCCCTTAATTGCCTGACTTGTTTTGCTTTCTTAGCTGGCCCTTATTCAAGGTCCAGTTGTTTTTCTTTCTAATTTGGGATTGTCCCATTTCTCAATTGTAACCCACTTAACAATTTCTTTTGCAAATTCTGATGGAAAATTTAACACTCTGTTTATTCTCAAACAATATTTTAATGAATTTCATGTCCTATATATTTGGTAGTAATAAGCAAATGAAAGTAAACATATTGTAAAATATTTCAACCTTACATGTAGTGATTAGAAATGTCCATTTCCTCAAAATTTATACAGTAAGCCAATTCTTATGATTTTATTTAAATTTTTATATTTTTACAATTTCAGATGGAAGTACTACATTTACATCAGTTTACCCATCCATCTCTCCCCCCAAAACCTCCAATATCCTTCCTACTTATGCTCAAATTTATAACCTCTTTTTATTATTGTTACACAAATACATGTACATATGTATATTTGCATGTCTCTGTCTTTATGAGTATGTGTATATACACTTATGTGTGAATGCACACACATATATATTAAATATTTAGTCCATTTGGTGTTGTTTGTTATAAAGGTGTTCGGGGCTGACCACTTGACACTGAATAACCTACCAGGGAATTTATTCCTGAGGGAAATTGATTCTCTATCTCTCAGAGGAAATTGGCTGCCTATAACTTTTGATCTTATGGTGGGGTCTTCTAAAATTTATTATACTCACATTGGTGAATTAATTGGTGTTGTCATTATGCAGATCTTGTTTACAAAACAGTATTGCTGAGATTTCATGGGTGCAGTGGTGTGGTTATTAATATTTATTATTGGTTTATCTTTTAGTTAAACATCGGTTAATTGTAAACCACCTGTCTACCCAAATCACTACACAGAGACTGGGATTTATTTAATCAACCTAGAGCACGATGCTGGGCCGTGATTAATCTATCTTATACCTCCGAGCCCACATGGTTTCCTACCATTCAGATTTCACCCATTTTACTTGCTTTTAGTCAGATCTTAGGTCCGGTCGCATCTCTCCATGCGGTTCCAAGACCTCTCCTCCAGATTCTCTCTTTCCTCTCCTGCTTTCTTCTTCCTCCCCCTCTGGACCAGGATGTCCCACCCTATCCCCTCCATTCAGTATTGAGGCTGACTTTTTTATTCGACAATATAGAGAACAAATGGTGGCATGTTTACACAAACTTGAGACATGTGATGCTGAGAATAAACATCAAAATGCAATGTCCACATTGAAGCCAGATAGTGGGGGTGAGAAATCAACATTAATGAACAATGGTAAATTGTGTACATTCCAAAGAACATTATACCAACAATGCAGCATCTCTACCATATCAGGAAAACTCTCTAGCAGCACAAATTTTATTCTTATGCCTCTTGCAATGTTTCTTCACTATTTTTTTTTATTATTTTTAGAGGCTTAGGTATAGAAATTTCATTATAGATGTATTTGTTGGAGATGGTCCATGGTCACTTACTCTCTCCATAATTGACTAATGTAGCTGTCCATAATAGTCTCCATTTTGTGACAGAAGTTTCTTTGATAAAGGGTTGTGAAGGATTATAATTATCTGTGAATAGAATAATATTATTTAGAGCATGGTTATAAATTATATTGGTTTAGGAAAATAGCCATAGCAAATTCTCTTTTAGATTCTCTGACCTCTCCAACCATAGGTAGATAGCTAGATTTACCATATCAAGCCTGAATTCCCTCATACTGGTGGGGACATAAGTCCAATTAGACAGAAGTTGGTTTCCTCGTTAACAAAAGGGTTACTGTTATACTCTTGAGGATATATTACTAGGCCTGTCATTATTATGGTTTGTAGGCATTACAGATGGATGTAATTACTTTTCTCTCTCTCTCTCTCTTTCTCTCTGCACATGTCCACTGTGAGAGTGCATGTGTGTGTACCTGTGTGCCTGCATATGTGTGTTTGTTTAAATGGAGTTATGTTGCATAAGGTTACTCCCCAGAAGAGTCACAGATTATCTAAAAGAATCCTCAGTGCCACATGAGGAAGATGCTCATTTGAGTCGTTGATAAGGTGAGTACAAGAGGATCCCCCAAAAACATAGACACTGGGGCAGGATGGGAGAAGCAGAAAAAGGGGTGAACATAATAGGACAAAGTAAGCACACTGTGATCTGATCTGTTGCTTTAATTTTAATATCTATTTGAAAGTTGTTTTAATGTGAAAGCTATCATTCTTATAAATTCAAAGAGTTATTATTTCTGTCATCATGTTATTAGCACCTTGATCATTATCACTAAACTCCTTCCACCAAACTGACAGTCTGTTCCTGGCATTTCCCAAACAGCCTAGATATATTTTAATTTTAGTGTATTCCTCACAGTAACCTCAAGAAACAAAGCTTACATAAGTGGCTGAAAATCCTCATACAATGTTCTACATTGCTTACCAGGCTGCTGGGACACTATGATTTCAACTTCCAACATAAAATTGTGTATGTAACATATTCTCTGTTCATCTATATCTGGTACACAAAGAACATGTAAAGGATATAAAGCAGTAAAGAGAGAGATGAAGTGAAGTCTACTGAGAAAAATGGTCTTGTTCTGGCTTCAGTGACAACATAAAATATTTATTACAAAAACAATCAAATAATCATCCTTACTAAGGGTATTATGAAAGGGCTGTTTCTTTATGGAACACTCCAAATTTTCCATGACTTATTCTCCAGGTGCTAGCTGATTCACCACATGTTTAGAGACCTGGCAGTCACTCAATGACATGATAATGAGTGACTTTGGAGAGTTCATTTAATTGGTCAAGAAAAGGCTTTTCTTATTTATACTGAAGTTTGCTAAAGAGACTCTGAGCCCTGTCTGTCATTTTTACAGGGACTTCATGAATTTTCTCTTATGTTTCATGGCAAATAACCATTGCAAGACTAATGGTGAGTAGTGGGGAACTTTTTTTTTTTTTTTTTAATAACTGTATGTGGAGGCTACAACTCATATGTATTGGTTCTAATTCTTACACACACAAATAAGTTTAAAATGTTACCTTTAACTTCTTCATATTCTGTGAAACAAGTGTGGTATCATATCCCCATAGCGCTATGACAATGGTAATCAATAATGGCCATAAGAATGTTGTTGACAGATGGCCCCAGAGTGTAGAGCACCTAGGAGCAACAATTATGAGATGTGGCCTTCCCAAAGAGAAAATTCACAATGAGCAAAATATAACATAACCCACGATTCCTTTAGTATAAAGCCTGTGCCCACCCCCAACCCATACCATCTTCCCTTCCTTAAGCAATACTTAACTGCTCACCCCTTGAATTGGGACTTTGATATGGAATCACAATTTCTCCAAATTTTTCACAAGTGGTTCCTCCTGAATTTTCTCACATTCTTTCAAGAACCTTCTAGATAAAATAATGTCTTTACTGTTCTCTTTTTGTCTGAGACCTCCATAGTCTTCACCTCCCACACTATTGAGGAGCCACAGCAAGTACTTCCCAAGGAGTTTGTGAGACTTTTTGAGGCTAAAATCAGCTTCTCACAGCATGTTGATCACAGAGAGGGCAGTTAAATTCTACTGGAGACTCACCTCATAGGCTCTGTGAAGAAGAGGAAGTGGGATCACAGTGCAGGGGTAATACAAATTCCTCCCTATTATGGAAAGATGATTCCAGTAAAGATGTTCACATAACATCTAACATACATGTATAGGAGTGAATTCACATATCCCTTGATAATATCTATAGGCATTTATCTTTATTTTGTTTGCTACATTTTTCATCTATATACACATTCTTCCATCTCAAACACATATCCCCCTTACATTTTGTAAAAGATATGATCTGTGGATAAGAATTTGCAGAATAGATGCAGACACTCTTGAATGACTTCAACTTGGGCACACACAGAGAACACTATTTTGGAAGCTCTATCAGAAAATATCCATCATTGAGTCCCAGTGACCCATGAATCTGGCTCCTGTAGTGAGGTCATCTAAGAAATAAACATAATAATAAATATGAATAACAAATAAATAAAATATAAATAACTAAATAAACAGGAAAATGCGTATAAACAGGAAAAAGGCACTGGGACAAAGGTAGAAATAGTTGATATTAGGTCAGTAGTTTCCATGGGTTCTGGCTTTAAAAATGAGTTACAGAGTTTCTTCAAATATCAAGCTGTTTTAGTGGCTCTCATTACAATTCTGTGTTCAAAATCTTGGTGATTTGAGCTTTGGGGACTACCCTTTCTATGAGCAGTTATGTGAGAGATACAAGCAGAGCCAAGTTCAGCTACTAGATACCTTAGTCAGTGGGTGTTCTATTGCTATGAAGAGACACCATGACCACAGCAATTCTTATAAAGAAAAGCATTTAATTGGGGCTGGCTTACAGTTTCAGATGTTTAGTACATTACCATCATGTTGGGAAGCATGGTGGTATGTAGGCAGGCATGGTAGCTGAGAGTTCTATCTCCAGGCCCAAAGGCAGCAAGAAGACAGAGACTCAGTTGTACTGAGTTGGTGACCTACATATTTATTCTTACTATTCACGGGGTTGGTAGGTTTAAATATTATTCACATAATTTCTCTACACTCTCATATCTTTTTGCTTTCTCATTGAAATAGTCTTCACCTGTCAAATGAACACAGTGAAAAACGTTTCATCAGAAGTATAACCCAAAATATGGTAACTGTTCACTGAGAAGCCACAAGGAACATCTTCCACTTTCTAATATGTTGACTAAGCCACAACACTGCCCTAGTAAGACTAATCTGAGTTTATCACCGCTGCTCTGACTCCCTGGTCACAAAGAGTCATCTCACTTGTAAGGATATACAAGCTGTTCTTTTGCAACAAGGAGGCTCAGGCATCAGAATGACCTCACCTAGGAGAATGTAAATGTCCAAATCTAAAGGGCCATCACTGATGAGGTTTTCAACCCAGAGACATACTTACTTTCATCCCTTGAATCACACACAAAGGCCAGGACATTTTCCACAGCAGACACCTCTACATACTCTAGGATTATTATCTGGAACTTTCAAAGAGTCATTTAAAATTTCCTTTCTTAATTCACTTTTGCTTTGATGTGGTATGTGAGCTCCATTGTCTTAGATCACTTCATAATGTTATTTCTCAGCCACGCATCCCTTTTGTCAAGCTGTTTAAGCTCTTCACTGTAGTGGACAATACCCTTCTTTCCTGTTTATGTAATTGCTGTAATGAATTGAAAAGATGATTTGTCATTGGGAAGTACATTTTACAATGTACTTCTCATATGTAATATAATTGTGTTATAGGTGCTTTCTCTTTGTTTTAAGGCTCTGTTCATGATAAATAATTTAACTTATTTGTTGGTGTGTAAATTTATTTGGTTACATATGTTTTCTCTTCTCCCATAGTGATTAAGTTTACAAATTAAAAGTGTAATAGTTTCTGTGAAGATTTTATTGACACTCTTCCCACACCATTCTAGGTAATACTATGGGACTAATATTGTCACACAGCTCATGGCTGGAGTAAAATGCCACAGCAGTGTGTGGTGGCATGGAGTTTCACACCCTATTCCTGCGTTGAAATAGACTCCAGTAGCTCTTCTGGAAGTTACACATGAGACTGTTCATGCTGTCACTGGGCTAGCCATTATATTGGTGATGGGGTTTTCCGAGACAATTAAATGGAACATATGTCCTGCTAGAAACTCCCTGAACAAGTAATCACCATTAACCAACATCATTCATTCCAGTGCCTGACTCTTGCTTTAGAAGGCTAGCTGTGTATCTAACAAAACAAGTGCTAAAACAATAATTAAAGTCATGTGACTTCTTCAGTATTATACTGGTGAACTCAAGTCATGCTTGTTTACCTTTAAGTCCACACTGTGTGTTTGCATGATTATGACTAAAAGTAAGCATGAGCCTCTCTTGCAGTTCAGTACTGAAGCTTTCCTCCTCACAGTCCACCTGCTATCACTTCTTGCTTTTCTTTTGCTCATACAAAGTAAACCTCTAGAAAGAACTTTTTTTTCAGATTCTGCAAAGTGCAAACTCCTGCATTATTTGTATTTCTCATCCCAGAAATGCCTGTGCCCCACACTCTCTGGATGTCCTGGAACCAGATGCTGCATGCCCCAGAGACTTAGGGTGGAAACAAGCAGGACTGACCAAAACCAAAACAAAACAAAATTTCTATGAAGCCAATGAAATGATTTCTAGTGATGTTTTGTCATACTCAATGATCAGTGCCTGGCCCTGTCATCATCAGGGAGGCTTCGAATGGCAGCTGATGGGAGCAGATGTATAGATCCTCACCAAAATATTAGACAAAAACATAGATCCTTCTTTAAATTTCAGTTTATTTATTCACATCCCAAGGATTCTTCCTACATCCTCTCCTCCCAGTATCGTACTTCCCATGCTTCCTTCTTTTCCTTTTTCTTCCTCCCAGAAAAAGGAAGCCCCCTCCCTTGAATCAGCCCTCCCCAGCACATCAAGCCACATCAGGACTGAGCATATCTTTATCCCTTGAGGACAGGAGCCTAACTTCTCTGTCATCTGGGAGGGTCCAGCTACTAGTGGGTCTAGACTTGTTTTATCTTTTGCAGCCATGCATGGGGCAGAGCTCTGAGGATCCTGAGGAAGTGAAAACATAATTCTTTTTTTAATTTAATTTAATTTAATTTAATTTAATTTTAATCACAGGACATTCACTTGTATCCCAGCCATAGTCCCCTCCCCTTTTCCCTCCCAATCCCACCCCCCTCCCTCATCTTCTCCCTGCCCTCTTCCAAGTCCACTGATAGGGAAGGTCTTCCTCCACTTCCATCTGACCCTAGCCTATCAGGTATCTTCAGGGCTGGCTGCAAAAGAGAAAACAAGTAACAGGACGGGAGCCTACCACAGAGGGCATCTGGCAGACTCTACCTAGCAGTGTATCAAAGAAGATGCTGAAAACATAATTCTTAAATGTACCCAAGACCTCCACTGCATCGAGACCTCCATATGTTCTCTCAAGTCCCTATGTTAGTACTGACCGACAGTGAGCCCTGGAAATGGTGGTTGTAAGAGTTATAGGAAACCAATGTGTAAACATCTCACAACACTAGGTAACTTATTGTTATGTCTTTGTAAGTCCCATATTAAATGTAAGAGGCATGGTAGGAGGAATCATTTCTACTTCATTCTCTTGACTGCCAGCCTATTAAAGGGATTTCTATTCACAGACACAAGCCAATGGCCGTTGTGTACACACATGGATTTTTCATTTTAAATATTTTAATTGTCTCTTTCTCCAATCACCATGAGACATCTTGATTGATTTTCATTTTTATTCATTTCATTCATAGAAATGATGTCTCACTATGTCGAACAGGCTGAGCTGTATTTGGTAGACCAGATTTTCCAAATTGGAGAAATCTGACTGCCTCTGCCTTCATAGTGATTGATTAAAAGTATACACCACAATTAAAAATATATATATATATATATACACACACCACTATAAGTGGGTGTGTGTGTGTGCATCGCATGTGTGTGTGTGTGTGTGTGTATGTGTGTGTTTGTGTGTGTTGCTGAGTTTTACATGACTATCAAAGCAGATGCTGAGACTTATGGCAAACCTTTGGGCAGAGTGCAGGGAATCTTATGAAAGAAGTGGGAAATAATAGTTAGATCTAGAGGGGACAGGAGCTTCACAAGGAAAGCAACAGAACTAAAAAATCCAACCAAGTACCATGCATGGAGATAACCTAGAACCCCTGCACAGATGTAGCCCATGGCAGTTCAGTGTCCAAGTGGATTCCATAGTAATGGAATCAGGGACTGTCTCTGACATAAACTGATTGGCCTGCTCTTTGATCACCTCCCCCTGAGGGGGAAGGGTGGAGCAGCCTTACCAGGCCATATAGGAAGACAAGGTAGCCACTCCTGATGAGACCAAATAGACTAGGATCAGAAGAAAGGAAAAGAAGACCTCCCCTATCAGTGGACTTGGGGAGGGGCATGCATGGAAAACGGGGAGGAAGGGAGGGGTTGGTAGGGGAGGAGGAAGGGAGCTACAGGGGGGGGGATAGATACAAAGTGAATAAAGTGTAACTGATAAAAAATTTTAAAAAATGAATTTCAGCACTCATCTAAATTTGACTTTATTATTTTTATTAATTACTTTACCTATCTAGTTTATATCTTAATCAGAACTTCCCCTTCCTCCTTTCCTCCTACTCTCTTCCATCTCACTTCCCTTTCCTCCCTTTCTTCTCAAAAAGGAGAGGACTTCCGGGAATATCAATCAGCCGTGTCATATCATGTTGCAACAAGACTAGATACATCTTCCACTGTTAGGGCTAGACAAGACAGCCCAGTTAGTGCAAAAGGTTCCAAAAACAGGCAACAGGGTCAGAGACAGCCTGTTCTCTTGCTTTTAGGAGTCCCACATGAAGACCCAACTTACAACTGTTATATGTGCAGAGGGCCTATGTCAGTCCCATACATATTCTCTGTTTGGCTCTCTGCTCTCTTTCGGGGCTCCTGTGGCCCAGGGTAGTTGATTCAGTAGGTTTTTTTGTGGTGTCCTTGACCCATATGGCTGCTTCAATCCTGCCTCCCTCTGTTCCACAGAATCCCCCAAGCTCTGCCTAGTGTTCCTATGGATCTCTACATTTGTTTCCATCACTTGCTGGGTCAAGCTTCTCTGATGACAGTTATGCTAGGCTCTTGTCTGCAAGTATAGCAGAATATCATTTACAGTGTCAGGATTGAGCATCTTCTCATGGCATGGGTCTCAAGCCAGAATAGTCATTGGTTGACCAGTTCTTCAATTTCTGCTCCATCCTTTACATCTGTTAGCAGGTCAGATTGTGGGTCTAAGGTTTTATGGATAGGTTGATGTCCCAATCCTTCCACTGGAGTCTTGCCTGGTTACAGTGACATCATGAAATTTGCAGGCAAATGAATGGAGGTAGAATAAATCATTCTGAGTTAACTCCAACCTAGATAGACAAACATGGTATGTACCCACTTATAAATGGCTTTTGGTAAGAAAATACAACATAACTATGCTAAAATCCACTTGCCCCCAAAAGATAAGTAAAACGGGACCATTTGAATCTCACTGATAAAGGGAAATAAATTTGACATTAAGGGTGAGGAGAGGGAGGAGATTGAAGGAGGGACGGGTGAGGATGGGAACATGAGGGATGAAGTGAAAGGAGAAAGACAAAGAGAGTACTGACAAAGACATCTGGAATGAGGGTGTGCATTTTTGGAATTAGGTAGAAACCTAGGACAGTGAAAATTCCAAGATATATGAGGGTACCCTAGCTAAGACTCCTTCTCCATTTCCATTTTCTATATTCTGTCTATATCTGACAGAGGGCTAATATCCAGAATATATAAAGAACTCAAGAAGTTAAAAAGGAACAAATCAAGCAATCCAATTAAAAAAATGGGGTATAGACAGAGAATTCTCAATAGAGGAATATCGAATGGCAGAGAAACACTTAAAGAAATGCTCAACTTCCTTAATCATCAGGGAAATGCAAATCAAAACGACCCTGGGATTTCACCTTACACCCATCAGAATGGCTAAGATCAAAAACTCAAGTGACAATACATGCTGGAGAGGATGTGGAGAAAGGGGAACCCTCCTCCATTGCTGGTGGGAATGTAAACTTGTACAACCATTCTGGAAATCAATCTGGCGCTTTCTCAGACACTTAGGAATAGTTCTTCCTCAAGATCCAGCTGTATCACTCCTAGGCATATATCCAAAATATGCTCAAGCACACAACAAGGGCATTTGCATAATCATCTTCCTAGCAGCTTTATTTGTAGTAGGCCCAACCTGGAAACAACCCAGATGTCCCTCAACTGAGGAATGAATACAGAAATTGTGGTACAATTACACAATGAAATACTACTCAGCAATAAAAACAAGAAAATCATGAAATTTGTAGGCAAATGGTGGGAACTAGAAAAGATCATCCTAAGTGAAGTATCACAGAAGCAGAAAGACACACATGGTATATATTCACTTATAAATGGATATTAGACATATAATATAAGATAAACATATTAACATCTTTACACCTAAAGAATCTAAGTGAGGAGGAGGACCCTGGGTAATATGATCAATCCTCAATTAGAAAGGCAAATGGGACAGATATTGGAAAAGGGAGAAAACAGGGAACAGGACAGGAGACTACCACAGAGGGCCTCTGAAAGACTCTTCCCTGCAGGGTATCAAAGCAGATGCTGAGACTCAGAGCCAAACTTTGGGAGGAGTGCAGGGAATCTTATGAAATAAGGGGGAGAAAGAAAGACCTGAAGAGGAGAGGAGCTCCATAATGAGAGCAACAGAACCAAAAACTCTGGGCCCAGGTGTCTTTTCTGAGACTGATACTCCAACCAAAGACCAGGCATAGAGATAACTTAGAACCCCCGCACAGATGTAACCCCTGGCAGCTCAGTCTCCAAGTAGGTACCCTAGTAAGGGGAACAGAGACTGTTTCTGACATGAACTCAGTGGCTGGCTCTTTGATCATCTCTCCCCTGGGTGGGGAACAGCCTTACCAGGCCACAGAGGAAAGCAATGCAGCCACTTCTGATGAGACCTGATAGGCTTAATGGACTTGGAGAAGGTCATGGGAGGAGATGAGGGAGCAAGGGTAGGATTGGGAGGTAATGAGGGAGGCGTCTACAGCTGGAATACAAAGTGAATACATTGTAATTATTATAAAAAAATAAAATATTAAAGATATAAATAAAATTATAGCATACTTGAGGTGTGGCTTGTTAGTTTGACTAATGCTTTTAAGATCATTATATATACCGTAGAATTTTTTAATATTTCACTTTCTAGCTATAATATTCCACTGATTTAATGTGCATTTCATTCTGGTCTGAGTATTGGTACTTGTGTTCATATAAACACTGAGTTTGAATAAAACATGAAAGCTTGTGTTTGCATAAACAAACATTTTCAGGTATCTTCAGGGCTGGTTAAAAAGTCCTCCTCTGTGGCCTAGCAGGACTGCTCCTCCCTTGGGGGGTGGGGAGGTCAAAGAGACTGCCATTGAGTTCCTACCTGATAAAACAGGGCCAGATGAAAGGGGAGGAGGTCCTCCCCAATCCGTGGACTTGGAAAGGGGCAGGGAGAAGCTGAGGGAGGGAAGGTGGGATTGGGAGGGAATAAGGGAAAGGGATACAGCTGGGATACAGAGTTAATAAAATGTAACTAATACTAATAAACATTAAAAAAATCAAGAAAAGAGAAAGAAAGCAAATTATACAGCAAAAAAATAAAACACAAAATTTTACATTTTGCACAGATAAGCAAACAAAAGTAATGCAATTTGTTATATTCATGATTAAAGTTATTTTATATTAATTATTAATTGATAGAGTAATTACAACTTTAACTATACATTTCCATTAAATTAACCAAAAAATAAAGTATTATAAATAAAAAAGTCGAAGTTTAAAAAAAACATTTTTATTTGTTCTGAGGTTATATGTATGTATATATATATATGTATATATATGTATATATATATACATATATATATATGTAGGTCATGTGACCTTTTCTTATGAACATCAGACTGGTTTCCACTATTGCTCTTTTGTCTATATACTAGAAGCATAAGTGCAGATTTAGTACCAGTCTGATAACATCTCTCTCTCCACGAAGTCTCTATCCTTTTGTTTGTTCATTTGCTTGTTTCTTCCATTCTTTATTTTTTCTATTTTATCTGTTTTCCTCCATCATTTTATGCTTTGCTCAAGACTATGTTGGAGGATGTTTTCAGTGTAAAAGAGTCTCATCCTTGGTGCTGACTATGCAGCCAATGGGATTTACTGGAACAGTATGTGAAAATTGCTTTATTCAAGCCTGATTTGCCTTAAAGAGACAGTGAAGTTGTCAGAACCCTGCAAAATCAGCTCTAACTAAGACACCATCCAGCTAGATGTCTTTCTCCATATATAACAGATTCACATTAACACGATGATTAGAAGACCCCGCCTCCTGATTCCACCACTATAGAGGAAGCCTAGAACATTAAGACACTACAGAAATGGTCCTGGAGCTATGTTGTTTTCTCTAATTAGTTTGTGGACAGTTTCATGGGAGTTATTAGCTCACACTCACCTGACTCCACCTTTCCTTCTCACATCTGAACATCATTAACTACAAACCTTTCTGTGACTTTTTAGAAAACATTAAGTCTAATTGTTGCTCCACAAATATTTGTGGATGCGTGATATTTCACTGGTGTGGTTGGCTTATCAAGGGCTACAGTCTTAGAGAACAATGATTCTGCCTCTTCCAGTAGCTAAAACATGTCAGTAGCTCCATGTCTAGGAATGGGATTGCATGCCTAGCTGCCTTGTCCATGCTGGGATTTGTTTTGCTTATCTTACACAGGGCTACTGTGTACTCTCACATTAATGGTGAGTTGATTCATGCAGCGACCCCTCTGTGTCCAGAAGACACTGTTTCCTTGTAGTTATCAACTCCCTCTGGCTCTCACACTGTATCCTTCCACCCTTCCACAGTGATATCTGAACATGGAGGAAGGGTAATTGTCTGTTTCTTTTCCAGCTGAGCACCTTGCAGTCTCAGTCTTATTAACTAGTTAGATGTCTTTGTGTTAATCACCACCTTCTTCAAGTTGAAGCTTCCATAAATGGGTTGAGAGGTGTATTAATATGGGTGTGTAATAATTCATCAGGACTTCATTTAGTACGGTTTTTAGTAACATTATAGAAATGTTCACTCCTGGTGCCTGTGATCTGTCTAGTCAAAGGTTTTTTTAGCTGAATAATAGTGCCAATTGTTGATTTCACCTTGTGAAGCAGGATTTGAGTCCAATCAGAGAGTGATTGATTAGACCCATGAAGTTCATGTCACTATTGCACCAGTGAGGGTTCAAAGCTGAGTAAAACTGATGGCTACTTTTCTACAGTATTGAAAGCTATCCAGTAGGAATGAAGACTTTAGGTCAGTACTAGATTCATTTTTCGATGTTCTGTGACAGATATATGATGTTTTTTTTTAAATAGGGTCTTGCTATCAAGTTCTGGTGGGTAACTAATACTATTGGCTGTGACCGCTACAGTTTTGGGGTGTCTAGTGAACTCCTTTGTCTAATCCCCCTAAAAAAAGTAACCCATTCCTTTCTCTGTCTCTGTTTCTATCTGTCTCTATCTACTGATCATCTATGTATCTACCTTCCCCGTCTCTCTTCTCTCTGTTTCTCTAGAACTCTTTATTTACAATGCATAAACATCATTCTGTTGTTAGATACTTTAACTAATCCCATTTAACAATCCATGTTAACAAAGCAATTGATTGCTTATATCTTTTCATTTAAAGGGCCTTTATAAATTTTGTTCCATCCATATTGACAATACAAATGGTTTTGTCATTGAAGGAATTTTATTTAACCAATAATACTCGTTGCTATTGTTAGGGTGATGGTAATGATGATTATGATGTTGATGATAGAAAAATAAAATTGTTACTTTGGCTCACTACTCTAGAGGGATAAAAGTTCATCATGGAACACAGTCATAGAAGAAAGAAAAGAAAAGCTAAGAGCCCACAATTAGCATAACACAAAACAAAAAGCTGAAAGGAGAATGAGGCTATATAATCAGAAAACTGTCCCCAGTGACATCATTTCTCTATCAAAATTGTACCTATGAAACCTCTTTAACTGGAACCCAATTTTCAAATACCAAAGCTGATGAGGGGATGTTTATCATCAACAAAATATGTTTTTTGTGAGTTTTTGTTGTTGTTGTTGTTGTTTTCTTTGCCTCCCTGGTGCTCTTTTAGAACTGTTTCATTGGTAATTTGCTCATTTTTCCCTTTCTGTATCAACACATATTCTTTTCATTTATCTTTAGGTAGTTGCAGAGATCTTGTTGTTCTTCTCATTTCAAATTACTTTGAAAAATATATTGTTGCATATTGGGGGAGAGAATATAGAATACAGGAAAGATGGGGTATGACACAAAGCATTCAAAGTAACTGCCTCCTACTTTCCCTTTAGCCCTTGAAGCAATTCAGCCATCAGAATACCAGACTGTTGGTCTAATTAACAACAAAGCCTTAGCTAAATTCCTGCCTGTGCTGTGGTTCTTGGTCTTATTACTTATGAAATGGAAATAATCCTCCTAATAGGAATAATCCTCCTAACAGGAATGTCATGAAAATAAATCATGTGTACAAAAATTGCAGAGCATAGTTAGTGGCTTGGACACAGCACAGTGAGTGCTCTAAGCTGTAGATATTATTATTAATCACAGTCCAGTTTTCCATTTGCTCCTGAGTTTATGGAGACGTCATAACTTAATTATTCTGGGGAGGACTGGAGCTCAACAAGGAGAGCAACAGAACCAAAAAATCTGGGCCCAAGTGTCTTTTCTGAGATTGATACTCCAACCAAGAACCATACATGGAGATAACCTAGAACCCCTGCACAGATGTAGCCCATGGCAGCTCAGTCTCCAAGTGGGCACCCTAGTAACGGGAACAGGGACTGTCTCTGACATGAACTCTGTGGCTGGTTTTTTGATCACCTCCCCCTGGGGGTGGTAGCCTTACCAGGCCACAGAGGAAGACAATGCAGCCAGTACTGATGAGACCTGATAGTTTAGGGTCAGATGGAAGGGGAGGAAGACCTCCCCTATCAATGGACTTGGAGAGGAGCATGGGAGGAGATGAGGAAAGGAGGAAAGGATTGGGAGGTAATGAGGAGGGGGATATAGCTGGGATACAAAGTGAACAAATTGTAGTAAATGAAAAATTTTAAGACAATATATTCTGATTAGGGCTTCTCCTTTCTTAACTATGCCTAGACTTCCACACATATCCAAATTACTCTATTTCATTCTATCTCTCATTAGGATAAAAATAAGCATCTAAATAATATTAATAATAATAATTAAATTAAATTAGCCAAAATAATAAAGCATACTAGGACCACAACAAATAAAAATTAAAAACAGGAGAAAAGGAGTCAAAGAAAAAGCTCATGAAACACATACAATTCCACACACATTCATAGCACAGAAATTCCATAAAAATACAAAATTGGAAAACATAATATATAGGCAAAGTAAAAACTAAAAAATAAAACAACAAACAAACAAAAAAGTAAGCCCTGGGGCAGGGGGAGCCAAGATGGTGGTGCCGGGAGAGCACTATGTCTGAGAAGTGGGACAGCACTCTCTGTGCAGCGACCAGGAGACTGAACTCTGGGCCCTAAAACTACAGCGATCGTGTTTCCCAGGTGAGGGGCGGCTCCAACAGCATGGGAATCAGTCAGTTCCACTCTCAGGCTGCCCGAGAGAAGAAGAAATCCCGGGTAACACGGGCACTGGGTCTCCGGCCAGAGACATGCCTGCGTGTCCCGATCACTTTCCCAGGCTGATTGGTGGGCACAAGGATGCCTGAGACTGGGAGTTCCAGTCACAAGAAAACCCCACGGGGAAGCAAAGTTGAGAGTCTGATCACGGGTCACCCAGTCTTTCCCTGGAAGGTCTGGAAGGCCGAGGGTACCCGCCACCATCACAACTGAGCTCCCGCCACGCTGAGAGCTGCGCGCCCAGCTCACCAGTACAGATGAGCTGCGCGCCCCAGTGCAAAAGAGACTGGGAATCTCTTGTCAGGAGAGGGCCCCACAGGGAAGGAAGAAACCGTGCTGCTGGGGTCACCTAGGCTTTGCCTGGGGAAAGTCTCACAGACCACAGATTGCAAACAGGTGACTACGCCCAGCCATCACAGATCCAGGCCCAAGCAGGGAGCACAGTTATTGGGAACCCAGTTCACACAGAATAGCAGGAGGGTGCATGCTCCACCAGTCCAGAGGACTGCTTTGAACTACTCCTTACAGACAGAACTGTGTGCCCCAAGACACCAGAGTCTTAGAGTCACTGTCTGGAGAAACTCTCGAAAGGAACAAGGAACGAAGGAAAGGGGACAGACTTAGACAACCCAGTATATCCCCGGAAAAGGTACCACAGACTGGCCCAACCCAGGGAACTGCTGTGCCCCAGATAGCCTGCTGTTACCAGGAGAGCAGTACTCACTCACCACAGATTACCTCTTGGGTTCTGGGGCACAGAGCCCCAACCTCAGACCTACAAAAGACTGGGAACCCTGAGATCAACACCCAGATACTGCTCTACGGAGCAACCAGTTATCCCTAACAAAACCAACCAAACCACGGGATAGACAGGTTACAGCAACTGATCACTAAATTTACAGCAAGAAACCCAGAAGGAGGGCAGCCTGAGGACTTCTCCCAGTGAGAGGAGAACCCTCTTGACTAATCAGGACCACAGTTACCACCCAGGTCTCTATGCCTGAGGTGAGCTGTAGCAATTCCTGAAAAACACCTGCCATCCAGTGACTATACCCAAAAAGCTGAGAAGACTTCCTTCAGGAAAAACCATCTTCCTGCCAAAGGGATTATTTCCACCACAGGAGTCCAGGAACAACCAGAAACTAACTTCAAACAACTAAGATAGCCCAATGGGTAGAGGACAGCATAAAAGATCAACCAACAAAAGCCAGAGCAATATGGCATCACCAGAACCCAGTTATCCAGGGGCAAATAGCCCTAGACACCCCAGCATAATTGAAATTCAAGAAGGTGAGCTAACATCTATGCTCATGAAGAAGATAACAGAGGAAACAAATAAAATATGAAAAGAAATAGAGGAAGCTGCAGCCAAACAGTCTGGAGCCTTTAGAGAGGAAATGCTTAAGTCACTGAATGAAATAAAAGAAACAGAGGATTGTTCAAACAAACAGCTGAAGGAATTGATGGTAAAAACATGAAAATACAGTCAGACAGGTGAAGGAAACCAACAAAATAGCTCAAGACCTGAAGATAGAATTGGAAAAGTTAAAAAAAAAAACACAATTGGAAGAAATTGTGGAGAGAAAGAACTTAGGGAAGAAAGCAGGAACTAAAGAGGTTAGCATAACCAATAGGCTACAAAAAAATGGAAGAAAGAATCTCAGGTGTCAGACCTCCTTCCTCCTCCGCACAGCGGCACAGCGGACTCATCTTTCTCAGCGCAGACCTAACTGCCTGGGGTATACAACCGCTGAGACGGAGCCCCAACCACTTTAGCAGCAGACAAAAGCCAGCAGTACGTACCCCGGAGTCCCAGATTCGCGCAGCGGCTGCACCATCCTCCCAGGGCGCGAATCTGCTAGGCACCATACTAGCTCCGCAGGATCGCCATCACTGACGGTACGGCCCGCCCAATCCCACAGTGACAGAGAATATGTTATTTACTCACCGAAACCAGGCAGAAACGTCATACAACCTGGACACACCAGGCACTGGGCCTCCCAAGCTTGGAGAGCACAACGAAGAGATTCCAGGACTTCCCAGAAAGCATTGGGACTAGCAAGCCAGTCTCTGGTTACAGCAGGACGTGGCAGCGGAGCAGTACTGAACTGGCGGGGCACCACAGCCCTCCAGTTTAAGACTAACCAGGGCCAAACCAGAGAACAGAGAGCCTGATAACCCCATCCCTGCTGAAGTGACCACCCTGAAATCTCCAGCTGCAGCAAGACCTCAGAACCTGGCAGTGACAGCAGCACAGAACTGGCGGAACACATCAAAGAAGCAGGGCCAAACCACAGAGCAGAGAGCCCCGGATACCACGATCTCGGCCAAGAGACCTGCCTGTAAGTGAGTGCACCCTTGAGAATCTGCAGTTCCCCAGACCCTGGGTCCTTCTAAATCAGAAGCCAGGCATCGAACCCCCCTCCCACCCACATACCCACTTTGGGAAACAGAGGGGCACTAGGGACATTGAAGTTCCTGCCCTGTGGGCCTGATTGAGGAGCTAAGACAGTTAATACCAGAAATTGCGCTGCAATCATCATTAGCGCGTGCGACATATACAGTACAGAGCCCCTCCCACACACTCAAGGGTTCAACATTAGCCATCACTGTCCCTCGAGAAACTCATCCACGCACACTTACACACACAGACACACACGCGCGCGCGCACACACACACACACACACACACACGTTTGCATTTACCCCGTTTGCGCCTGCGTACTTTCCTCCCACAGGTACAGCTAGTCCTCAGCACACGCTGAGAGTGCTCAGCTTCCTGAAGAACTCTCCAGAAACCAGAGAGAGACAGCACCAGTCTGATCTGCAGAATCCAAAAACAAACAGGGAAGGTTTCAGATAAGCCAATGGCCAGAGGTAGGCGAAAGAACACTTCCAACATAAATCAGGACATCATGACTTCACCAGCAAACCCCAAAATCGATGGGTACTCCAATTCAGCAGAAGCACAGGAAAATGATTTTAAAGCCATGCTTGCCCAATTATTTGAGGCTCATAAGGAGGAAATGAACAAGTCTTTCAAAGAGATGGCCAGTCAATTGGAGGCAAAGAAAGAAGAAATAGACAATATCCTTAAAGAAACACAGGCAAACATAGCCAAACAAATAGATACACAAGTAGAGGAAAAATTAGTGGCATATAAGAAGGAAATGAAAAAAGAAATAGAGGCCATCGTAGAGAGACAGGAATCCAAATTCAAACACATGAAAGAAATGGTGCAAGGCATGAAAACAGAATTAGAATCAATAAAGAAAACACAAAATGAGAAAACCCTTGAGCTGGAGAACTTGGAGAAAAGATCAGGAACAACAAAAGTAAGCATCACCAACAGAATACAAGAGATGGAAGAGAGAATCTCTGGAGCTGAAGACACACTTGCAGAAATGGATACTTCTCTCAAAGAAAAAGTAAAATCAGAAAAGTTCCAATCACAAAATATCCAAGAAATCAAGGATGCTATGAAAAGACAAAATCTAAGAATAATAGGAATTCACGAAAAAGAAGACTCCAGACTCCAAGGTCCAGAAAATATTTTCAAGAAAATCATAGAAGAAAATTTTCCCAACTTAAAGAAAGAGATGTCCATAAATATACAAGAGGCCTACAGAACTCCAAATAGACTAGACCAGAAAAGAAACACATCACGTCACATCATAGTCAAAACACTAAATCTACAGAACAAAGAAAAGATATTAAAAGCAGCAAGGGAAAAAGGCCAAGTAACATATGAAGGTAGACCTATCAGAATCATGCCGGACTTCTCATCAGAAACTATGAAAGCCAGAAGGGCCTGGGCAAGTATCATGGAGACTCTAAGAGATCACAAATGTCAACCCAGACTACTATACCCTGCAAAGCTTTCAATCAACATAGATGGAGAAAACAAAATATTCCATGACAAAGCTAAATTTATACAATATCTACACAGCAAACCATCCCTACAGAAGATACTAGAAGGAAAACTCCAATCCAATGAAAACAAATTCACCCAAGAAAACAGGGCATACAGATAATGTCCCAACAAAAATGAAAAGAAAACAAGCAATGAATCAGGGTTAGATCATCGACTCCATTACAAAAGGAACTAACATGCATTGGTCACTATTATCAATCAATATCAATGGACTCAACTCACCAATAAAAAGACACAGGCTAACAGAATGGTTAAGGAAACAGGATCCAACATTCTGTTGCATCCAAGAAACACACCTATGCAACAAAGACAAACACTACCTCAGAGTAAAGGGCTGGAAAACTGTTTTTCAAGCAAACGGTTCCAGAAAACAAGCTGGAGTAGCCATCCTAATATCTAATAAATTAGACTTTCAACCCAAGTTAATCAAAAAAGATAAGGAGGGCCACTATATTCTCATCAAAGGAAAAATCCACCAAGAGGACATCACAATCTTGAATATCTATGCCCCAAATACAAGAGCACCGACATTCGTAAATGAAACATTATTAAAGCTTAAATCATACATTGATCCTAATACCTTAATAGTGGGAGATTTCAACACTCCACTCTCACCAAGGGACAGATCAACTAGACAGACACCAAATAGGGAAATAAAAGCACTCACAGAATCCCTAAACAAATGGACCTAATAGACGTCTACAGATCATTTCACCCAAACTCAAAAGAGTACACCTTCTTTTCAGCACCCCATGGAACCTTTTCCAAAATAGACCATATAGTGGGCCACAAAGCAAGCCTCAACAGATACAAAAGGATTAAAATAATCCCTTGTATACTATCTGACCACCATGGACTAAAGCTCGACCTCAACAACAACAGAAACAACAAAAAGCCGACACGCACATGGAAACTAAACAACTTACTACTCAATGACAGCTGGGTTAAGGAAGAAATAAAGAAAGAAATTAAAGACTTCCTAGAATTCAATGAAAAGGAAGGCACAACATACCCAAATTTATGGGACACACTGAAAGCAGTGCTCAGAGGAAAATTTATAGCACTAAGTGCCTGCAAGAAGAAATTCGTAACATCACATACAAACAACTTAATGGCCCAACTGAAAACCCTAGAACAAAAAGAAGCAGATATACCCAAAAGGAGCAGACGGGTGGAAATAATCAAACTAAGGGCTGAAATCAATCAACTAGAAACAAATAAAACTATCCAAAGAATCAATGAAACAAAAAGCTGGTTCTTTGAGAAAATCAACAAGATAGACAAACCCTTAGCCAAACTAACTAAAAAGCAGAGAGAAACTATCCAGATCAGCAAAATCAGAAATGAAAACGGGGACATAACCACAGACACTGAGGAAATCCAAACAATTATTAGGTCATACTACAAAAGCCTATATGCCACAAAATTTGAGAATCTAAATGAAATGGATAATTTTCTTGAAAGATTCCATCTACCAAAACTAAGTCAAGATCAGGTAGAAAGACTGAATAGCCCTATATCTCCCAAGGAAATCGAATCAGTCATTAACAGTCTCCCCTCCAAAAAAAGCCCTGGACCAGATGGCTTCAGCGCAGAATTCTACAAGACCTTCAAAGAAGTGCTAACTCCAATTCTCCTCAAGCTATTCCACAAAATAGAAACAGAAGGAACACTACCAAACTCATTCTATGAAGCCACAGTCACCTTAATACCTAAACCACACAAAGACCCAACAAAAAAAGAGAACTTTAGGCCTATCTCTCTTATGAACATTGACGCAAAAATACTCAATAAAATACTTGCAAACCGAATCCAAGAACACATCAAAGATATCATCCACCATGACCAAGTAGGCTTCATCCCAGGAATGCAAGGGTGGTTCAACATACGGAAATCCATCAATGTAATCCACTACATAAACAAACTGAAGGAGAAAAACCACATGATCATCTCCTTAGACGCCGAAAAAGCATTTGACAAAGTCCAACACCCATTCATGTTTAAAGTCTTGGAGAGATCAGGGATACAAGGCACATACCTAAACATAGTAAAGGCAATATATAGCAAGCCTATAGCTAACATCAAACTCAATGGAGAGAAACTTAAATCAATCCCACTGAAATCAGGGACAAGACAAGGCTGTCCATTGTCCCCATATCTCTTCAACATAGTACTTGAAGTCCTAGCCAGAGCAATAAGACAACTAAAGGAGATCAAGGGGATACAAATCGGAAAGGAAGAGGTCAAAGTGTCACTATTTGCAGATGATATGATAGTATACATGAGCGACCCCAAAAATTCAACCAGAGAACTCCTTCAGCTGATAAACACCTTCAGCAAAGTGGCAGGATACAAAATCAACTCAAAAAAATCAGAAGCCCTCCTATATACCAAAGACAAAAAGGCTGAGAAAGAAATTAGGGAAACAACACCCTTCACAATAGCCACTAATAACATAAAGTACCTTGGTGTGACCCTAACCAAGCAAGTGAAAGACCTGTTTGAGAAAAACTTCAAGTCTCTGAAGAAAGAAATTGAAGAAGATATCAGAAGATGGAAAGATCTCCCGTGCTCATGGATTGGTAGGATTAACATTGTGAAAATGGCTATACTGCCAAAAGCAATCTACAGATTCAATGCAATTCCCATCAAAATACCATCTCAATTCTTTACAGACCTTGAAAAAAAGATTCTCAGCTTCATATGGAGAAACAAAAAACCCAGAATCTCCAAAACGATCCTGTACAACAACAGATCATCTGGAGGTATCTCCATTCCTGATCTCAAGCTGTACTACAGGGCAACAGTAATAAAAACTGCATGGTACTGGCATAGAAACAGAAAGGAGGATCAATGGAACTGCATAGAAGACCCAGAAATAAATCCACACACCTATGAATACTCGATATTCGACAAAGAAGCCAATTCCATTCAATGGAAAAAAGACAGCATCTTCAACAAATGGTGCTGGACCAACTGGATGTCTACATGCAGAAAAATGAAAATAGATCCATATTTATCACCCTGCACAAAACTAAAGTCAAAGTGGATCAAGGACCTCAACATAAAACCAGATACCCTAAATCAATTGGAAAAAAAAGTGGGGAACAGCCTAGAACTCATTGGCACAGGAGACAACTTCCTGAACAGAACACCAACAGCACAGGCTCTAAGAGCAACAATCAATAAATGGGACCTCATGAAACTGAAAAGTTTCTGTAAAGCAAAGGATACCGTCATCAAAACAAAACGACTGCCTACAGATTGGGAAAGAATCTTCACTAACCCTTTATCTGACAGAGGACTAATATCCAGTATATACAAAGAACTAAAAAAGCTGAAAAGCAGCAATCCAAGTAATCCAATTAAAAAATGGGGAACAGAGCTAAACAGAGAATTCTCGACAGAGGAATATCGAATGGCAGAAAAACACTTAAAGAAATGCTCATCCTCATTAGCCATCAGGGAAATGCAAATCAAAACGACCCTGAGATATCACCTTACACACATCAGAATGGCCAAGATGAAAAACTCAAGCGATAACACATGCTGGAGAGGTTGTGGAGAAAGGGGAACCCTGCTCCACTGCTGGTGGGAATGTAAACTGGTACAACCACTCTGGAAAGCTATCTGGCGCTTTCTAAGACAAATAGGAATAGTGCTTCCTACAGACCCAGCTATACCACTGCTAGGTATATACCCAAAGTTTGTTCAAGTACACAAAAAGGACACTTGCTCAACCATGTTTATAGCAGCTTTATTTGTAATAGCCAGAACCTGGAAACAACCCAGATGTCCATCAACGGTGGAATGGGTACAGAAATTGTGGTATTTTTATACAATGGAATACTACTCAGCAATCAAAAAGGAGGAAATCATGAAATTTGCAGGCAAATGGTGGGATCTAGAAAAGATCATTCTGAGTGAAATATCCCAGAAGGAGAAAGACAAACATGGGATATACTCACTTATATAGACCTATAAGATATGATAAACATAATGAAATCTATACACCTAAAAAAGATAATCAATTGAGCGGACATGGGGTAAGATGATCAATCCTCATTTAGAAAGACAGATGGGATGTGCATTGAACGTATGACAGGAGTCTACTGAGCGCATCTGAAAGACTCTAACTAGCAGTGTTTTCAAAGCAAAGACTCATGACCAAACCTTTGGCAGAGTACAGGGAATCATAAGAAAGAAGGGGAGTTAGTATGATGGGGAAAGGATAGGAGCTCCACAAGGACCAAATATATCTGGGCACAGGGTCTTTTCTGAGACTGACATTCAACCAAGGACCATGTATGGACATAACCTAGAACCTCCACTCAGATGTAGCCTGTGGTAGCTCAGTAACCAATTGGTTTCCCAAAGTGAGGGGAACAAGGACTATTTCTAACAGGAACTCGATGACTGGCTCTTTGGTCTCCCCACCCCCGAAGGGAGGAGCAGTCCTGTTAGGCCACAGAGGAGGGCTTTGCAGCCAGTCCTGAAGATACCTGATAAAACAGGATCAGATGAATGGGGAGGAGGTCCCCCCCATCAGTGGACTTGGAAAGGGGCACAGTGGAGATGAGGGAGGGAGGGAGGGAGGGACTGGGAGGGAATGAGGGATCGGGACACGGCTGGGATACAGAGTTAATAAAATGTAACTGATAAAAAAAATAAAAATAAAAAAAAAGAAAAAAAAAGAATCTCAGGTGTGGAAGATTCAATGGAAGAAATAGATGTATCTGTCAAAGAAAATGTTAAATCTAAAAATTTCCTGGCACAGAACTTTCAAGAAATTCACAACAACATAAAAAGAAAAAAACCTAAGAATAATAGGAATAGAGGAAAAAGAAGATTCCCTGCATCAAGGCCCAGAAAATATTTTCAACAAAATCATTGAAGAAAATTTCCCCAACTTAAAGGAGAGGCCAATAAGAATACAAGAAGCCTACAGAACACCCAATACATTAGAACAGAAAAAAAAATCCTCCTACAACATAATAATCAAAACAGTAAGTATACAGAACAAAGAAAAAATAATAAAACCTGCAATGGAAAAAGGCCAAGTAACATATAATGGCAAACCCATTAGAATCACACCTGACTTTTCAACAGAGACTATGAAAGCCAGAAGGGCCTGGACAGATACCATGCAGACTCTAAGAGAACACAGATGTCAGCCCAGGCTACTATACCCTGCAAAACTCTCAATCCTCATAGACGGAGAAAACAAGATATTAAATGATAAAAACAAATTTCAACAATAACTACAAAAAAATCCAGCATTACAGAAGACACTAGAAGGAAAAATACAACCCAAGAAAGCTAGCTACACTCAAGAAAACACAGGAAATAAATAACCTCACAACAGTAAAATAAAAAGCAACCAAGCACACAACCTGATGACCACAGCCAACATCAAATTCAAAGGATCTAACAGCTACTGGTCATTAATCTCTCTCAACATCAATGGACTTAATTCTCCAATAAAAAGACACAGACTAACAGAATGGATGCGTAAACAAAACCCAGCAATCTGTTGTATACAAGAAACACACCTAAGTCACAAAGATAGACAATACCTGAGGGTAAAGGCATGGAAGACGGCTTTCCAAGCAAATGGACCCAAGAAGCAAGCAGGAGTAGCCATTCTAATATCTAATAAAATAGACTTTCAACCAAAATTAATCAAAAGAGATGGGGAAGGTCATTTCATACTCATCAAGAGAAAATTCCGCCAAGAAGACATCACAATCCTGAACATCTATGCCCCAAATACAAGGGCACCCACATATGTGAAAGAAACATTGATAAAACTTAAACCACATATAGATCCCCACACACTAATACTGGGAGACTTCAACACCCCACTCTCAACAAAGGACAGGTCAACAAAGCAGAAATTAAACAAAGAAACAATATCTCTAACAGAAGTCATGAATTAAATGAACCTAACAGACATTTACAGAACCTTACACCCAAACACAAAAGAATTTACTAAGCACTGCTCTCAGGGTCAGCAGCTTTCGACCCAGAGAAGAGCATGTCTGATTGCATGCGGGTTGATGCCCCAGGTCCCGCCTCTGAGAAAAAGGTATCGGACGGGTCTGATGTTCTTTGGGTGGATGACACCTAAATGAACATCAGTACAAAGTCCCAATTTATTTCTAATATCAGAGATCAGACCTCTACTCTTGCCTGATGCGTCTAAAACAAAAAGGGGGAACTGTAGAGAGTTGCGGAATGCTATGCCTTAAAGATGGAGCTGGTTTCCGCCTTCCACCTTCCCTATGGTGAGTGCTCTCTGTCAAGAACAATTCCACATTTGGCTAAGGCTGAGGATCTGGCTTGCTTCCATGTATGTCGACCTATCTGCATTGCCCACGTGGCACGCCTGGGTTGGCTACCCAGAGGCTATTTAAGCTGTGGGCTGGCTTTCCCCAGGGTCCGAGGATTGTTCAAGGTTCCTGAATAAACTGCATTGAAAAAAAAAAAAAGAATTTACCTTCTTCTCAGCACCTCATGGAACCTTCTCCAAAAGAGACCATAGAGTTGGTCACAAAGTGAGCCTCAACAGATACAAGAAGATTGAAATAATCCCTTGTATCCTGTCTGATCACCATGAAATAAAGCTGGACCTCAACAACAACAGAAATAGCAAAACGTCTACACACACATGGAAACTGAAAAACTTACTACTAAATGACAGCTGGGTTAGGGAAGAAATAAAGAAAAAATTAAAGTCTTCCTAGAACTCAATGAAAATGAAGACACAACATACCCAAACTTGTGGGACACAATGAAAGCAATGCTAAGAGGAAAGTTCATAGCACTAAGTGCCTTCGAGAAGAAATTCGAGACAGCACATTCAAGCAACTAATGGCTCACTTAAAAACCCTACAAAAAGAAACAGACAAAGCAAAAAGAAGTAGACGGCTGGAAATAATTAAACTCAGGGCTGAAATCAATAAATTAGAAACAAATAAAACAATTCAAAGAATCAATGAAACTAAGAGCTGGTTCTTTGGGAAGATCAACAAGATAGACAAACCCTTAGCCAAGCTAACTAAAAGGCAGAGAGACACCATCCAAATCAACAAAATCAGAAATGAAAAGGGGGGAATAACTACAGACACTGAGGAAATCCAAATAATAATTAGGACAGACTTCAAAAGCCTATACACAATAAAATTTGAAAATCTAAATGAAATGGACAATTTTCTTGATTGATTCCACTTACCAAAGCTAAATCAGGACCAGGTAAATCAATTAAATAGTCCTATATCCCCCAAGGAAATAGAAGCAGTCATCGAAAGTCTCCCATCCAAAAAAAGCCCAGGACCTGATGGTTTCAGCGCAGAATTCTACCAGACATTCAAAAAAGAGCTAACTCCAATTCTCTTCAAACTATTCCACAAAATCGAAACAGAAGGAACATTACCAAACTCATTCTATGAAGCCACAGTCACCTTGGTACCTAAACCTCCCAAAGACTCAACAAAAAAAGAAAACTTCAGGCCAATCTCCCTTATGAACATTGATGCAAAAATACTTAACAAAATACTTGCAAACCGAATACAAGAACACATCAAAGATATCATCCACCATGACCAAGTAGGCTTCATCCCAGGTATGCAGGGGTGGTTCAATATATGGAAATCCATCAATGTGTTCCAACATATTAACAAACTGAAAGAAAGAAACCACATGATAATCTCCCTAGATGCTGAAAAAGCATTTGACAAAATCCAACATCCATTCATGTTCAAAGTTTTGGAGAGATCAGGGATACAAGGCACATATCTAAACATAGTAAAGGTGATATACAGCAAGCCTATAGCCTACATCAAACTGAATGGAGAGAAACTTAAAGCAATCCCACTGAAATCAGGGACAAGACAAGGCTGCCCACTCTCTCCATATCCCTTCAACATAGTTCTGGAAGTCCTTGCTAGAGCAATAAGATAGTTGAAGGAGATCAAGAGGATACAAATTGGAAAGGAAGAAGTCAAATTATCACTGTGTGCAGATGATATGATAGTATACATGAGTGACCCCAAAAACTCTACCAGGGGACTCCTACAGCTGATAAACACCTTCAGCAAAGTGGCTGGATAAAAAATTAACTAAAAAAAATCTGTAGCACTCCTGTATACAAAAGACAAAAGGGCTGAGAAAAAAATTAGGGAAACAACACCCTTCCCAATAGCCACAAATGACATAAGGTACCTCGGAGTGACCCTAACCAAGGAAGTCAAAGACTTGTATGAGGAGGGGAGCCAAGATGGCGGTGCCGGGAAAACAGCTCCTCTGAGAAGCAGGACGACACTTTCCGTGCAGAGACCAGGAGACTGAACTCGGGGCCCTGAAACTACATCGATCATGTTTCCCAGGTGAGGGGAGGCTCCCACGGCGTGGGAATTGGTCGGGTCCACTTACGGCTACCCAGCCAGAACCTGGAAGAAATCCCGGGTGTTGCAGACTTTGGGTCTCCAGGCTGAAGCCGCAAGTGGGCATGTCTCAGCCACTTTCGCAGGCTGATCCTTGGGCACAAGAGTGCCTGAGACTGGGAGTCCCAGTCGCGGGGGGACCCCACGGGGAAGCAGGGTTGCGGGTCTGATCGCATGTCACCCAGTCTTTCCCCGGAAGGTCTCTGCTGCCATCACAGCCAAGCTCCTGCTGCACACAGAGAGCTTTGCGCTCAGCTCAGTGGTACAGACAAGCTGTGCACCCTAGTACAACAGGGACTGGAAACCCTTGTCCGGAGAGGACCCCCACAGAGAAGGAAGAAACTGTGCTGCTGGGATCACCTAGGGAAAGTCTAGCAGACTGCAGATTGCAAACAGACAGAACTGAATGCCCCAAGACACCAGAGCAGTACTCACCCGCCACAGATTACAACAGCTGATCACTAAATTTACAGCAAGAAACCCAGAAGGAGGGCAGCTGTCTCCAGGACTTCTCCCGATGAGAGGAGAGCCCTCTCGACTAATCAGGACCACAGTTACCACCCAGGTCTCTATGCCTGAGGTGAGCTGAAGCAACTCCTGAAAAACACCAGACATCCAGGGGCTATACCCAAAAAGCTGGGAAGGCTTCCTTCAGGAAAAACCATCTTCCTGCCAAAGGGATTCTCTCCACTACAAGAGTCCAGGAACAACCAGAAACTAAATTCAAACAACTAAGATAGCCCAATGGGTAGAGGACAGCGTAAAAGTTCAACCAACAAAAGCCAGAGCATTATGGCATCTCCAGAACCCAGTTATCCAGGGGCAAATAGCCCTAGACACCCCAGCATAAATGAAATACAAGGAGACGACCTAACATCTATGCTCAAGAAGATGATAACAGAGGAAACAAATAAAATACGAAAAGAAATAGAAGAAGCTGAAGCCAAAGGGTATGTGGCCTTTAAAGAGGAAATGCTTAAATCACTGAATGAAATAAAAGAAACAGTGGATTATTCAAACAAACAGCTGAAGGAATTGATGTTAAAAACATGAAAATACAGTCAGACAGGTGAAGGAAACCAACAAAATAGCTCAAGACCTGAAGATAGAATTGGAAAAGTTAAAAAAAAAAACACAATTGGAAGAAATTGTGTAGAGAAAGAACTTAGGGAAGAAAGCAGGAACTAAAGAGGTTAGCATAACCAATAGGCTACAAGAAATGGAAGAAAGAATCTCAGGTGTGGAAGATACAATGGAAGAAATAGATGTATCTGTCAAAAAAATGTTAAATCTAAAAAATTCCTGACACAGACCGTCCAAGAAATTCAAGACAACATAAAAAGACAAAACCTAAGAATAATAGGAATAGAGGAAAAAGAAGATTCCCTGTACCAAGGCCCAGAAAATATTTTCAACAAAATCATTGAAGAAAATTTCTCCAACTTAAAGGAGAGGCCAATAAGAATACAAGAGGCCTATAGAACACCCAATATATTAGACCAGAAAAAAAAAAATCCTCCCGCCACATAATAATCAAAACTGTAAGTATACAGAACAAAGAAAAAATACTAAAAGCTGGAAGAGAAAAAGGCCAAGTAACATATAGTGGCAAACCCATTAGAATCATACCTGACTTTTCAACAGAGACTATGAAAGCCAGAAGGGCCTGGACAGATATCATGCAGACCCTAAGAGAACACAGATGTCAGCTCAGGCTACTATAACCTGCAAAACTCTCAGTCCTCATAGATGGAGAAAACAAGATATTCAATGACAAAAACAAATTTCAACAATACCTACAAACAAATCCAGCATTACAGAAGACACTGAAAGGGAAAATACAACCCAAGAAAGCTAGCTACATTCAAGAAAACACAGGAAATAAATAACCCCACTTCAGTAAAACAAAAAGCAACCAAGCACACAACCTGATGACCACAGCCAACATCAAATTCAAAGGCTCTAACAGCCACTGGTCATTACTCTCTCTCAATATCAATGGACTTAATTCTCCAATAAAAAGACACAGACTAACAGAATGGATGCGTAAACAAAACCCAGCAATCTGTTGTATACAAGAAGCAGACCTAAGTCACAAAGATAGACATTACCTGAGGGTAAAGGGATGGAAGATGGATTTTCAAGCAAATGGACACAAGAAGCAAGCAGGAGTAGCCATTCTAATATCTGATAAAATAGTCTTTCAACCAAAATTAATCAAAAGAGATGGGGAAGGACACTTCATACTCATCAAGGAAAAATTCCACCAAGAAAACATCACAATCCTGAACATCTATGCCCCAAATACAAGGGCACCCACATTTGTGAAAGAAACATTGAGAAAACTTAAACCACATATAGATCCACATACACTAATAGTGGGAGACTTCAACACCCCACTCTCAACAAAGGACAGGTCAACAAAGCAGAAATTAAACAAAGAAACAATATCTCTAACAGAGGTCATGAATCAAATGGACCTAACAGACATTTACAGAACCTTACACCCAAACACAAAAGAATTTACCTTCTTCTCAGCACCTCATGGAACTTTCTCCAAAACAGACCACATAGTTGGTCACAAAGCAAGCCTCAACAAATACAGGAAGTTTGAAATAATCGCTTGTATCCTGTCTGATCACCATAGAATAAAGCTGGACCTCAGTAACAACAAAAATAGCAAAAAGCCTACACATACATGGAAACTGAACAACTTGCTACTAAAAGACAGCTAGGTCAGGGAAGAAATAAATAAAGAAATTAAAATCTTCCTAGAACTCAATGAAAATGAAGACACAACATACCCAAACTTGTGGGACACAATGAAAGCAGTGCTAAGAGGAAAGTTCATAGCACTAAGTGCGTTCAAAAAGAAATTTGATACAGCGCATTCAAGCAACTTAATGGCTCACTTAAAAACCCTAGAATAAGAAGAAGCAGACACACCAAGAAGGAGCAGATGGCTGGAAATAATCAAACTCAGGGCTGAAATCAATCAATTAGAAACAAATAAAACAATTCAAAGAATCAATGAAACCAAGAGCTGATTCTTTGAGAAAATCAACAAGATAGACAAACCCTTAGCCAAGCTAACTAAAAGGCAGCGAGACACCATCCAAATCAACAAAATCAGAGATGAAAAGGGGCACATAACTACAGACACTGAGAAAATCCAAGCAATCATTAGGACTTACTTCAAAAGTCTATACGGAACAAAATTTGAGAATTTAAATGAAATGGTCAATTTTCTTGATTGATTCCACTTACCAAAGCTAAATCAGGACCAGATAAATCAATTAAATAGTCCTATATCCCCCAAGGAAATAGAAGCAGTCATCGAAAGTCTCCCATCCAAAAAAAGCCCAGGACCTGATGGTTTCAGCACAGAATTCTACCAGACATTAAAAAAAGAGCTAACTCCAATTCTCTTCAAACTATTCCACAAAATCGAAAAAGAAGCAACATTACCAAACTCATTCTATGAAGCCACAGTCACCTTGGTACCTAAACCTCACAAAGACCCAACAAAAATAGAGAACTTCAGGCCAATCTCCCTTATGAACATTGATGCAAAAACACTCAACAAAATACTTGCAAACCGAATACAAGAAAACATCAAACATATCATCCACCATGACCAAGTAGGCTTCATCCCAGGTATGCAGGGGTGGTTCAATATATGGAAATCGATCAATGTCATCCACCATATTAACAAATTGAAAGAAAAACAAACACATGGTAATCTCCCTAGATGCTGAAAAAGCCTTTGACAAAATCCAACATCCATTCATGTTTAAAGTATTGGAGAGATCAGGGATACAAGGCACATATCTAAAGATAGTAAAAGCAATATACAGCAAGCCTATAGCCAACATCAAACTGAATGAAGAGAAACTTAAAGCAATCCCACTCAAATCAGGGACAAGACAAGGCTGCCCACTCTCTCCATATCTCTTCAACATAGTTCTGGAAGTCCTTGCTAGAGCAATAAGATAGTTGAAGGAGATCAAGGGGATACAAATTGGAAAAGAAGAAGTCAAATTATCACTGTGTGCAGATGATATGATAGTATACGTGAGTGACCCCAAAAACTCTACCAGGGAACTCCTACAGCTGATAAACACCTTCAGCAAAGTGGCCGGATACAAAATTAACTCAAAAAAATCAGTAGCACTCCTGTATACAAAAGACAAAAGGGCTGAGAAAGAAATTAGGGAAACAACACCCTTCACAATAGCCACAAATGACATAAGGTACCTCGGAGTAACCTTAACCAAGGAAGTCAAAGACTTTTATGAAAAAATTTCAAATCTCTGAAGAAAGAACTAGAAGAAGATATGAGAAGATGGAAAGATCTCCCATGCTCATGGCTTACAGGATTAACATAGCAAAAATGGCCATCTTACCAAAAGCAATCTACAGATTCAATGCAATCCCCATCAAATTACCAACACAATTCTTTACAGACCTGGAAACAAAAATTCTCAACTTCATATGGAATAACAAGAAACCCAGAATAGCTAAAACAACCCTCTACAATAAAAGATCTTCTGGATGTATCTCCATCCCTGATCTTAAGTTGTACAATAGAGCAACAGTTTTAAAAACTGCATGGTACTGGCATAGAAACAGAATGGTGGATCAGTGGAACCGAACAGAGGAACCAGAAATAAACCCACACACTTATGGACACCTGATCTTTGACAAAGATGCCAAAGCCATACAATGGAAAAAAGATAGCATCTTCAAGAAATGGTGCTGGTCCAACTGGATGTCTACATGTAGAAAAATGAAAATAGATCCATACTTATCACCCTGCACAAAACTGAAGTCCAAGTGGATCAAAGACCTCAACATAAAACCAGACACATTAAATTGGCTAGAAAAAAAGTGGGGAATACCCTAGAACTCATTGGTACAGGAGACAACTTCCTGAACAGAACACAGCAGCACAGGCTCTAAGAGCAACAATCAATAAATGGGACCTCATGAAACTGAAAAGCTTCTGTAAAGCAAAGGACACTGTCATCAAAACAAAGCGACTGCCTAAAGATTGGGAAAGAATCTTCACCAACCCTTTATCTGACAGAGGACTCATATCCAGTATATATAAAGAACTAAAGAAGATGAAAAGCAGCAAACCAAGTAATCCACTTAAAAAATAGGGAACAGAGCTAAACAGAGAATTCTCAATAGAGGAATATCAAATGGCAAAGAAGCACTTAAAGAAATGCTCAACCTCATTAGCCATTAGGGAAATGCAAATCAAAACAACCCTGAGATTTCACCTTACACCCATGAGAATGGCCAAGATAAAAAACTCAAGTGACAACACATGCTTGAGAGGTTGTGGAGAAAGGGGAACCCTTCTCCACTGCTGGTGGGAATCTAAACTTGTACAACCACTCTGGAAATCAATCTGGCGCTTTCTCAGACAACTAGGAATAGCGCCTCCTCAAGATCCAGCCATACCACTCCTAGGCATATATCCAAATGAGGCTCAAGTACACAAAAAAAACATTTGCTCAACCATGTTTGTAGCAGCTTTATTTGTAATAGCCAGAAGCTGGAAACAGCCCATGTGCTCCTCAACTGAAGAATGGATGCAGAAATTGTGGTACATCTATACAATGGAGTATTACTCAGCAATGAAAAATAAGGAAATCATGAAATTTGCAGGTAAATCGTGGGACCTGGAAAGGATCATCCTGAGTGAGTTGTCCCAGAAGCAAAAAGACACACATGGTATATATTCACTCATATAGAATACAACATAGGACAAACCCACTAAAATCTTTGCATCTAAAGAAACCAAGCAAGAGAGAGGACCCTAACTAAAACTTTCAATACCCATCCTGAAAGGCAAAGAGGATGAACATCAGAAGAAGAAGAGAACAGGAAACAACCTAGGAACCTACCACAGAGGGCCTCTGAAAGCCTCTGCCCTGCAGACTATCAAAGCAGATGCTGAGCCTGATGGCCAATTGTTGGGCAGAGTGAATGGAATTTTATGTAAGAACTGGGAAATTGTAAGAGCTAGAGAGGACAGGAACCCCACAAGGAGAGCAACAGAACAAGAAAATTTGAACACAGGGAACTTCCCAGAGACTCATACTCCAACCAAGGACTATTCATGGAGATAACCTAGAATCCCTGCACAGATGTAGCCCATGGCAGTTCAGTGTCCAAGTGTGTTACATAGTAATGGGAAGAGGGACTGCCTCTGATATAATCTGATTGGCCTGCTCTTTGATCACCTCCCTCTGGGGGGGGGGAGCAGCCTTACCAGGCCACAGTAGAGGACAATGCAGCCACTTTAATGAGAACTGATAGACTAAGATCAGAAAGGAGAGGAGAACCTCCCCTATCAGTGGACTTGGGGAGGGGCATGCATGCAGAAAGGGGAGGGAGGGTGGGATTGGGAGGGTAGGAGGAAGGGGCTTATGGGGGGATACAAAATGAATAAAGTGTAATTAATAAAATTAAAAAAAAAATCCCTGACAAAGCTTTATGAAACAAAGGACCTCCAAAATGCCTTTGGTTTCATTTTTTATTGGCTGTCTACAGCTCAACATGGTAATTTTAATTATGTGTGCTTTGTGTACCTACTGAGAATCCATTGGAGAAAACTAATATTTCATTTGGGAGCAGTTATCAATTGGAGATAATGTCAGGGTTATGGATGAGGCTCTGTCCACGTCTCCTCTGAGCAATGGGACTTCACCTGCACCCGAGCAGTACATACCCTGAGCAAGCAGCCACAGTCTCTCTGAATTCATGTGTGCATCAATGCTGCTGTGTTCAGAGGTGCTTTTTCCTTAGTGTCCTCCATCTCCTGTGACTCTTACAAATCTTTCTGCCTCCTTGTCCACCGAGTTCCATGAACCCTGAAGACAATTAGGATTGAATGTTATGGTCTCTCCTTGCACTTTGTTCAGCTGTGTGTTGCTGTATTTATTCCATCTACTCCAGCAGGAAGCTTCTCTCATGATAGCTGGACAAGATGCTGATTTAGGGGTATAACAAAATTTCATAAGGAACCATGTTAATACTATGTTCCTTTAGTGAATACTTAAACTACTCAGTGGTATTTAGTTTTCTGTTTGGTTCCTGGACTATCAAACCCCAGATTCTTAGCTACTCTGGAACTCTTGACCATGGGTTCCATCTCGTAAAGTAGGCCTTAAATCAAATCAAATGTGTGTTGGTTACTCTCACAATTTTTGTGCCACTATTGTGATACATCTTGCAGGAAGATCAAGATTGTAGATCTAGGGCTTTTTAGCTCAATTAGGCTTTACACTTTTCCTTTGATAACATGTGGAATACTGGTGTTTGGTACCATGAACACTAGTCAGTAGGGGTGAAGGCTCTAGGTAGGCTAGCTCAACATCTCAATGCACAGTAAGTTGTTTAAGTGTTGTCTGCAGCAATAGGGTCTAACCATCAGTCTGTGAAGAGGAACCAATAACCTTGTCATCATCCTGTGATCCCTGGAAGTGACAACTGAGAGGCTCTTTACCCCAAAACTCTGTTAAATGTAGCCTATTCCTAAAACTGAAGTTTCATAGGGTAGGATGGCCCACTCTTGCTATATTAATCCTACTGATCTTTCCGACTTCTTATATCTTCTTCGATTTCTTTTTTCAGTGTCTTTTTGCTATATTAAGACAAGATAAAGTGCGTTGCTTTTCTTTAGAACCCCCCCAAATTTTCTATGTCTGAACCCCACAAAGCCTTCCCTGCTCATTAATCCTAGATATCATCTGCAGTAAGCATCCATGGCTTTTCTGAATACAGATGTAGAAAAAACAAACAAACAAACAAACAAACAAACAAACAAACAAACAGTGATGCTAGAGACTAAAGCTCCATATGATGGACCCTGGTGCTTCTCTTAGTTCAGGCACAAGAAACCATACCACAGTCCCACAGCAAATGACAATCAGTCAGCCAAGAAGTCCCATAGATTGTATCTATCCAAGATTCTGGTACTTTGTTACTATGTAATAACTTGATCAACCAATTATTTGATATACACTGGTATCCAGTTCCCCTCTGTATGTGATAAAAGTTACCATAGTTTTCGTTAGAGAAATAAACAAGCTCCTAAGCCTCTCTATAGAGAAACTCTTTCTCTATCATACACCAAGTTAGCATTACCTTGACCCAACCTTCTACGTAAAAGTCAGTAATGAAATGATATGCTTTCAGGAATAGAAGCATCATACATATCTAGGATACCAATAAAAACAGCAAGATCCAGGACAATGGTCTTCAGAAAAGCAAATGACTCAAACCACATTTATCTTGGAAGTTCATCCCAAGGACATTAAGCTGGATATCACTCATATGCCTCCCAACTATATTGGTCAGAGCACACTTTCTAGACACATGCCTGGGAACAGCAAGACAGTGGTGACATATACACTTGAGGCGTCTATATATAGACATTGAGGTGCTTAGAAAATGTGTCTTGATCTGTTTTTAAACCTGTATCTGGCCTGAATATCATCTGGGTAAAAATGTCCAGCAGATGGCTGTCTTAAACATAGCCATCATACACTTAGGTGTACTCTGTAGAACAAAAGAAAGCCCTCAGACATGCTAAAAATAAGTTCGAGTCTTCTTTGCCCTATGAACCAACCCAGAAGTAACTAAAACCTGAAGGATGGATTCTCAAGTTTTAGTTGCAGAGTATTCCCACATGGGTAAGGTTCTAAAAAGGAAAGCTAAGAAATAGAAGAGGGGATATTTTTCTTTTTTTATAATATTTTTTATTTTTTATATTAATCACAGGTTATTTACTTTGTATCCCAGGTGTAGCCCCCACCCTCATTCCCTCCCAATCCCACCATCCCTCCCTCATCTCCTCCCTGCCCCTTTTCAAGTCCACTGATTGGGGAGGACCTCCTCCCATTCCATCTGAACCTACCTTATCAGGTCTCTTCAAGACTGGCTGCAATGTCCTCTTCTGTGGCCTAGCAAGGCTGCTCCTCCCTTGGGGAAGAGGCGTCAAAGAGCCAGCCATTGAGTTCATGTCAGAAACAGTCCCTATTCCCCTTACTAGAGAATCCACTTGAATACTGAGCTACCATGGGCTATATCCGAGCACAGGTTCTAGGTTATATCCATACATGATCCTTGGTTGGAGTATCAGTCTCATAAAAGACCCCTGTACCCTGATACATTTGGTCCTTGTGGAGCTCCTGTCCTTTCCAGCTCTTACTAACTTCCCCTTCTTTCATATGATTTCCTGCACTCTGCCTAAGGTTTGGTTATGAGTCTTAATATCTGCTAGGTAGAGTCTTTCAGAGGTCCTCTGTGGTAAGATCCTGTCCTGTTCCTTGTTTTCTCCTACATCCAATGTCCATCCCATTTGTCTTTCTAAGTGAGGATTGATCATTTTACCCGGGCTCCTCTTTCTTGTTTATCTTCTTTAGGTGTATCGATTTCAGTATGTTTATCTTTTCATATAGGTCTATATAAGTGAGTATACACCATTTGTGTCTTTCTGCTTTTGGAACCACTTTGGAAATCAATCTGGCACTTTCTCAGACAATTAGGAATAGTGATTCCTCAAGATCCAGCTATACCACTCCTAGGTATCTACCCAAAAGATGTGCAAGTACACAACAAGGACATTTGCTCAACCATGTTTGTAGCAGATTTATTCCTAATAGCCAGAACCTGGAAACAACCCAGATGTTCCCTCAGTTGAGGATGGATACAGAAATTGTGGTACTTTTACACAATGGAATACTACTCAGCAATTAAAAATGAGGAAATCATTAAATTTGCAGGCAAATTGTGGGACCTAGAAATGATCATCCTGAGCCAGGGAATATTTTTCTTACAAGATGTCACCACTCATTGAAAGATACTCTGATATCAATTCTGACTTCCAGAAATTTCAAAATTTTCCTTCTTCAGGAGAGTCCTGTATCTTTTATTCAAAGGGCAAACAAGTAAGAGATTCATCTGCATCCCTACCCTTAAGGGTTGTTTCCTGACAGAAAACTACCTAGAAGAAAGAGTGGCATGACATCTCCTTTCCACTGGAAAAAATAAAGAATTCAAAATGTCTTGGAGAGGTATGCCAATAACCCAGATCAAAATGCCATATTACCTGAGCACCTAAACCAGGTATGTAAATTACACTGGGCAGATGGGTTGTTGCAGTAGAAAAGACCCCATTTCAATTGACAAAAATGAATAAACACTTCTTAGTACAAAGGAGAAAGGGCAGGTAACATCTAAACCAGGATGAAGCTAACCACATTCAAATCTAAATAAAGATCAAACAAGGCTAGCAACAACATCTGAGTAGTAATTTACTTATTGAACCATGAAGAGTCTTAAAATTTCTTAAATGAAACCCTTGAATTTTTCTCAGATGTCCCACATTAGATTATGGGAGGCTGTGAGATTGTGTACTTACATAGAGTCATGACACATGAAGAAGATGATCTCCTAAAAAAACAAATTTTAACACAGTTTGACAAAGGCATTCATAGGAAGTATGAAAACCCAATGGTTAGATAAGGCATAACTCTGCATGCTTAAATTCAGGCTACATATTCTTCATCATTTAAACTCTAGAACAGGAGAAGTTAAATGTCAAGGAAATGAATGGGTATAATGAGAAACAGCTTAACAAAGGCTTTCTTCCTGAGAAAAAAATGTAAGCCAAGCATGATTCATCTCTGGCTGGAAGGACACTGTCCTGAGAAACAGATGCCATCTCCCTAGATCCTACCCAAACTTCAAGGAAACAGTTGGAAGGAATTGCTGCTCCTACAGCCAAGTTTTTCCCCATGACTATCTTCCTCACAATGAATGGATTCAGGGCTTCCATTCATTGGTATCTCTTAACCTCAGTTTGCTCACTTTCCCAATAAAAAGACACAAGCTAACAGAATGCATATGATAGAAGGATCCATCCTTCTTATGTATGCAAAAAACACACCTTAACCTCACAAATAGACATCAGATCAGAGTAAAGTGTCGGAAAAGATTCCAAGCAAACAGACTAAAGGTAAAAGCTGGTGTAACCATTTTAATATCTGACAGAATAGACTTCAAACTTAAATTAATCAGAAGAGATAGGGAAGAAGACTACACACTCATGAAAAAAAAATCCACCACTACAAGGACCCCTATCTCCAAGTTTGTCCAGTACTTGTGTTTCTATCCAGACTTCATTTATGATGAACAATGATGCAGAATTATAAGCAAAATAACTCCTTTCCCTCCCAAGTTGCAGTTGGCAATGGTGTTTCATTACAACAGCAAACTATTATATGCTGGAGCTATAAAAGATGTAAATTTAAGGCATGAATTGGAAAAGATTCAAACTATCCCCACTTGCCAATGACATAGTACAATACACGAGTAATCCCCAAAAGTCTACAAGAACAATTTAAGAAATGATAATTAAATTCACCAATGTGATAGAATACAATCAACTTTCACAAATCAAAAGCATTCCCATACATCAACAACCATACAGATAATGGGGTCATGGACACATTCCCATTCTCAATACCTGCAAAGAAAACAAAATACTTAGGGCTAAACTTGACCCAGAAAGTAAAAGACTTCCACAATGAGATTACATTTCTGAACAGACAGACAAAAATACTAAAAAATGGAAAGACATCCTATGGTCTTTTGGTAGAATTAGCCCTGTGAATAGAACGGAACGGAACGGAATAGAAGAGAATAGAATAGAATAGAATAGAATAGAATAGAATAGAAGAGAAGAGAATAGAAGAGAATAGAAGAGAAGAGAAGAGAATAGAATAATAGAATAGAATAGAATAGAATAGAATAGAATAGAATAGAATAGAATAGATAGAATAGAATAGATAGAATAGAATAGAATAGAAGAGAAGAGAATAGAAGAGAATAGAATAGAATAGAATAGAAGAGAAGAGAAGAGAATAGAAGAGAAGAGAAGAGAAGAGAAGAGAATAGAATAGAATAGAAGAGAATAGAATAGAATAGAATAGAAGAGAAGAGAATAGAAGAGAATAGAATAGAAGAGAATAGAATAGAAGAGAAGAGAAGAGAAGAGAAGAGAATAGAAGAGAAGAGAAGAGAAGAGAATAGAATAGAAGAGAATAGAATAGATAGAATAGAAGAGAATAGAATAGAATAGATAGAATAGAATAGAATAGAAGAGAATAGAATAGAAGAGAATAGAAGAGAAGAGAAGAGAATAGATAGAATAGAATAGAATAGAATAGAATAGAAGAGAAGAGAAGAGAAGAGAAGAGAATAGAAGAGAAGAGAAGAGAAGAGAAGAGAAGAGAATAGATAGAATAGAATAGAATAGAAGAGAAGAGAATAGAATAGAAGAGAATAGAATAGAATAGAAGAGAAGAGAAGAGAAGAGAAGAGAAGAGAAGAGAATAGAATAGAAGAGAAGAGAATAGAAGAGAAGAGAATAGAAGAGAATAGAAGAGAATAGAAGAGAAGAGAAGAGAATAGAAGAGAAGAGAATAGAAGAGAAGAGAATAGAATAGATAGAAGAGAATAGAAGAGAAGAGAAGAGAATAGAATAGATAGAAGAGAATAGAAGAGAAGAGAAGAGAATAGATAGAATAGAATAGAAGAGAATAGAATAGATAGAATAGAATAGAATAGAATAGAATAGAATAGAATAGAATAGAATAAAAATCCTTTTTTTGTTGTTGGGTTTTTTGTTTTGTTTTGTTTGGGTTTTTTTTGGGGGGACGAAGTTTCTCTGTGTAGCCTTAGTTGTCTTGAACTTGCTTTGTAGACCTCAAACTCACAGATATCCTCCTGCCTCTGCCTCCAAGCACTGGGATTAAAGGCGTGCGCCACCATGCCTGGCAAGAAGATTTTTTTTTTTACCAAAACTTATTTAGAGATTCAGTTCATTACAATTAAAATCCCAATATTATTCTTCATAGAAATAAACAAACAAAAAACTATCCTACACTTTATATGGAAAGGCAAAAGACCTTGGATAGCCAGAGAAATCCTGATTACAAAGAACAATGCAAGCCTGATTACCATTTCAAATCTCAAGATATAGTACAGAGCCATAGTAAGAAAAACAAAACCAAAGACCAAAGCATGAATACATGAGTTCTGACGCCACAGTGGGGTCATGTGTGGGTTTCATCCTGTGGTTGGTAATTAAAATGTCCCTTCTGCCACTATTGTACCAGTGGGTTGTCTTTCCAGCATAAGCTTTACTGGAGGCCATAAGATTCTGGAAAGATGATGACTACTTTTCTCCTTCAGCAGTGTGCATAACACATTACAGCACTGTGAAAGCTAGCCAGAGGGGTGAAGGTCTCAAGCTAGTATTGGGTTGGTATATCATACCTCTGGTACCCAAGGCATCTTCAAAAATAGGATCTTAATTTCTAGTTCTTGAGAGTAACCAATTGAACTGGGAATAACTTATAAGTTCATGGTTCTGTCAGAACTCATTGGCCAACAACAATCAAAGAAGTTTCCCATTCATAACATTTAGCTTCCTATTAGTGATTCTGATATGTCTAGAAGGATTATTGTTGCCTCATTATTGAGTTATTATCTTATTAATTATATATATTATACAATTATATATAGTATTAGTTAGGGTTCCTATCACTGAGACAAAACACAACAGTGTGACCAAAGAGCAAGTTGAAGAATAAAGGGTTTATTTGGCTTTCACTTCCATATTGCTGCTCATCATGAAACAAAGTCAGGACAAAAATCTAAACATGGCAGGACTGGGAGGTAGGAGCCAATGCAGAGCCTAGGAGAGTATACTGCTTACTGGCTTTCTCCTTGTGGTTTACTGAGCATGCTTTCTTTTTCTTTTTCTTTTTTTTTTTTTTTTTGAATTTCCATTCTGGCTTTCTTTTATTTACTGTAATAAGAAAATGTCCAATAAACTTTCAAGTAAGAAAATTCAAAAGGAACAGTTAAATTCCAAATAATGTTTTGAGTCAACAATAAATCTTAGTCACAGAAAGGATGACAAAGTTTTAAGTACAAAAGACATTGTAAATTGTCAAATTAAAGTGAAAAACATAAAAAGAAATTATTACAGATTTTTTTTTTTTAATTTTACATTTCACCAGCTCGACAGGGAAGTTTTTTCTTATGCATTCCTGTGTTCAGGTTTTTTTTCCTACTTAGCTTAAGGCTCCTAAAGGTTATTGTTTTTGGAGGGTTTTCTATGTAGAATTCAGGCAGAAATATATAGAGAGAAGAAAATAAAATATCTGACATTTATTCATTTGTTTTTGAAACATGGTTGCACATTTCCTAGACTGGCTTCAAATCTCCCATGTACCTTCCGGTGAACCTGAAAAGCTGATCCTCTCACCTGGAATTCTTGTGTGCTGGGGTTGAGAAGATAGATTCCTATCGCAAGGCTCTGTTTACATGGCACTAGGATTTGCTCTCAAGGCTCTGTGAACTAAAGGCTAGTACTAACTAGTGTGCCTTTGGTAAATTATCAACACAAAGCTGTAAAATTTCATAGTTAAGAAGAAACTCACGAGAGAGGGGCAAGATGGCGGCGCCGGGAGGACTCTCATTCTGAGCAGCAGCACAGCAGGATCAGCACAGTGACCAGCAATCAGAACTCTCGGCCATAAAACACAGTCATAGTGTTTCCCAGGTGAGAGGATACCCCAGGGTGGGGGATTCAATCAGCTTTTAACTCACCAGGCTAAACCACGGAAGAGATCCCAGTTCCGCCAGACGCTTGGCTGCCGGCAGCCGGCCGCCAGCCCCAGCCCCAGCCCAGAGCCACAAGCCAGTGTCTCTGGTCACAGTCCCAGACTGAACCGTGCGCACCACACTATCAGAGACTGGAATTTTCAGTTGAGAAATAACCCCAGGGTACAGGAAACGATTGGGACCGGCCTTAGATCACCCAGACATCCCCTGGAAAAGACTCGGGCGGGTTCCACAGGCACCCCAGGAGCCAGCCCGGAGCCAGAGCCAGGGACCCAGGTTCCGGCACAGAGCCCTGCCTGCCTGCACGCCTGATTTGCCGCCAGAGATAGAAACGGCAGGTCTGATCTCAGAACACTCAGCTCACCCCCAACCTGAAAAGGTCCCCGGAAAATTACCCAGCTTAGGGAGGCACTCAGGCTCCCAAAAGCTGCAAAGGCAGACACAGGCAGTTTCTGCGCACCAGACAGCTGACAGAGACTGAGCCGCCATCACACAGCTGTGCTTCAGGCACAGGCAGTTTCTGTGGCCAGCCAGCTGGCGGACACTGAGCAGTGTGCACCAGGGCAAAAAAAGACACTGGGAGTCCGTGTCTCCAGAGAATCCACAGGGAAGGAAGGAAACTGTACTGACCTAAATCACCCAATCCTTCCCTAGAAAAAGTCTAGCAGTCTAGTGGGGCCGAGGCGCCAGCACTCAGCTGTGCTCCAGACACAGGTACAAACAGTTGAGGCGCGCCTGATGCCCAACTGGGTCACAGCAGCTGATCATTAAATTTGCAACAAGAAACCCAGAAACAGGGCAGCTGCCCTCAGGACTTCCCTGGGTGAAAGGAGAACCCTCTCGACTAACAAAGACCACAGTTACCACTCAGGTCTATATCCCTGAGGTGAGCAACTCCTGAAAAAACACCAGCCATCCAGGGACTATACCCAAAAAGCTGAGAAGACATCCTTCAGGAAAAACCAGCTTTCTGCAAAGGGGACTCTCTCCACCACAGGATCCCCAGGAACCACCAGAAAATAACCCCAAACACCTAAGATAACACAATGGGTAGAGGCCAGCGTAAAAGCTCAAGCAACAAAAGACAGAGCAATATGGCATCTACAGAACCCAGTTACCCAGGGGCAAGTAGCCCTGGACACCCCACCATAACTGAAATCCAAGAAGATGACCTAACAAGTATGCTCATGAAGATGATAACAGAGGAAACAAATAAGATTCGTAAAGACATAGAGGAAGGTAAATTCAAACAGAATATTGCCATCTGTAAAGAAATAGAGGAAGCTGCAGCCAAACAGTTTATGGCCTTTAGAAAGGAAATGTTTAAAACACTGAATGAAATGATAGAAACAGAGTTGAAGGAACTAAAAGAAAAACAGGAAAGTACAATCAGACAGGTGAAGGAAGTAAACAAAACAACTCAAGACCTGAAGATAGAATTGGAAAAATTAAAGAAAACACAAATGGAAGAAATAATGGAAAGGAAGAATCTAGGGAAGAAAACAGGAACTACAGAGGTAAGCATAACCAACAGACTACAAGAGATGGAAGAAAGAATCTCAGGTGTAGAAGATACAATGGAAGAAATCGATGTATCTGTCAAAGAAAATGTTAAATCCGAAAAATTCCTGACACAGACAGTCCAAGAAATGCAAGACAATATGAAAAGACAAAACCTAAGAATAATAGGTATAGAGGAAAAAGAAGATTCCCTCCTCCAAGGCCCAGAAAATATCTTCAACAAAATCATAGAAGAAAATTTCCCCAACTTAAAGAACAGGCCTACAAGAATACAAGAGGCCTACAGAACACCTAATAAATTAGACCAGAAAAGAAAATACTCCCACCACATAATACTTAAAACAGCAAGTATGCACAAAAACAACAACAACAACAAAATCTTAAAACCTGCGAGAGTAAAGGGCCAAGTAACATATATTGGCAAACTCATCAGAATCACACCTGACTTCTCAACAGAGACTATGAAAGCAAGAAGGGCCTGGACTGATATAATGCAGACCCTAAGAGAACACAGATGTCAGCCCAGGCTACTATACCCCGCAAAACTCTCAGTCCTCATAGATGGAGAAAACAAGATATTCAATGACAAAAACAAATTTCAACAATACCTACAAACAAATCCAGCATTACAGAAGACACTAGAAGGAAAAATACAACCCAGGAAAACTAGCTACATTCAAGAAAACACAGGAAATAAATAACCTCACTTCAGTAAAACAAAAAGCAACCAAGCACACACCCTGATGACCACAGCCAACATCAAAATCAAGGGATCTAGCAGCCACTGGTCATTAATCTCTCTCAACATCAATGGACTCAACTCTCCAATAAAACGACACAGACTAACAGAATGGATACGTAAAGTAAACCCAGCAATCTGTTGCATACAAGAAACACACCTAAGACACAAAGATAGACATTACCTGAGGGTAAAGGGTTGGAAGACGACTTTCCAAGCAAACAGACCCAAGAAGGAAGCAGGAGTAGCCATTCTAATATCTGATAAAATAGACTTTCAACCAAAATTAATAAAAAGAGATGGGGAAGGACACTTCATACTCATCAAAGGAAAATTCCACCAGGAAGACATCACAATCCTGAACATCTATGCCCCAAATACAAGAGCACCCACATTTGTTAAAGAAACATTGATAAAATTTAAAGGGCATATAGATCCACACACATTAATAGTGGGAGACTTCAACACCCCACTCTCAACAAAGGACAGGTCAACAAAACAGAAATTAAAGAACGAAACAATGTCTCTGACAGAGGTCATGAATCTAATGGACCTAACAGACACTTACAGAACTTTACACCCAAACACAAAAGAATTTACCTTCTTCTCAGGACCTCATGGAACCTTCTCCAAAATAGACCATATAGTGGGTCACAAAGCAAGCCTCAACAGATACAAGAAGATTGAAATAATCCCTTGTATCTTGTCTGATTACCATGGCATAAAGCTGGACCTCAACAATAACAAAAATAGCAAAAAGCCTACACACACATGGAAACTGAACAACTTGTTACTAAAAGACAGCTGGGTCAGGGAAGAAATAAAGAAAGAAATTAAAGTCTTCCTAGAACTCAATGAAAATGAAGACACAACATACCCAAACTTGTGGGACACAATGAAAGCAGTACTAAGAGGAAAGTTCATAGCACTAAGTGCCTTCAAGAAGAAATTCGAGACAGCTCATTCAAGCAACTAATGGCTCACTTAAAAACCCTAGAAAAAGAAGAAGCAGACACACCAAGAAGGAGTAGACGGCTGGAAATAATCAAACTCAGGGCTGAAATAAATCAATTAGAAACAAATAAAACAATTCAAAGAATCAATGAAACCAAGAGCTGGTTCTTTGAGAAAATCAACAAGATCGATAAACCCTTAGCCAAGCTAACTAAAAGGCAGAGATACAACACCCAAATCAATAAAATCAGAAATGAAAAGGGGAATATAACTACAGACACTGAGGAAATCCAAACAATCATCAGGACTTACTTCAAAAGTCTATATGCCACAAAATTTGCAAATCTAAATTAAATGGACAATTTTCTTGGTCGATTTGACTTACCAAAGCTGAATCAGGACCAGGTAAATCAACTAAATAGTCCTATATCCCCCAAAGAAATAGAAGCGGTCATCAAAAGTCTCCCATCCAAAGAAAGCCCAGGACCAGATGACTTCAGCGCAGAATTCTACCAGACCTTCAAAGAAGAGCTAACACCAATTCTCTTCAAACTATTCCACAAAATATAAACAGAAGGAACATTACCAAACTCATTCTATGAAGCCACAGTCACCTTGGTACCTAAACCTCACAAAGACTCAACAAAGAAAGAGAATTTCCGGCCAATCTCCCTTATGAACATTGATGCAAAAATACTTAATAAAATACTTGCAAACCGAATCCAAGAACACATTATAGATATTATCCACTATGACCAAGTAGGCTTCATCCCAGGTATGCAGGGGTGGTTCAATATAAGGAAATCCATCAATGTGATCCACCATATTAACAAACTAAAAGAAAAAAAAACACATGATAATCTCCCTAGATGCTGAAAAAGCATTTGACAAAATCCAACATCCATTCATGTTTAAAGTATTGGAGAGATCAGGGATACAAGGCACATATCTAAACATAGTAAAGGCAACATACAGCAAGCCTATAGCCAACATCAAACTGAATGGAGAAAAACTTAAAGCAATCCCACTAAAATCAGGGAATAGACAAGGCTGCCCACTCTCTCCATATCTCTTCAACATAGTGCTGGAAGTCCTTGCTAGAGCAATAAGGCAGTTGAGGGAGATCAAGGGGATACAAATTGGAAAGGAAGAAGTCAAATTATCACTATTTGCAGATGATATGATAGTATACGTGAGTGACCCCAAAAACTCTACCAGGAAACTCCTACAGCTGATAAACACCTTCAGCAATGTGGCCAGATACAAAATTAACTCAAAAAAATCAGTAGCCCTCCTGTATACAAAAGACAGAAGGGCTGAGAAAGAAATTAGGGAAACAACACCCTTCACAATAGCCACAAATGACATAAGGTACCTTGGAGTAACCCTAACCAAGGAAAAAAATTTCAAATCTCTGAAGAAAGAATTAGAAGAAGATATGAGAAGATTGAAATATCTCCCATGCTCATGGCTTGGCAAGATTAACATAGTAAAAATGGCCATCTTACCAAAAGCAATCTACAGATTCAATGCAATCCCCATCAAATTACCAACACAATTCTTTACAGACCTGGAAACAAAAATTCTCAACTTCATATGGAATAACAAGAAACCCAGAATAGCTAAAACAATCCTCTAGAATAAAAGACCTTCTGGAGGTATCTCCATCCCTGATCTTAAGTTGTACTATAGAGCAACAGTTTTAAAAACTGCATGGTACCGGCACAGAAACAGAATGGTGGATCAATGGAACCGAACAGAGGACCCAGAAATAAACCCACACACTTATAGACACCTGATCTTGACAAAGATGCCAAAGCCATACAATGGAAAAAAGATAGCATCTTCAAGAAATGGTGCTGGTCCAACTGGATGTCTACATGTAGAAAAATGAAAATAGATCCATACTTATCACCCTGCACAAAACTGAAGTCCAAGTGGATCAAAGACCTCAACATAAAACCAGACACATTAAATCGGCTTGAAAAAAAGTGGGGAATACCCTAGAACTCATTGGTACAGGAGAAAACTTCCTGAACAGAACGCCAACAGCACAGGCTCTAAAAGCAACAATTAATAAATGGGACCTCATGAAACTGAAAAGCTTCTGCAAAGCAAAGGACACTGTCATCAAAACAAAGCGACTGCCTACAGATTGGGAAAAAATCTTCACCAATCCTTTATCTGACAGAGGACTCATATCCAGTATATATAAAGAACTAAAGAAGATGAAAAGCAGCAAACCAAGTAATCCACTTAAAAAATGGGGAACAGAGCTAAACAGAGAATTCTCTGTAGAGGAATACCGAATGGCAGAGAAGCACTTAAAGAAATGCTCAACCTCACTAGCCATTAGGGAAATGCAAATCAAAACAACCCTGAGATTTCACCTTACACCCATGAGAATGGCCAAGATAAAAAACTCAAGTGACAACACATGCTGGAGAGGTTGTGGAGAAAGGGGAACCCTTCTCCACTGCTGGTGGGAATGTAAACTTGTACAACCACTCTGGAAATCAATCTGGCATTTTCTCAGACAACTAGGAATAGCACTTCCTCAAGATCCAGCCATACCACTCCTGGGCATATATCCAAATGAGGCTCAAGTACACAAAAAGGACATTTGCTCAACCATGTTTGTAGCAGCTTTATTTGTAATAGCCAGTAGCTGGAAACAGCCCAGATGCCCCTCAACTGAAGAATGGATGCAGAAATTGTGGTACATCTACACAATGGAATATTACTCAGCAATGAAAATAAGGAAATCATGAAATTCGCTGGTAAATGGTGGGATCTGGAAAGGATCATCCTGAGTGAGTTGTCCCAGAAGCAAAAAGACACACATGGTATATACTCACTCATATAGACATACAACATAGGACAAACCCACTAAAACCTGTGCATCTAAAGAAACTAAGCAAGAGAGAGGACCCTAAATAAAATGTCCAATACCCATCCGGAAAGGCAAAGAGGATGGACATCAGAAGAAGAAGAAAACAGGAAACAACATAGGAACCTACCACAGAGGGTCTCTGAAAGCCTCTGCCCTGCAGACTATCAAAGCAGATGCTGAGCCTGATGGCCAATTGTTGGGCAGAGTGAATGGAATTTTATGTAAGAACTGGGAAATTGTAAGAGCTGGAGAGGACAGGGTCTCCACAAGGAGTGCAACAGAACAAGAAAATTTGAACACAGGGAACTTCCCAGAGACTCATACTCCAACCAAGGACTATTCATAGAGATAACCCAGAACCCCTGCACAGATGTAGCCCAGGGCAGTTCAGAGTCCAATTGGGCTACATAGTAATGTGAAGAGGGACTGCCTCTGACATAATCTGATTGGCCTGCTCTTTGATCACCTCCCCCTGGGGGGGAGCAGCCTTACCAGGCCATAGTAGAGGACAATGCAACCACTTTTGATGTGAACTGACAGACTAAGATCAGAAAGGAGAGGAGAACCTCCCCTATCAGTGGACTTGGGGAGTGGCATGCATGCAGAGGGAGGAGGGAAGGTGGAATCGGGAGGGGAGGAGGGAGGAGCTTATGGGGGGATGCATAATGAATAAAGTGTAATTGATAAAAAATTTAAAAAAAAATTAAAAAAAACTGTAAGTCAAAGAACAACGTTGTGAAGTAAGTACATGAAAACAAATAACAATGTTATTGAACTAAGTTGAAAAGAAAACAGAAAAATGATATATCTAGTGTAGTAGAGAAGAGCACATGAATCGGTTTCCAAGGTAAGAACAGAAAGTCAAAGCACAGGGTTGTCAAGTAAGTACATAAAAACACATAACATTGTAACTGAACTAGGTTGAGAAGAAAACAGAAAATAAATATAGCTAGCATAGTGAGAAGAGCACATGAACATGTTTTAGATGTTAGAACAAAATCTGGAAGCACAGCATTGTGAAGTAGGCACATTGAAACAGGTAACTGTTATTGAACTAAGTTGAGAATAAAACAGAAAAGTGATATATCTAGCATAGTAGCGAGGAGCACATGAACATGTTTCCAAGAAAAGAAAGTGAAAGCACAGTGTTGTGTAGTATATACAAGAAAACAGGAAACAATGTTACTGAAGTAAGTTGAGAAGAAAACAGAAAAGTGATATATCTAGCGTAGTAGAGAAGAGCACATGATTGTGTTTCCGAGGTTAGAACAGAAAAGGAAAACACAGCGTTATGAAGTAAGTACATGAAAACACCTAACAATGTTACTGGACTAGGTTGACAGGAAAACAGAAAAGTGATATCTCAAGCAGTGGAGCACCTAAAACCGTTTCCAATGAAAGATCAGAAAAGCAAAGCACAGTGTTGTGAACTAAAACACGTATGTCTCACCTGCATAACAAGGTTGAGAGGAAAACAGAAAAGTGATATTCAGTGCAGTAGGGAAGAGCACATAAACCTGTTTCCAACAAAAGAAAAGAAACGCAAAGCATAGTGTTGTGAACTAAAACACATATGTCTCACCTGATTAACTACATTGAGAGGAAAACAGAAGTGATCTCTCACGCAGTAGAGAAGAGCACATAAACCTGTTTCCAACATAAGAAAACAAAGGCAATGTAGAGCGTTGTGAACTAAAACACATACGCCTCGCTGGCTTAAGTAGGTTGAGAGGAAAACAGAAAAGAGATAAATCATGCAGTAGGGCACATAAACCCATTTCCAACAAAAGAACAGAAACAGAAAGCACAGCGTTGTGAACTAAAACATACACCTCGTCTGCTTAACTAGCTTGAGAGGAAAACAGAAAAGTGATATCTTGTACAGTAGAGGACATCAACCCATTTCCAATGAAAGAACAGAAACGCGAAGCAAACCATTGTGAACTTAAACACATACATCTGACCTACTTAACTAGCGTGAGAGGAAAACAGTAAAAAAAAAAAAAAAAAAAAAAAAAAAAGCAGAGGTAATTTACTCACCCAGAAACACAGAACAACTGCTTTTATCACCCTTACATTCTGTCTACACACTAAGCCTTCCTATTCACAGGCAGTCCTACCACCTATGTATTGCCTGATCTCATAGGCCCTCTACAAACGTGGAACCAAGCTGCTGAAATGTTTGAACAAAATAAAATACTCTCCCCAGAGAAATTTGTCCTAGTGTCTTTCAAGGTTACTATTGCGCCTGGTCAAAGTGTCCTCTAATGCAATCTGCTTTCCTCGCTTGGTGCTAGCTTTGCATTTTCATTCCTCTAAATGGCCTTCCAAGGCATTTCAGGAAACAAGCTACATCTGTGTGCCTTGACACATGTGCAAATTGAATTTCCTCTTTCCATCAAATTCAATCTCAACAAACCAAACCACTAATTCATTGGCCCTTTAAGTGCAGAACACAACAGAGGCACTGATCACACCCAGAGTGTGAGTTAACAGTCCCAGGTCTCTGGGAAGTGGGAAGGGTAAAGGCAGGAGCATGCAGAATCTCCTACCAGCAGTAGCTGATGAACAGTAGTCCAGTAGCTACTCCGTAATTGAGCAGTCTTGACTGCTTGGGTTCCATGATTTACTGAAACTCTGGTGCAGTGTTTTTCAGTTCCTGGAACCCATTGGATCTCACCAGCTGCACTGCCATATGCTTCTCATTACAGCCTGATGGCACAGGAAAGAGATGAGCAGGAAAGGCCAGGCTTTGAAGTGGGGGCAGACAGAGCTAGTCCTGATTTGGGGCAGTTCTAACTGGGAGGGGGTACTGAACAAAAATTTTCCCGTCTACAAAATAAGAATCATCCTGCCTGCCTCCCAGACAAGGCACCTTGGGTCCTTGTGAGAGATAATGGGGGTCTGGGTGGCTCACCTAAGTTTGGACTCTCAAATATTCCTTTGGTAGTTAGTCATTGGGAACTTAGGTCTTTTCCCAGAGAAACAACATCCTACCTAGTGAGGTCCCAGTCTAGGATGACAAACATCTGTCTGTATCCATTCCACATGTGTCCTTGGCCCTGGGGTACCACACTCCTTACAGCCCTGTAGATCAGCACCACCTTGGAATGCCCAGAGGAAGTCTGAGGAACTGACAAGCTGGGCTTCCTTTGTTTGGGGCTGAGCAAAAAGTACATCTTTACCCCTACTATCTTCTAGTATTCTTTTGAAGTCTTTATGGCCTGCATGTCATGGCCAGCGCTTCCCTGAGACTAGAGATGGAAAACCTGCCCTCTTCTCTACATAAAGAAGATTAGTATATGGCATGTAAATGCACAGTTCAGGACAAAGGACCCTGCCAGGAAGGAAAAGTACATCCATGTCTATGGTGGGAGCTGAAGACCCCTGGGAGACCTGAGAGAGACTCTCTGTTGTTCTTTTCTGGATAGGGTCCTTCCAAGTCCGACTTTTCAAATCCCTGATTGAATTCCCAGAAAACTACTCTTCCCAACTCTAACCAGAAAAGCATGTTTATATAAACATGAAATTCTATCAGTGTAAAGCACTGTGTGGCCCAGTTGCCAGAGCTCCTATTGTGTTACCATGGTGTTCAGGGTTATCATTATACAGTCTTTGCTCCTGGTTTAGAAAACATGACATTCCATTAACTATATAATCTGGGCTCCCTACAGGCCAGAGATGCATCCTGCTAAGAGCCAAAATGAGCAGAGCTTTAATGCCACAGAAAAGTGAACTGACTGCAGGAGGGAAGGGCACTACAGGAGTGGGGAAAGCTGCCACAGACTCAGTTCCCTGTGATTCACTGTTCTGCCTGTAGAAAGCACACCAGCAGCCAAGAGTTCAGAGGCCCAAGCACAAACCTAGTCACCATTCTTTCTCTTCCCCCTTTGCTGTGGTCAGTGACGCACAGCAGTGTCTGGGCAGTTCCTTTCCAGGACAGAGAACTCTGTAGGGATTACCCTGTGGCCTGTTTGCCATGCCTGTCTGGTGGCCTATCCTCCAGCTCTAGACTCAGAAGTCACAACAATTTGCCTGTGGTAGTTGGTAAGCTGGAGGTGTGCACACAACATGGAAACTCTAGCACACTTTTCATTAGGCACAGCGATACCACAGAGAGACAATGATAGGAAGTCAGAGCCCTGGAATTAAATGAGAAAGGAAGGGGTAGCTTCTTTGTTCATAGTGAGAGACTGAGAATGCAGGTCACAGACCACAGCCCCTCTCTGAACATTCCTTAAGAATTCAAAGTCATATTTTTTTCATATTGTGAATATTTATTTTTTCTTCTTAATAATGTACAAAAAATAAAATAACATATTTTTGGTTTATAGATTCCCCTCTCCCATTTACAAAACTATTAAGTTACATTTACTCTTTTTTATGTGGAAGCATAAAAAAAACAAGTCTCCCCTTGTTTGTCTTTCAGAAAGGGCCATTCTTAGAATTTGGCACAAACCCACTTTTCCTGTTGCACAGAAAATAAATGTTTTAACTCATTTCATGCTTCCCGGGTTTCTGCACTGGGACATGCCTTAGTCTTTTAGGAACTGATTTCAAGATGGCAGCCCATTGTGTATTTTTGTTGTTGTTGTTGGTTCCAATTTCTAGACACCGAGAAAATTTCAGCAATGAGGGATGTAGAATGAAAACACCTGCTTCATGTGTTCCCCAACCTTTATGGATTACCAAAAAAAAAAATCCCTTATTTGGGTGAGCTTAATTCGGGGACAAAGGAGAGACAAGCTTTTCTATCTTGCTCTTTTTGTTCAGGAAATGATGCTCAGCAAAGCTCTGCTAATGCAGCGAGGGATGGATGCAGGGAAGTCCACCAACAGACACTCCTGGACCTGCCGCTGTACCCCTCTTTGTGGTCCTGGCTTCATGTTCCTTGTTCTGGCTACCACAAGGACTGTAGTGACTCAGGACAAAGGCAAAGCCATCTCCAGCTGGTCCTCTGCCTCGGGGGAGATGGGCAGTTTTCCAGAAACTGGAGAGAACAGCTGGGAGCCTGTCAGATCACTACAGATCTGTCTCCCTGGAATCCTGAGCCACCCTAAGGTCTGCCATTCATGGTTGGAGCTAACCCAAGTGCTGTAACATGGGAAGCACATAGAGCATGTATTTCCAACACTGAGTTTGTCTGCCTTAGATCAGAGCCCTGCCAGTACCCTAGAGGGTCCCCAAGCTGCTGGTTCAGTGGGTGGTGTCTGGGGTGGAGCAGAGGACTAAGCAGAGCCAAGCCCAGGATGCAAACATTTGCCAACACAGAGGGATTTGGAGCCCAGTGGGTCTCAGAAAGGTGCCCCTGCTATTCTTCGGGATCCTCTTGGTCATAGCACCTACTCTCTAGCCCATTCAATCCTCTGTAGCTTTGGGAAGCTGGGCTAGAGTCAGCCTCAGCTACTCTGGCCCTCAGGGGAAGGTGGGACAAGAAGGCCTGGAGAACAGAGCCTCCAGGTAAGACATCAAAGTGCTTCATAGAAAAATTTGGACCTTTTCATGGAAGCTGCCCCATTATCCAGGCTTTGGGGTGGGATGTGCCTGACTATCCGAACTAGTGCTCAGCCCATGAGGTCACAAATAAATCTCCAAGCTACCAACTTGTCCTCTCAAAGAGATCTGAGGCCCACCATAGGACATGCTGTTCAGAGAAGCCATTTTCTCTTGCCCTCCCAAGGTCCAGGAGAGGAGGAAACAGCCTTAGCTCTCCAGTGTGCCTCTCAAAGCCAGTCTCAGAAGCATCAGCACTCCCATGCTTTCCACAGCCAGGGTGGACAATCTCTTCCCATCTTCAGAAGCCAGAGGAAGCAATGTCTGCTGGTCACAGCCCAGCTGAGCTGCTGGCTCACTTCACAAAGTTGCAGCTGGGTTTGCAAAGGACCACTTGAGATGAAGGACATGTTTGTAAACTATGAGGCACCACAGGGTCCAGCATCCCCAGGTATACTAAGCAGTTCTGCAACAGGCCCCAGGGATAGGGCCCCAAAAATAGAGCCCCAGTGCAAACCTTTTTGGAAACTTTACATAAGCCTCAAAGTGTCCCATACCAATGCTAAAGAAGGCACTGACAGTACAGCCTTTCCTAAACAGCTCAGACACCCTTAGACAACAAATCACCAGGAGACAAAAATGTGATTGCCTCAAGGGAGAGTCATGTTTGAGGGGAGAGGGCTCCATTTGGGGAAACAAGTCCTTGGCATGGCTCAGTGGAGAGTCCATCTTGGCATGCACCAGTCACATGACACCTTAAAGGCCTCTTTCCTATCCTCCTATCAGATAGAGCAGAATGCTCTGAGTCTCCAGGTATGTCCCCTCCAGGGCAACAGCAGTAAACCTGCCCAAACACCACAGGTAAAATATATCACTGTGATATTAGATACAAGTTATGTACATGACCGTCAAGCACACTTTGTGCTCCTTATTACCGACATGGCCCAGTGGCTATTTGTTGAGATACCCTGGAAGCATTTAAACAAAATGAACATCTGTAGGTTCGGGGCCAGAAAATGGGTGTCCTCTTTACTCCACCAATGATGACTGCACCAAGAAGCAGCTCATCTTGTCCATCCACTCAAGAAATGTGGAGAGGTAAGAAAAAAAATATCGCAGTTCCCCAGGCTCTTCGAGATGAGTGGACTAGCTGTGTTTCCCTTGAAGGAGGAACTCTGGAAGTCTCATGTGGAGCTCTCAGTAACTTGTAGAGTCCTGGAGAGCCTGGACTCCAGGCTCTTGGGGGGAAAATGAACAATAAATAAGGGCCTGAAAGGCTCAAAGAAATTAGCCGAGAGGCACAGGCTTCAGTTCTGAGCAAGTGGAAGAGCTGACTGTTGGTCAGTTGGTGGGCCTTGGGCCTCGCCCCCTTCCCAGCACTTGAGATGGGTGAGATGGGTCTCCAAGTTGTAGGGCAGTGAGCCCACCTCTCCCAGGAAGCTCCTGTCAAGGGGACTTGGGCCCAGAGCTCAGATCTCCATAAGCGTGATCTTGAAGAGATCACCATGCTCTCCATGTTGAGGAATGAAGGTGTCCTCATTTGAATAGTGTTCAATGATGTTGTCATCCATGTTCACCAGGCCACCCTTGCTCTTCTTATGAAGCTTTGTGATTTTCTCCACTGGCAGCCCATACTTCTCAGACAGTGATTCCATCAGGCCCTTCACTGTGGGCAAACTCAGCATCAGGGCGTCGGACACCTCATCACTCTCCTTCTGCACCTACAAAAGCACTAGCTTCACATTTTCTTCTTTAATCTGCTTAGATGGTGTTGGACTAAACTTCTCTTCCATGAGCCTGAACATCCATTTATTGAGGACGCTGCCTTCTCGAGTTCATCATCTGTGTTGTAATATACCTGTCCAGTCCTCTGCAGGTCTTGAAAGTGGACATCTGGTTTGAAGAGCACATGATGTCATGATGTCACTTTTCTTCTGTAAAGGTATGGTGGCCAGCTTCCCATCAAAGGAGTTGTTGCACTGGGTTTGGAGGCCTGGCCCTTCTCTTTCTTCCTATTCTGCTTTCTCTCTTCATCTTGGATTTTTCTTTCTGCTCCCTTGTCTAAGAAGACCTTGATCTGGTAGTATGCTCTATCGACGGGTTTATTGCTGCAGTTATTGTAACTGTATGTGTCAATCTGAATCATCAAAGGAAATCCTTTCACACCCTTCTGGGAGGAGAAATCTGTACTCAAGCAATTCATGGTGGTGAAAAATCTTTGCCTCTTTGTTCACATCCCAGTTGAGGGAAACAGCATTGTACGCGATCTCTTCAATATTTCCAGTGGTGCTAAAGCTCTTCTTGTAGTCAGTGATGTCAAGGACCCTCTGTGCTTGGCAGTGTGCTGCCAAGAATGCCAGTACTTCCAGAATTTCAGCTGTTCATTTCGGTTTCTGTTTTCACTGAAGACCACCATTACCACACTCCTGACTTTGCTGATGGGGTGTTGGAAGCATTTGTTGTTTCCAGTCTCACTGAGTGTTATGGCATAGAATTGTCCTTTTTTGAGGTAGGTCATGGGGCCCTCCCCCTGCTTCTGATGGAGAGATTTGGTGGCTTCCAGGGTGTACTGAAATGTACCACTCCCCGCCTGGTCGTCTTCAGCACCAGCAGAAGTACTCCGAAACTTCTCTGAGGCCCCATCCTTGAAGCTCTCACTGTAAGTTCTGCAGGCATACTGTGCTAGTCGTTCTTGAGATAGGAGCTGTGGCTGGCTATTGAGGGAAGGTCATACTGAGTCTTTTCAAATATGCGCGGAAGTAGTGCACAGGGGTGCCGTGAACACTGGTGTGAAATCCTCAGCTTTCACCACAGTGATGCCTGACATGGGGATGACAGCCAGACTCTCTGTGCTAGACACACTATACTGCTCAAGCTTGGAACTCCCCATGTGCTCTTGGCTCAGGCAGAGGTTCACTGGGGTGGTCTTCAGGACCTGCACTCGGTTCTCTTCTCCACTCAAGTGGCTCTGGACTTCACTGGTGCCGAGACAGTTTCTTTTATCCGGGTCTTCTTGGCTGTCACTTGCTTTGCTCACAGACAGAATTTACTTGTCTTGAGGAACTTGTAGTAGTCATAGAGAAAGCCTACGGCAGCAGCACTGTCCTCATCCCCATTGATGCGCATCATGGCTTAGGTGGCCACAGTCAAAGGGTTCTCCAGGTAGGACTTCCAGGCTTCATCCTCAGTCAAACAGGCTCTTCGGGTGTTGAAGGGAGGGTCACTGGGCACGGGCACTAAGTCCACTAGTCTTTTATTATTGTCTGACTCTTGTGACACATTTGATCCAATGAACTCGTTTGCCTTTTCCTGGAGCCTCAGCCTCTGGTGAAACTGGACTTTCAAGTCTGTGCAGGTGAAGGTGTGTGAGAGCACAGAGATGGCAGAACAAGAGCTACAGGTAATTCTGCTTTCATCCCTCCTCACCACTCTTGCTTGCCTGTGCCCTCACCTATCCAGAAAGGAGAGATGGGGGGGCCTTGAATGGGGCCTGCATTTGGAGGTGGCCCAGTGTGGAGTCCTCCCGGGCCATGATAGGGGCAGACACAGAGTGGAAAGCCTCAAAGTCACATTTTGTTGAATATAAAACTGGTATGTTTATGATAGAGAAATTTGGAAAATCGGAAGTTAAAACTCAGCTTCTGGAGAATGCTATCCTAACAGTAACAGTAAGTGTAAACGCACACACACACACACACACACACAGGGCTATTAGTTTTGTTTTGCTCTGTTCTGAGACTGGATCTAGTTACTCCTCTCAGGTTGGCCTTGGTCTCCCAAGTGTTGGCATTAAGCCTGCCCTTGCTTATTAAAAAGGCAAAATGCACACAATGTTTGGAAACATAATAGTATAAGTATTATATATTTCTTCTAAAATATCTTGCAGACATGCCCAATGTGCAATGGGTGTCCAGTACTCTGCATACTTCATGTCTTACTTATATTCCATTGTTGGACATTTAGGTAATTCTCAGCGTTTTACTACAATCAGCACTACCACAGGCACACAGTAAGGGGCTCCTTTTGAATGCTTTTTTTTTTTAATATAAAGACTCATTGGATGGAAAATAAGACCCTTAGCTGTGCTAAAAGCACATGACACTTTCTGCTGATGCATCTTCTTGTCTACACTACTCATATGGTGGACATGTGTGACTATTGAATTTAAACAAAATTAAAAGTTCATGTCCTCATTTTCATGGGGAACACATATGGCAAGTAGCTACTGTTCTGGGCAGCAGGAACTCAGCACTTTTATCTTTCTAAAAAATTCTACCATGCAGTTCAAGTCCACAAGACCACCAGTCCACACTGTCCCTAGCAAGACAGGACAAAGGTGGCCAGTGCTGGACTCTGTAATGCCTTAAAAAACTCTGCCAGCCTAATGCACACTATCCTGTTTGAGCCATTTCATTTCTTTAATTATTAGCAATTCGGAATGCTTTTGTTCATGCATTAACTTTCACATATATCTTTCTTTGGAAATTAAGAAGTTAGGCTATTTTCTGACTAGCTTTTCCATACCAAGATCAGTCTTCAGAGAGTAAATTAGATTGCAGAACCTTTTGCAGTTTACTGTATTTCCTTTTTTTTTTTTACCCTCTGAAGAGCACAGTGCTCGGCTAGCCAAACCTCCCTCTATTCTTCTTCCTGGCTTTTGTGTTCCTGTCATTCTCTGTAAGACACAATCCCGAGACTACACAGATATCCCTCACCATTTGCCAAAAAACATTAAAAAAAATAATGACCTCATTACCCACTTATTTAAGTGCTCATAGGTACTTACGTATTTTTCTACTTTGTCCACATACTCTTTGAACTTATCAAACTGTTTTCAATAGTTTGCCTTCTAGTATTTGCAGAGAAATAATGTCTTCACTATTCTTTTCCAAAAGAAAAATTTATACCTTTTGACCTAGTCGTTCTCCTCTCAAAATAATCCTGATGATTCTTTTGAATCATTTCCATCACCTGAAGAAATTTCATTTATAAATTAGACCAAAAGTTCAGTTCAAATTATAGATTTGATATAGATGTGGGACACCTGGATATGTTCATAGCACCAAGGCCATCCTCTGGGGACATGGCTTTGCTTATTCAAGTTTCCCCATGGGCCTCTTAGAACTGGTTGGGCTGTGGCTTTTGTTGTTATTGTTTGTTTGCTTGTCTTCTGAGGCAGTCTTAATTGGTAATCCAGATTAGCTTCATACTCACTATGGAGCCCAGGGTTACCTTGAACTCCTGCTTCTTTTGCCTCCACCTCCCAATGTCAGTGCTCTTAAGCATGCACCACCTCCACAGTAGGTTATGGTGCAGAGGAACAAACCTAGGGCTTATGCACTCTAAGTATCCTGCTAACTGAGGGGCAGCACTAGCCCCAAAGTCCCCTCCAAAGGGCACAATGGGGAGCCCCTTTGGTTCCAGACACAGTCCCAGAGACACCCTGACCCAGGAGAGCCAGCTCCCACCTGCTAAAGTAACAAACAAGTTCCCATTTCTTAGCCCAGGCCTGAATTCTAGTATCCACCTTCTTTTAAATCTGCAAGAAAGAGAGCTCACTTTTTATCCAAAAGAATCTGGAGTTCAACAGTTTTTCTATGGAAAAACCAAACCCCAGCAGCAACTGCAAAGCACATTTGGTGTCCAGAAGCCAGCTCATTTTTCAGGACTCTTGTTCCAACTCCCAAATTCTTTCCAGTCTGTGAAATTCGTCTCCCCACCACTGTAACCGCAAGTGCCTCTCCTGGCACTGGCATGGATCTAAAGTAGCCTGGATCTTGAGGGACTTTTTATTGTTGTAGCTGCTTCTCAACAGAGTGCATGAAGCATTCTTGAATGACTGCGACTTGGCAACGCTGTGGGGATCTGGAAAGTATTGAGGTGACCTTAAGTCCATTTTAGTAAGGAGGCCAATCACTCTGAAATCCCTGGCAGCCCATCAGTCAAGCCAACAGCCCAAAGTTACCTACAGCTCAGTTCTGAAGGCAAAGGGCTCTGGGGGCATTTGCCAGTATCTGAAATAATTTTTGGTTGATAACACTTAGGTGGAAGAGTGGCAGTGAATTTGGCACCTGTTTATAGGGTAAGGAGCAGGACCCATGCTCAGCACACCTTTGGGGGGGGAGAAGTCCACACAAAGGACCAGCTGGAGCCCCAGAGGTAGAGACTCCGTGGCTTGGACTTCCACTGAGTGCCCAGGGTCATCAGGCATCATGCCATGAGAACAAAGACTGCATTTTGCAGCCAGACATTTGTAAAAGGAGATGGCTGGGGAAGAGCCTTGAACTCATTGGCACAGGAGACACTTTTTCTTCTAAGAGGTTTAGTGTGTCTGGTTTTATGTTGAGGTCTTTGATCCACTTGGACTTTAGTTTTGTGCAGGGTGAAAAGTATGGATCTATTTGCATTTTTCTACATGTAGACATTCAGTTAGACCATCACCATTTGTTGAAGATGCTGTCTTTTTTTCATTGAATGGTTTTGGCATCTTTGTCAAAAATCAGGTACCCATAAGTGTGGATTTATGTCACAGTCTTCTATTAGATTCCATTGATCCACCAGTCTGTTTCTATGCCAGTACCATGCAGTTTATAGTATTATTCTTCTATAGTACAGCTTGAGATCAGGGATGGAGATACCTCCTGAAGATCTTTTACTGTAGAGAATTGTTTTAGCAATAATGGGTTTCTTGTTGTTCCATATGAAGGTGAGAATTTTTCTTTGAAGGTCTATAAAGAATTGTGTTGGTAATTTGATGGGAATTGCATTGAATCTGTAGATTGCTTTTGATAAGATGGCCTTTTTCACTGTATTAATCTTGTCAAGCCATGAACATGGGAGATCTTTCCATCTTCTCATATCTTCTTCTAATTCTTTCTTCAGAGACTGGAAAATTTTTTTTTTCATACAAGTCTTAGACTTGCTTATTTGGGTTCACACCAAGGTACTTTATGCCCTTTGTGGCTATTGTGGCTATTGTTTCCCTAATTTCTTTCTCGGCCCTTTTGTCTTTTGTATACAGGAGGGCTACTGATTTTTTTGAGTTAATTTTTTAGTTGGTTTTTTTATTATTTTGAATTAATTTTCTGAGCCACTTTGTTAAAGGTGTTAATCAGCTGTAGGGGTTCCCTGGTTTAATTTTTGGGGTCACTCAGCTATACTATCATATCATCTGCAAATAGTGATACTTTGACTTCTTCCTTTCCAATTTGTATCCCCTTGATCTCCTTTGTCTTACTGCTCTAGCAAGAACTTCAAGAACAATTTTGAAGAGATATGGAGAGAGTGGGCAGCCTTGCCTTGTCCCTGATTTCAGTGGGATTGCTTTAAGTTTCTCTCCATTGAGTTTGATATTGGCTATAGGCTTGCTGTATATTGCCTTTACTATGTTCAGATATGTGCCTTGTATCCCTGATCTCTCCAAGTCTTTAACCATGAATGGATGTCAGATTTTTTCAAATGCCTTTTCAGCATCTAAGGAGATGATTATGTGGTTTTTCTTCTTCAGTTTGTTTATGTGATGGATCACATTGACGGATTTCCGTACACTGAACCACCTCTGCGTGCCTGGGATGAAGCCTACTTGGTCATAGTGGATGATATCATTGATGTGTTCGGTTTGCAAGTATTTTGTTGATTATTCGGTTTGCAAGTATTTTGTTGAGTATTTTTGCATCAATGTTCATGAGGGAGATTGGCCTGAAATTCTCTTTCTTTGTTGAGTCTTTGTGAGGTTTAGGAACCAAGGTGACTGTGGTTTCATAGAATGAGTTTGGTAATGTTCCTTCTGTTTCTATTTTGTGGAATAGTTTGAATAGTATTGGTGTTAGCTCTTCTTTGAAGGTTTGGTAGAATTCTGCACTGAAGCCATCTGGCCCTGGGCTTTTTTTGATGACAGCTTGTATTTCTTTAGGGGATATAGGACTATTTAATTGGCTTACCTGGTCTTGATTCAGCTTTGGCATTAGACTTGGTCAAGAAAATTGTCCATTTCATTTAGATTTTCAAATTTTGTGGCATATAGACTTTGGAAGTAAGACCTAATTATTGTTTGGATTTCTTCAGTGTCTGTGGTTATGTCCCCCTTTTCGTTTCTGATTTTGTTGATTTGGATAGTTTCTCTCTGCCTTTTAGTTTGGCTAAGGGTTTGTCTATCTTGTTGATTTTCTCAAAGAGCCAGCTTTTGGTTTCAGTGATTCTTTGAATTGTTTTATTTGTTTCTAATTGATTTATTTGAGCCCTGAGTTTGATTATTTCCAGCTGTCTACTCCTTTTTGGTGTGTCTGCTTCTTCTTTTTCTAGGGTTTTTAGGTGAGCCATTAAGTTGCTTGAATGTGCTGTCTTGAATTTCTTCATGAAGGCACTTAGTGCTATGAACTTTCCTGTTAGCACTGCTTTCATTGTGTCCCACAAGTTTGGGTATGTTGTGTCTTCATCTTCATTGAGTTCTAGGAAGACTTTAATTTCTTTATTTATTTCTTCCCCAGTGCAGCTGTCATTTAGTAGCATGCTGTTCAGTTTCCAAATGTGTGTGTAGGCTTTTTGCTATTTCTGTTGTTGTTGAGGTCCAGCTTTATTCCATGGTGATCAGACAGGATACAGGGGATTATTTCAATCTTTTTGTATCTGTTGAGGCTTGCTTTGTGACCAACTATATGGTCTATTTTGGAGAAGGTTCCATGAGGTGCTGAGAAGAAGGTAAATTATTTTGTGTTTGGGTGTAACCTTCAGTAAATGTCTGTCAGGTCCATTTGATTCATGACCTCTGTTAGAGACATTGTTTCTTTGTTTAATTTGTTTTGTTGACCTGTCCTTTGTTGAGAGTAGGGTGTTGAAGTCTCCTACTATTAATGTGTGGGGATCTATGTGTGGTTTAAATTTTATCAATGTCTCTTGTACAAATGTGGATGCCCTTGTATTTGGGCATAGATGTTCAGGATTGTGATGTCTTCTTGGTGGAGTTTTCCCTTGATGAGTATGAAGTGTCCTTCCCCATCTCTTTTGATTAATTTTGGTTGAAAGTCTATTTTATCAGATATTAGAATGGCTACTCCTGCTTGCTTCTTGGGTCCATTTGCTTGGAACCCTTTACCCTCAGGTAATGTCTATCTTTGTGATTTAGGTGAGTTTCTTGTATGCAACAGATTGTTGGGTTTTGTTTTTGCATCCATTCTGTTAGTCTGTGTCTTTTTATTGGAGAATTAAGTCCATTGATGTTGAGAGAGATTAACGTCCAGTGGCTGTTAGATCCTTTGATTTTTATGTTGGCTGTAGTCATAAGGTTGTGTGTTTGGTTGCTTTTTCTTTTACTGTAGTGAGGTTAATTATTTCCTGTGTTTTCTTGAAAGGAGCTAGTTTTCTTGGGTTGTATTTTCCCTTCTAGTGTCTTCTGTAATGTTGGATTTGTGTGTAGGTATTGTTGAAATTTATTTTTGTCATTGAATAGCTTGTTTTCTCTGTTTATGAGGACTGACAATTTTGCTGGGTATAGTAGCCTGGGGTGACGTCTGTGTTCTCTTAGGGTCTGCATGATATCTGTCCAGGCTCTTCTTGGTTTCATAGTCTCTGTTGAGAAGTCAGGTGTGATTCTAATAATGGGTTTGCCATTATATTTAACTTGGCCTTTTTCCCTTGCAGCTTTTAGTATCTTTTCTTTGTTCTGTATACTTACTGTTTTGATTATTATGTGGTGGGAGGATTTTCTTTTCTGGTCTAATTTATTGGGTGTTCTGTAGGCTTCTTGAATTCTTATTGGTCTCTCCTTTAAGTTGGGGAAATTTTCTTCAATGATTTTGTTGAAGATATTTTCTCGTCCTTGGAGCAGGGAATCTTCTTTTTCCTCTACACCTATTATTCTTAGGGTTTGTCTTTTTATGTTGTCTTGTATTTCTTGGACGGTCTGTCTCAGGAATTTTTTTAGATTTAACATTTTCTTTGACAGATACATCTATTTCTTCCATTGTATCTTCCACACCTCAGATTCTTTCTTCCATCTCTTGTAGTCTATTGGTTATGCTAACCTCTGTGGTTCTTGTTTTCTTCCCTAAGCTCTTTCTTTCCACAATTTCCTCCATTTGTCTTTTCTTTAAGTTTTCCAATTCTATCTTCAGGTCTTGAGCCATTTTGTTGATTTCCTTCACCTGTCTGACTGTATTTTCCTGTTTTTCCATCAATTCCCTCAGCTGTTTTTTTGAACAATCCTCTGTTTCTTTTATTTCATTTAGTGATTTAAGCATTTCCTCTCTCTAGGCTACTAACTGTTTGGCTGCAACTTCCTCTATTTCTTTCTGGATGGCCATAAACTGTTTTAATCTTCTTCTATTTCTTTATGCATTTTATTTGTTTCCTCTGTTATCTTCTTTGTGATCATAGATGCCAGGTCCTCTTCTTGCATTTCAATTATGCTGGGGTGCCTAAGGCTACCTGTCCCTGGATAACTGGGTTCTGGAGATGTCATATTGCTCTGGCTTTTGTTGGTTGAACTTTTATGCTGGCCTCTACCCATTGGGTTATCTTGGGTTTTTGAAGTTGGTTTGTGGTTTTTCCTGGAATCCTGTGGTGGAGAGAATCCCTTTGGCAGGAAGATGTTTTTTTCTGAAGAAAGCCTTCTCAGCTTTTTGGGTATAATCACTGGGTGGATGCTGTTTTTCAGGAGTTGCCGCTGCTCACCTAAGGCATAGAGAGACCTGAATGGTAACTGTGGTCCTTATTAGTCGAGAAGGCTCTCCTCTCACCAGGAGAAGTCCTGAAGACAGCTGCCCTGTTTCTTGCTGTGAATTTAGTGATCTGCTGTTGTAACCTGTGTGTCCTGTGGTTTGGTCAGTTTCATTAGGGATAAGTGGTTGCCCCATGGAGCAATATCTGGGGTTTGATCTCGGGGATCCCGGGCTTTTGTAGGTCTGAGTTTGGGGCTCTGTGCCCCAGTACCCAAGCAGTAATCTGTGGCTGGTGAGTACTGCTCTCCTGGTAACAGCTATCTGGTGCACAGCAGGTACCTGGGTTGGGCCAGTCTGCGAGACCTTTTCCAGGGATATACTGGGTGGCCTAAGTCTGCCCCCTTTGCTTAGTTCCCTGTGAGGATTTCTCCAGACAGTGACACCAAGTCTCTGCTGTCCTGGAGCACACAGTTCTGTCTGTGAGGAATAGTTGGTACAAAGCGAGTCTCTGGGCTGGCGGCACGTGTGCCTGCCTGCTAGTCTGTGGGAGTTGGGTGCCCAACTATTCTTTGTGCTTCCGGCCTAGGGCCAGTTCGCTGATGGGGCTAGTACCAGCCCGTCTGTGAGAGACTTTTCCCAGGTAAAGCCTGGCTATCCCAAGTCAGTACTGTTTCCTTCCTTCCCTGTGGGGGCCTCTCCCGACAGGAACTCCCAGACTGTGTTGCACTAGGGCGAGCAGCTCTGTCTGTGCAAGAGAGCTGAACCCACAGTTCCTCTGTGTGCTGGTGCTGGCGCTGGCACTGGTTGGTGGCGGGAGCCCAGTTCAACACTGAAAATATTGATGGAAACATGGTGAGGAATGGTAAAGTTTCCCCAGGTGACCACATTCTTTGTGCCTGCAAAAGAGTAAGCTTGGAAAGGGAAGTTCCTGGCAACCATGAGGAAGAGAACCCCTAAACACCACATATCAATGGGGTAAGCATCCTATTCCTCCAGTGCAAAGAGTTCTGGGGCACAATAGGGCAGAGTGCCACAGAAACCCCGCAGTTCCCGCCCAGGAGTAACTTTGACAGCGAGGCTAAAATCGATCAGCTTGGTGTTCCCCCTGCAGTCCACAAGGATATTTGTGGCTTTGATGTCTCTGTGGACAACTTGATTATCATGGCAATAACTCACTGCATGTATGATCTGGGTAAATATTCTTTGAGCCTCACTCCTGTAATGACCCCCATTCCAGGATGAGCCACAGCAGCTCTCCCTCTAAGAAGTCCTCCGTCACCAGGTTGGTGGTCTCTTTCGTCTCGACCATGTGAAACAGCTTGATGATATTAGGATGGTTCAGAGATTTCATAATGCTGATTTCACTGTTAATAATTGAGTTGTACTTCTTCTCATTTCTAAGAATTTTTACAGCCACACAAGTCATACTGGGCACATGGAAGGCCAGTTTGACTTGTGAAAAGTGTCTATGTCCCAGAGTCACCATCATCTTATACTCAGTGGTGAAGGGGTCCTCCACAGAGTAGCAGGCCTCCATACCCTGCTTCAGAGTCAGGCCCTCCTCCTTCATATGGCTAGAACCAAACTTTCAATGAGAAAGTTGACAGAGTTAGGAGACAGCCCTAGGAGAGTATTTAGAGCTATGAATTCCTACATCCAAAAGACTAGGAAAGGAAGGAAGGAAGGAAAAAAGGAAAAAAGGAAGGAAGGAAGGAAGGAAGAAAGGAAAAAAGGAAGGAAGGAAGGAAGGAAGGAAGAAAGGAAGGAAGGAATCAGATACATTTCAGACCACCTAAATTGGTACTTAAATGCTCAGATAGACAAGCATGAAGTATGTTCCAAAGCAGTGTACAGCAAAATATGACAGATCAGTTTGACAGGAATCAACTGCAAACTGGAAGAACAAACCAAAGGATTCTGGAAACAAGGAGCCACTGATAAGAAAAGACTGTCATTCTCTAACCCTGAGCTCACGTGTACTGTGAGAGAGCAGGCACTGATAAAATTAGATGCAAAAGTAGTTTATAGGACAACAGACACCCCAGAAAACTAGTGTGTCCAGGCTGGGGAGCCAGCCTGTGAGTCCAGGTACAACTAGCTCTGCAGAGGACCTACCTATATTCGGTTCTCAGACCCAGGTCAGGTGGCTCACAATTGCTCCAACCCCAGCTCTAGGAGATCCTACACCACTAGCCTCTGAGAGCATCCATTCACGTGTGCACACACCCACACACAAATGCACTCACTGCTACTACATATCACTTAAATAGTGATAATGTCTTTCTATATAACTTTATTAATATGAGGGCATCAGATCCTACAGGTAGTTTTGATCTGGCACGGGAATGCTGGACATCAAACCTAGTTCCAAGAGTGCTCTTGAACTGATGGTCCATCTCTGCAGACTACCCCACCCCAAATAAATCTTTCTTTTAAAACCCAGAGGGTCCATCTCAGGAATTGGAGAAAAGTTTCTGTTTATTAAATAAACATAATAAAATGTTCTAAGTTATACAACAGAAGGCACTTACTATATGATGGTCCAAAAGCTTCTAAAAGTCCAAGTATAATCTGTCACGAGTGCAGAAGTCCATTCGCTCTCCAACAACAAGAGCTTCTGCTCTGTAAGACAGGAGGAGTGAGAATGGTGTGAGTGTGTGAGGGACAGAATAGAAGGAGAGTCTTTGTTTATTAAATAAACATAGTAAAATATTGTAGGTTAGAGAACAGAAGGAATTTACTATATGGTGGTCAAAACAGCTTCTAAAAATCCAAGTATAATCTGTCATGAGCGCAGAAGTCCAATTGCTCTCCAACTAACAAGAGCTTCTGCTCTGTAAGACAGGAGGCCAGGCTCAGCCAGACCCTTAAGTGGATAGATATCACAATGGCTCTTTGTGATGTCAGAGCAAGGAATGGACCAATGATCACTAGGCACATCATCCTGGGTTCCCTCACATTCTATCCTCAGGGACAGGAAAGCTGGTCTTGGGCAGTGGGGCAGTAGGGACCTGAGGAAGCTGGTTACACTCAAATTTCTGTCCCCAATGATTCCCAGGGATCCACCTCTTCCTGATAGGCCCACTGTCCAAGGTCCACAGTTTCCCCCACATGGTGCCACCTGGTTGGAACAATGTTCAAACACTTGATTCTTTGTGGAACTTTTGACACCCAAACCTTAAGGAGGATACAAACACACACACACTATATCTAGACATGATACAACTAACTGTTTCCTGACTGAGAGTCCTTCAAGGGTCAGCTGATGGACCTTAGAGGAGGTCGTAGTGAAAGTCAGGAAAGTCTCAGAAAGATGAACATGTGGCAGTTAGAAAAGCTAGAAAAGTGGAGGCAGGAGGATCAGTTCAAGTCATCTTTGGCCACACAGGGATGCTGAGGCCAGCCTGTGCTACAGGAGACCCTGCCTCACCAAATACAAAAACAATAGCAAAGAGAAGATGAGAAAGGACTGCTTTTGTTTTCTGTATGACCTAGGTTCCCAATGCTTCATAAGTTAATGGTTGCTGTTACACATGGGGCATAGCCACAAGTGCGTGTGACAACAATGCTTGAGGATGGAGAGCTGATCAGCCATTTCCATGCTCCTGAAGCTAGGCTGCTGTCACCTCCCACCAAAAGTCATCACTTTTACACATTAAAGGGACCTCATAGCACCCATCCAAGCTACAGCACATACACCAGAGAAACTGGGTGGAAGTTTACAAGAGGTCAAGAAGGATGTTCACTCTTAAGAGAATGTGCATGCCAGCTGAAGGCAGCACGTGTCTACACATCACTCACTTAACCACTGGATAACAAGTCTAGTTAACTAATTCCTCACAATGACTCTTTGTGGTGTCAGAGCAAGGAACGACCTAGCCATGCCTGGGCACCAACCATACTGATTCCCTCAGTTTCTGCCCTCAAGGACAGGGAAGGCGTGGTAGCAGGAAAGGCAGGTAGCCAAAGCAGTAGGGACCTGAACCAGATAGTTCTGCCCAGTTTTCCCTTGCTGCCTGTGACCCTCTTCCTCCTGTAAGACCCCACTTCCCCACACAGTGCCACCTGCTGGGGCCTAGTGTTCAAACACATGACTCTTTGTGGTACATTTGCCATCTAAAGCAACAGCCTCCAGGGTGTTGTCCTTCAGTGTGTGGTAGACACTGATATTCATCCATTAGGGGACAGGTAGCATGCTTCCCTTTTCACTTGCTACCTAACAGTCTAGTGGCTGGCTTTCTGCATACAAAGCTGAGCATATATACACTAAAGGACATCAATTCCTTTCTCATTAGTCTCAGGTGAATGAGAAATGGATAGCGGGCTTGGGCTGATGTTAGGATGCTGTGGTGATTAATCATTGTTGTCTAAATGAGTACACTAGGAATTAACTGAGAGGGTGGCTCTCAGGAATCTATGGGGGTGACCCTAGCTGAGACTCTTAGCAGCGGGGGATATGGAGCCTCATGTGCCCACCTCCTGTAGCCAGGCAGGACTTCCAGTAAAGGGAGCCAGTGGAGGGAAGTCACCCACCCACAAAACCTTCAACCCAAAATGTGCCCTGCCTACAGGAAGTGCAGGAATAAACATGGAGCAAAGATGGAGGGAATAGGCAACCAATGACTGACCCAACTTGAGACTGACCCTATGGGAGAGAGGCAACCCCTTACACTATTAATACTGCTCTGCTCTGCTTGCAGATGGGGGCCTAGCATAACTGTCTTCTGAGAGGCTTCATCCAGCAGTGAATGGAAACAAATGCAGAGACCCACAGCCAAACACTAGATGGAGCTTGGGGAATCTTGGGAAAGAGTGAGAGGAAGGAGTGGGGAAGCTGGAGGGGTCAAGGATACCAGAAGAAGCCCTACAGAGTCAACTAACCTGGGCCCATGGGGGCTCACAGAGACTGAATCACCAACCAAAGGGGCATGCTTGTGCTGGATCTTGGCCCTCTACACATATGTAGCAGAGGTGCAGATTGTTCTTCATGTTGGTGCCTTAACAATTGGAGCAAGGGCTATCTCTGACTCTGTTGCCTGCCTTTGGATTCCTTTCCCATAGCTGGTCTGCCTTGTCTGGTGTCAGTGGGAGAGGATGCCCACAGTCCTTTGGCAACTTGATGTGCCAGGGTGGGCTGGTACCCATGAGAGACCTCCCTTTCTTTGAGGAGAATGGGAGTGGGGAATGGTGTGAGTGTGTGTGAGGGAGGGAATATGAAAAGAGTAGGAAAGAGGGCTGCAATCAGGTTGTAAAGTGGATAAAGAAATAATTTTTAAATATATGCTTTAATTGAAACCCAGGCTGTTGGTGTACATGAGAAGGATACTCCTTGGTTGAATTATTGGAGACTCACCCTAAGTCTGGATATTTTGAGGCTTCACCTTCCAAAGGTGGTCGATATCAAGACACAGAAAAAGGAAGGTGTGCTTTTCTGTCTACTTGTTGTAACTCTCACTGGCAAGTTCAAATGTTCTATGCCCTCTGTTAGCTGGTGTCAGAAGCTACTTCTGGATTCCAATGTGCACTGAAAACTGGCAGCTCACTAGGAGCTCTCTGGGACTCCAGCACCAGACTGGGGCTGCTGAGACACCTTCTGTCTTAGTTATTTTTCTATTGCTGTGAAGATACACTATGACCACAGCTGTTTATAAAAGAAAGGGATGTAAATCAGCATTTGATCACAGTTTGAAGGGCTAGGCCAGTACCATCACAGTAGGAAGCATTGCAGGATTCATTGTAGGCATGGCAGACATCGCACTGGAGCAGTAGCAAAGACTTTACACCTCCATTTGCAGTCTGAGAGATATAGGGCCTTACTTGCACTTTTGAAACCCCACTGACATACCCGTTCAACAAGTTCACACTTCCTAATCCTTCCTAAGAGTATCTGGGAGCCAAATACTCAAACTCAAATATATGAGTCCTCAATGGGCACCTGCACTCTCATGCGTAATGTCATTCTCACTATCCCAGAAGACAGTGAGTGAATATATTGAAAATGAGCACGAAAAATTGTTGGACGGTGGTGGCATGCTTTTATTTCCAGCATGTGGGAGGCAGAGGCTGGTGGGTCTGTGAGTTCGAGGCCAGCCTGCTCTACAGAGTGACAATCAGGACCTTCAGGGCCATGGAGAGAAACCCTGTCTGGGGGGAAAAAAAAGCAAAACAAAGCCAAATGCCACCTGAATTGTCCATACAAAATATGATCTTTCTCAGCTGTGGGTGATGGAGCCATATCCAGGTATTTTGTTTTCTTCCTGACCTTTAGAAACACCTGTTTTGATAAGATATAAAAGAAATAGAAGTTGATTAATTGTGCTGCTGGAGGTTGCCAAGTCAAGATTAAGACACCAGCAGATTCTGGGTGGCATGAGGGCTGCTTTCTCCATCTAATATGTTTCTAGGTTGTGTTTTCTTACATGGATAAGAGAGGAATTGAATTCAGTTTTTCAAGATCTTAAAAAAAACAAAACAAACTGAGACTTAAGGCCACCTGATGGGCAAAGTGCATGGAATCTTAAGTAAGAAGTGGGAAATAGTTAGATCTGGAGAGGACAGGAACCGCACAAGGAGAGCAACAGAACCAGAAAATTTGAACACAAGGGTCTTCCCAGGGACTCATATTCCAACCAAGGAAAATGCATGGAGATAACCTAGAACTCCTGCACAGATGTAGTCCATGACAACGTAGTATCCAAGTGGGTTCCATAGTAATGGGAAAGGGACTGCCTCTGACATAATCTGATAGGCCTGTTCTTTGATCACCTCCCCCTGAGGGGAGAGCAGCCTTACCAGGCCACAGAAGATGACAATGCAGCCACTCCTGATGGGATCTGATAGACTAAGATCAGAAGGAAGGAGAGGAGGACCTCCCCTATCAGTGGACTTGGGAGGGGCAAGCGAGAAGAAGGGGGAAGGAGAGTGGGGCTGGAAGAGGAGGAGGGAGGGGCTTATTGGGGGATTCAAAGTGAATAAACTGTAATTAATAAAAAATAAAAAAAAAAATAATAAACCTGTACAACATAACTCTTCAAAAGCTATCCTCACTTGAATATAATGTTTCCTTCTCTAAAGCCCATATCTCCTTCTTAAAGTACAATTCCTGTGACTAATGCTAACTCCAAGCAAAAGGAGCCTTTCTAGTCACTTCAGGAGTGGCTCCTTATCATTGGGATCCCCAGCCATGAAACAACTGAGGGAGTTCTTGGCCATGGCAGATCTTCTAGAAGCTGGATTCTCCAGCTCAACGTGGTAGCTAAATATATATTCCTGGATAAGGCCTTGAAGGAACCAGAGGATTGAAGCATTAGAGAAAATCCCGGAAACTGACACAGGCCATGGACATCCTAGAACAGTGCAACTTAGCTCTGGCAATTTCTGACACTGCTAAACCCTTTATATGCTTGTGCATGAGTGATAGGGACTAGCACTAGGAGTTCATTATCTTACTTGTATTGTATGTGTGTGAGTTGTCAGGTCCAAAAGAAACTCTTTCCCTAAATTCCACAAGGGACAAATGGCTCTCTGGAGTGCCTTTTAGCACAGCAAAGTGCATGTCCATCTTCAGGGTCCTTCAGAATCACAAGTACCTGTTACACATTTCAAAGTCCACGTATCCCCCCTAGCCTTTCTCACCTCCTCACCTACTCTAAACTCCTTCCAGCTCACAGGCTTCCCTCCCCTCCACTACTCATCCTCCTTATAAACCTGCTATTTTGGCTACTTTCTTTCCTTGTGTCTCTGTCTGTCTGTCTGTCTGTCTGTCTTCCTGTCTGCCTCTGTCTTCCTTTCTGTCTCTCCCCTCTCCCCTCTATTTTTTAACTCTCTGCTCCTGCTTCTATCCCTGACAGGTCCAGTCTGCTGGCCATGTTCAATCTACTACTTTCTCTCTGTGTTCTGGACTCTTCCAGATGCCTCTGGATGTTCTCTTCTCCTATGCACAATAAACATTTTTCCCTTAGCCATATCATGGAGGGGTCTGTCTGTATGTATATGTACCATGGGCATGCACGGTGCCTGTGAAGGTCAGAAGAGAGTGCTATATTCCCTGAAACTGGAGTTACAGATGCTTTTGAGATGCCATATGGATCCTGAGAATTGCACCTGGGTCCTCTGCAAAAGTTGTAAGTGCACTTAAGTGCTGGGCCAGCTCTCCAGTTCCTTAGCACTGGATGTTTCAACACAAGTTTTGGGCCTCCCAGCAACTGGTCACTAACTGTTTTTAAATAATAAAGATTCTTTTCAGGTTTAATAGAGAAGCATTAAGACAGATTTCAGATGGAATATCTTGTGAATTAAGCAAAAAAGGCAAGTTGAGTGTTTTTAGTTTCCAGTGTGTCTGATAGCATTGCCTGTTGGATCAGTGGAAACTTCAGAATAAAATACAAATCCTCTCCAAGTTTTGTTTTCTTTTTTTTTTTATTTTTTTTCATTTTTTTTAAATTTTATTTTTCTCATTAGTTACATTTTGTTAATTCTGTATCCCAGCTGTATCCCTCATTCCCTCCCCAATCCCACCTTCCCTCCCTCATCTCCTCCCTGCCCCTTTCCAAGTCCACTGATAGGGGAGGACCTCCTCCCCTCTCATATGACTCCCTTTTGTCAGGTATTTTCAGGACTGGCTGCAAAGTCCTCCTCTGTGGCCTAACAGTACTGCTCCTCCCTTGGGAGGTGGGGAGGTCAAAGAGCCAGTCATTAAGTTCCTGTTAGAAATAGTCTTTGTTCCCCTTACTATGGGAAACCAATTGATTACTGAACTATCACGGGACACATCCGAGCGGAGGTTCTAGGTTTTATCCTCTCATGGTCTTTGGTTGAGTGTCCATCTCAGAAAAGACCCTGTGCCCAGATATGTCTGGTCCTTGTGGAGCTCTTATCCTTTCCACATCAAACTCCCCTTCTTTCATATGATTCCCTGCACTCTGCCGAAGGTTTGGTTATGAGTCTTAGTATCTACGTTGGAGCACTGCTAGGTAGAGTCTTTCAGATGCTTTCTGCGGTAGACTCCTATCATACGTTCAATGCATATCCCATTTGTCTTTCTAAATGAGAATAGATCATCATACCCCGTGTCCGCTTTCTTGATTATCTTCTTTAGGTGTATAGATTTCATTATGTTTATCCTATCTTTTAGGTCTATATAAGCGAGTATATACTATGTTTGTCTTTCTCCTTCTGGGATACTTCACTCAGAATGATCTTTTCTAGATCCTACCATTTGCCTGCAATGGAAATTTCATGATTTCCTCCTTTTTGATTGCTGAGTAGTATTTCATGTGTAAAAATACCACAATTTCTGTATCCATTCCTCTGTTGATGAACATCTGGGTTGTTTCCAGGTTCTCACTATTATTACAAATAAAGCTGCTACAAACATGGTTGAGCAAATGTCCTTACTGTGTACTTGAGCAAATTTTGGGTATATGCCTACCAGTGGTATAGCTGGGTCTTGAGGAAGCGCTATTCCCAATTGTCTGAGAAAGTGCCAGATTGACTTCCAAAGTGGTTGTACCAGTTTACATTCCCACCAGCAATGGAGGAAGGTTTTCCTTTCTCCACAACCTCTCCAATATGTGTTGTCATTTGAGTTTTTCATCTTGGCCATTCTGATGGGTGTAAGGTGAAATCTCAGGGTCGTTTTCATTTGCATTTCTCTAATGGCTAATGACTTTGAGCATTTCTTTAAGTGTTTCTCTGCCATTCTATATTCCTTTACAGAGAATTCTCTGTTTAGCTCCGTTCCCCATTTTTTTAATTGGATTACTTGGTTTGCTGCTTTTCAGATTCTTTAGTTCTTTATATATACTGGATATTAGCCCTCTGTCAGATAAAGGGTTGGTGAAGATTCTTTCCCAATCTGTAGGCAGTCGTTTTGTTTTGATGACAGTGTCCTTTGCTTTACAGAAGTTTTTCATTTTCATGAGGTCCCATTTATTGACTGTTGCTCTTAAAGCCTGTGCTGTTGGAGTTCTGGGTATATGCCTACCAGTGGTATAGCTGGGTCTTGAGGAAGCGCTATTCCTAATTGTCTGAGAAAGTGCCAGATTGACTTCCAAAGTCACAGGAAGTCTCCTGTGCCAATGAGTTCTAGGCTGTTCCCCACTTTTTCTTCTAACAGATTTAGCGTATCTGGTTTTATGTTGAGGTCTTTGATCCACTTAAGACTTTCGTTTTGTGCAGGGTAATAAATGTGGATCTATTTTCATTTTTCTGCATGTAGACATCCAATTAGACCAGCACCATCTGTTGAAGATGCTATCTTTTTTTCATTGAATGGTTTTGGCTGCTTTGTCAAAAATTGAGTATTCATAGATACATGGGTTTATATCTGGGTCTCTTCTATTCGGTTCCATTGATCCTCCTTTCTGTTTCTATGCCAATACCATGCAGTTTTTATTACAATTGCTCTGTAGCTTGAGATTGGGAATGGAGATACCTCCAGATGATCTGTTGTTGTACAGGGTTGTTTTGGAGATTCTAGGTTTTTTGTTTCTCCATATGAAGCTAAGAATCTTTTTTTTCAAGGTCTGAAAAGAATTGAGTTGGTATTTTGATGGGAATCTGTAGATTGCTTTTGGTAGGATGGCTATTTTCACAATGTTAATCCTACCCATCTATGAGCATGGGAGATCTTTCCATCTTCTGAGATCTTCAATTTCTTTCTTCAGAGACTTGAAGTTTTTCTCAAACAGGTCTTTCACTTGCTTGGTTAGTGTCACCCCAAGGTACTTTATGTTATTAGTGGCTATTGTGAAGGGTGTTGTTTCCCTAATTTCTTTCTCGGCCCTTTTGTCTTTGGTATACAGGAGGGCTTCTGATTTTTTTGAGTTGATTTTGTATCCAGCCACTTTGCTGAAGGTGTTTATCAGCTGAAGGAGTTCTCTGGTTGAATTTTTGGGGTCACTCATGTATACTATTATATCATCTGCAAATAGTGACACTTTGACCTCTTCCTTTCCAAATTGTATCTCCTTGATCTCCTTTAGTTGTATTATTGCTCAGGCTAGTACTTCAAGTACTATGTTGAAGAGATATGGAAAGATGGGCAGCCTTGTCTTGTCCCTGATTTCAGTGGGATTGATTTAAGTTTCTCTCCATTGAGTTTGATGTTGGCTGTAGGCTTGTTCTATATTGCCTTTACTATGTTTAAGTATGTGCCTTGTATCCCTGATCTCTCCAATACTTTAAACATGACTGGGTGTTGGACTTTGCCAAATGCTTTTTTGGAGTCCAAGGAGATGATCATGTGGTTTTTCTCCTTCAGTTTGTTTATGTGGTGGATTACATTGATGGATTTCCATATGTTGAACCACCCTTGCATGCCTGGGATGAAGCCTACTTGGTCATGGTGGATGATATCTTTGATGTGTTCTTGTATTCGGTTTGCAAGTATTTTATTGAGTATTTTTGCATCAATATTTATAAGAAAGATAGGTCTGAAGTTCTCTTTTTTTTGTTGGGTCTTTGTGCGGTTTGGGTATCAAGGTGACTGCCACTTCATAGAATGAGTTTGGTAATGCTTCTGTTTCTATTTTGTGGAATAGTTTGAGGAGAATTGGTATTAGCACTTCTTTGAAGGTCTGGTAGAATTCTGCGCTGAAACCATCTGGCCCAGGGCTTTTTTTGGAGGGGAGACTGTTAATGACTGCTTCAATTTCCTTGGGGGATATAGGGCTATTCAGTCTTTCTAGCTGATCTTGACTTAATGTTGGTAGATGGAATCTATCAAGAAAATTGTCCATTTCATTTAGATTTTCAAATTTTGTGGCGTATAGGCTTTTGTAATATGACCTAGTGATTGTTTGGATTTTCTCAGTGTCTGTAGTTATGTCACCCTTTTCGTTTCTGATTTTGCTGATTTGGATAGATTCTCTGCTTTTTAGTTAGCTTGGCTAAGGGTTTGTCTATCTTGTTGATTTTCTCAAAGAACCAGAATTTTCTTTCATTGATTCTTTGAATAGTTTTATTTGTTTCTATTTGATTGATTTCAGCCCTGAGTTTGTTTATTTCCAGCCTTCTGCTCCTCTTGGGTGTATCTGCTTCTTTTTTTTCCTAGGGTTTTCAGTTGGGCCATTATGTTACTTGTATGTGACATTTCAAATTTCTTCTTGAAGGCACTTATTGCTATATATTTTTTTCTGAGCACTGCTTTCATTGTGTCCCATAAATCTGAATATGTGTGCCTTCATTTTCATTGAATTCTAGGAAGTCTTTAATTTCTTTCTTTATTTCTTCCTTAACACAGCTGTCATTGAGTAGCAAGTTGTTCAGTTTCCATGTGTGTGTAGGTTTTTTGTTATTTCCGTTTTGTTGATGTCCAGGTTTCGTTCATGGTAGTCTGATATAATACAAGGGATTATCTCAATCTTTGTATCTGTTGAGGCTTGCTTTGTGACCAACTATATGGTCTATTTTGGAGAAGGTTCCATGCAATGCTGAAAAGAAGGTATACTCTTTTGAGTTTGGGTGGAAAGATCTGTAGACGTCTATTAGGTCCATTTGATTTAGGGACTCTGTAAGTGCTTTTATTTCCCTATTTGGTATCTGTCTAGTTGACCTGTCCCTTGGTGAGAGTGGGGTGTTGAAGTCACCCACTATTAGGGTATTGCAATCAATGTGTGGTTTAAGCTTTAATGATGTTTCATTTATGAATGTGGGTGCTCTTATATTTGGGGCATAGATGTTTAGAATTGTGATGTCTTCTTGGTGAATTTTTCCTTTGATGAAAATATAGTGCCCCTCTATGTCTTTTTTGATTAGTTTTGGTTGAAAATCTATTTTATTAGATATTAGGATAGCCACTCCTGCTTGTTTTTTGGGTCCATTTGCTTGAAAAACTGTTTTCCAGCCTTTTACTCTGAGGTAGTGTTTATCTTTGTTGAGTAGGTGTGTTTCTTGCATGCAGCAGAATGTTGGTTCCTGTTTCCACACCCATTCTGTTAGTCTGTGTCTTTTTATTGGAGAGTTGAGTCCATTGATGTTGATAGATAATAATGACCATTGAATGTTATTTCCTATTATTGTGGAGTTGACAATGTTACTGTGAATCATTGTTTGTTTGCTTTTGCTTTTTGTTGGAAATTATCTTTAACCTATGTTTTCTTGGGTATAATTGTTTTCATTGGATTGGAATTTTCCTTCTAGTATCTTCTGTAGGGCTGGGTTGCTGTTCAAATATTGCTTAAATTTAGTTTTGTCGTGTAATATTTTATTTTATCCATCTATCTTGATTGAAAGGTTTGCTGGGTAAAGTAGTCTAGGTTGGCATATGTGGTCCTTTAGGGCCTTTATGATATCTCCCCAGGCCCTCTGGCTTTCATAGTTTCTGATGAGAAGTCCGGTGTGATTCTGATAGGTTTGCCTTTATATGTTACTTGGCCTTTTTCCCTTGCTGCTTTTAGTATCTTTTCTTTGTTCTGTAGATTAAGTATTTTGACTATGATGTGGCGTGAGGAGTTTCTTCTCTGATCTAGTCTATTTGGTGTTCTGTAGGCCTCTTGTATGTTTGTAGACATCTCTTTCTTTAGGTTGGGAAAATTTTCTTCTATGATTTTCTTGAAAATATTTTCTGCATCCCCCCATAAGCCCCTCCCTCCTCCCATCCCAATCCCACCCTCCCTCCTCCCTCTGCTTGCATGCCACTCCCCAAGTCCACTGATAGGGGAGGTTCTCCTCTCCTTTCTGATCTTAGTCTGTCAGTTCACATCAAAAGTGGCTGTATTGTCCTCCACTGTGGCCTGGTAAGGCTGCTCCCCCCCCCAGAGGGAGTTGATCAAAGAGCAGGCCAATCAGATTATGTCAGAGGCAGTCCCTCTTCACATTACTATGTAACCCAATTGGACTCTGAACTGCCCTGGGCTACATCTGTGCAGGGGTTCTAGGTTATCTCCATGAATAGTCCTTGGTTGGAGTATGAGTCTCTGGGAAGTTCCCTATGTTCAAATTTTCTTGTTCTGTTGCTCTCCTTGTGGAGACCCTGTCCTCTCCAGCTCTTACTATTTCCCAGTTCTTACCTAAAATTCCGTTCACCTGCCCAACAGTTGCCCATCCGGCTCAGCATCTGCTTTGATAGTCTGAAGGGCAGAGGCTTTCAGAGGCCCTCTGTGGTAGGTTCCTAGGTTGTTTCCTGTTTTCTTCTTCTTCTGATGTCCATCCTCTTTGCCTTTCTGGATGGGGATTGGACGTTTTAGTTAGGGTCCTCTCTCTTGCTTAGTTTCTTTAGATGCACAGGTTTTAGTGGGTTTGTCCTATGTTGCCATGAGTCATACTGGGCAGACTGCTCAGACCCTGAATAATCATTTAGCCAATGTAGCTCATGCCTTAGTTGTACATAAAGGAATTAATGCTCAACTAAAAGGAAGCTTGATGGTGTTCAATCAGAGGATTGACCTCTTGCAGGAGCAAATTGATACCCTATGGCAAATCGCTCAACCTGGCTGTCAATGAAAGTATGCTGGACTTTGTGTCACTAGCATACAACATGAGAATTTTTCCTGCGCTGCAAATCTGTCTAAATAATTGTTGAGCTATATTTTAGGTAATTGGACTGGAGAATTCGATACTACGATGGAGCAGCTGAGAGTGGCCATTGTCACAGTAAATTCTACCGGTTTGGACGCAGGACTAGCCACAGGATTATCAACATGGATTGCTGCAGCCATGAATCATCTGAAGGAATGGGCAGGCATGGGAGTGTTAGCAGGCCTTCTGGTGTTGGTCTCCTTGGTTTGCCTGTGGTATATATGCAAGATTAGAGTCTCACAACAGTGTGATGCAGCCATGATCATTCAGGCCTTTACAGCCATTGAAGCAGGACATTCTCCCCAAGCATGGTTGGATACCATAAAAAGCTAAAATGACACGCTCAGGATGCGAGGCTAAGCACTGCACTCAGGGTCAGCCGCTTTGGACCCAGAGAAGAGCATGTCTGATTGCATGCGGGTTGATGCCCCAGGTCCCGCCTCTGAGAAAAAGGTATTGGACGGGTCTGATGCTCTTTGGGTGGATGACACCTAAATGAACATCTGTACAAAGTCCCAATTCATTTCTAATATCAGAGATCAGACCTCTACTCTTGCCTGATGTGTCTAAAACAAAAAGGGGGAACTGTAGAGAGCTGCGGAATGCTATGCCTTAAAGATGGAGCTGGTTTCCACCTTCCACCTTCCCGATGGTGAGTGCTCTCTGTCACGAACAACTCCACATTTGGCTAAGGCCGAGGATCTGGCTTGCTTCCATGTATGTGGACCTATCTGCATTGCCCCCGTGGCACACCTGGGTTGGCTACCCAGAGGCTATTTAAGCTGTGGGCTGGCTTTCCCCGGGGTCCGAGGATTGTTCAATGTTCCTGAATAAACTGCATTGAAAAAAAAAAAAAAAAGAAAAAGAAAATATTTTCTGGACCTTGTAACCTGGACTCTTCTTCTTCAATTCCTATTATTCTTATATTTTGACTTTTCAAGGCGTCCTTGATTTCTTGCATGGTTTATTTTTGGTATTTTTCTGATTTTATTTTTGCTTTGAGAGAAGTATCAATTTCTGTGAGTGTTTCTTCAGCACCCGAGATTCTCTCTTCCATCTCTTGTATTCTATTAGTGATGCTTACCTTTGTGATTCCTTCTCTTTTCTCTAAGTTCTTCAGTTCCAGGGTTTACTCAGTTTGTGTTTTCTTTATTGATTCTAATTCTGTTTTCATGTCTTGCAACATTTCCTTCATCTGTTTGAGTGTGGATTCCTGTGTCTCCAAGATGGTCTCTATTTTTTTGTTTGTTTCCTCTCTTAGTGCCTCTGCTTCTGCCTCCAATTGTTTGGCTATATTTGCATGTGTTTTTTTAAGAACTTCTTCGTTATCAGCACCAGAGTTAATAAAATGTAACTGATAAAAAAAAAATTAAAAAAAGAAAAGAAAAAAGAAAAAAAAAGAACTTCTTCGTTCACTTCGTGTTTCTATTTGGGAGGCTAAATCTTTAAGGGATTTTTTTGTATCTCTTTAACTGTTTGAATTTCTATGACTATTATAACTGGATAATCATAGCTTTAAAATCATTTTCTTTTTCTGTTTCTGCTGAGTTGGAGTGTCCAATAATTTTGGAGGTTGCCGGTGAAGCCATGATATCTTGATTTGCGTTGGTTGTGTTCATTTGCCGACCTCTGGCCATTTGGTTATCTGTCGTGTTCACTGTCTGTTCCTGGATTCTGCAGGTCAGACTGGTTTTTCTCTGGTTTCTGGAGAATTCTTCAGTAAAATGAAGGTCTAGTGAGGTCTAGTGGTTTCAGTGTTTGCATTGGTTATTCAGCTATACCTGTAGAAGGAAAGTTTGCAGGCGCAGAAGGGCAAATGTGGGGTAGCCTGTGTTTGAGCGTGTGCTTATGGGTGTGTCCTAAGGGAGAGTGTGTTGGTGAATGAAGAGGCCTTCAGTGTGTGAGAGGGGTGCTTTGCAGGCACTGAAGTTGTTGCAGGCACTAAGGGATCGCAAGCGCTGTTGAAGAATGTGCGCGTGTATTGATTTTACAGGTCTGCTGGTCTTTGGTGTCTATTCAGCTGGTTTTCTGCCAGCTGAGGGGTTGGATGGTCCATATAATCACTGGTTGGGCAGCCCTGTGTAGTCCGTGCTGCCACTTGCAGACTTGGGATCTGGGAAGGGTTGTACTGTGGGTCTGAGTCTCTGTGGCTAGCACTGTATTGGGCATGCGCTCTGGCGGGATGGAGTTTCGGTGGTGCGTGCACTCCTGCAGAGCTGGGTGGTTGTGGTAGTGGGGAGTGTGTTCCGTGGGTCAAGAGCTCGGCGAGAGGGCCCTAGGTGGGGTGTGTTCTCCTCTGAGTGGTAGCGTTCAGCAGGTCGTTACTGCTCTCCACTGCGGCAGCGGGGTCTGGAGCCCTGCCTCCCTGCCTCTGCCTGTCTTGGGTCCCAGACACTGAGTTTTGCTGCTTTGGTATCCAGGAAGAATTGTATTGTGGATCTGAGTCTCTGTGGTTAGTGCTCAGTGGTTGGAGCTCTGTGATTGGACCTGCGCTTCTCCTGTGAGGAGATTTCTGGGGTTATTGCACTCTGGCCACTTGGGATGTGAGCTCTGCTACACTTCCTGCTGTGGTCTAGGCATGGGATCGCATCAGCGGGATTGGGGAGGGGACGCTCCTCGGGACTGGAGGGCCCTGAGTGGGACGTGTGTCCAAAAAGGGGATGGGTGTTCAACGGGTGGTTACAGCAGACCGCTGCTGTAAGGGGCCCAGAGCACTGTCTCTGCTGCCTTGATCTCCTGGATATGAGCTTTGTGCCCCGCTGCCTGGTGCTGTGTGCAGGTTTCCCCGAGGGAGGCCCGGACAAGGGAAGCGCCCTATTTCCTTCCTGGAGAAGTCCGTGCCCCATCTAAATCTACAAGCACTCCACACTTCTGTGGTGGCCCCTCTCCTTTAGAAAGCCCAAAAGTCCAAATTCTAGCTTTGATTGACTCTCCACTCACCAATTACGGGGATTCATGTCTTCTGCCTCTCCAAAACGGTGCGCTCTGCTCACCGCCATCTTGGAGTCCCCCCTTGTTTTCTTTTACCACAGTAATAAGAGTAAGAGCTGGAGGGTGGGAAGAAGTGCTGGGAAATGTCTTCTGGATGTGACAGCACTACTGAACTGAGCTCACTGAAGCTATCGTGACCTACACAAGAGCAAGCCAACAGTATATATAGGTCAACATTCCAATGAGCAGCATGAACTGAACACTGTGGGTTATGAAGAAAGGAAAAAGGAGAGGATGTGAAAGGTTGAAGTGGACATGTTGGGGAAGCCTGGGAGTCAATGAGGTCATTGGGAGTGAACGTGATCAAGACACATAGCTTATATGTATGAATTTGTCAAAGAATAAACAAATGCTAGTCTATTTAAAAAGGCCAATGCAGAGGACACACTTATCAGTGCAAGACTTGGGAGGCAGAGGCCCGCAATTCACTATGAATTGGATGCCAGCCTGGGCTATAGAGTGAGATCCTATCTAAAAATATTTCAAAATATCACATGTATCTATGACTTATGTGCACTTACCTATTTATTTATTTGCATCATGGAGCTCAGGCTGGCTTTTAACTTCATATGTAGTGGAGACTGGCTTTGCCCTACTAATCCTCTCCTCTACCTTCTAAATCCTGGGATGAAAGCATGTGGTAGCACCCCAAGTGTGGTGGTTTGAATGAGAATGCCCCCCCCATAGGATCATGTAGGCCTCATGCTTGCTAAGCAGGAGCCTTCCTTCTGAGAAATATCCTCTTAAAAATTAATTTGTTTAAGCCGGATGGTGGTGGTACACATCTTTTAAATCCCAGCACTCAGGAAGCAGAGGCAGGTAAATCTGTGTGAGTTCAAGGCCAGCATGGTCTACATAGGGAGTTCTGTGACATGGAGAGCTACATAGTAAAATCATGTTTCAAAACAAAATCTTGGTTAGGAGTGCTGGGGATGGAAGCTAGGTTTTAGCTATGCAGAGTCTCACCTATGCCATATAAGTACTATATCACGAAGCAATACTCTCACGTTTATAGAAAGTAAAGCACAAACTAAAGGTCTGACATTTGAGTCTTCTGACATAGGCATCTGCCCCCTGCTAATATTGAAAATTACTCACAGAAACTCTGACCCTCAGCCCAGGGCTTTTCTACTAGCTTATGTACATCTGGCAAATAGAAGGCAATAGCTAGTACATACAAAGTACATTTCTGTTTTTGAGATAGGCTGGCCTCATACTCCATATGCAGATAAGGCTGACCTTACATTCCACATTTCAAACAGTTAAATTGTATGTATGTATGTATGAATATATAGAGTTACATGATCTATCGATGATCTATCTATTTTTCTATCTACCTATCTAGCTTCCTACCTATAAATCAATTTATCTATCTGTCACCCCTCCATTTCCTATCTACAGATAGGATCTCTTGTAGCCCAGGCTGGCCTATAACTCCATCAGTAGTGGAGGATGACCTTACATTCTTGATCTTCTTGCTTTTACCTTAATCTAAGTGACTAGTACTCAGCCTTAAATGAGGCATCAATGGCACTCCTCCCTTCCCAAGTCTCAGGGAATATGATGGGAGAAGGGGTGGAAAAGAATTTAAGAGCCTGAGGATTGACAGGAATGCTGGGAAATGCTGCTTTCAGGCTATTGTTCACATGAACCTACTGAGGGTAGCCCTTCCAGATCTTTCTGTGTCAGCTGCTTGGAGTCACACAGCCCAGGTAATAAGGAGGCCTTCAAAGGCCTCCTTGCTACCTCAAACAAACACAGACAAAGGCAAAACAAATCCAACAACAAACAAAAAACCCCACTCAAACACAACCCTGTTGAGCTAACAAAAGTGGGTTTTACCACTGTTCACAACTGGCTTTCAGACCAATTTGCTTCCTGCAGAAAAGGCTTTTTGCTGAGTAAAATGCTAAAATGGGGACCCAAAGGGGATTTAAAAGGTCTTTAGAAATATGAAAGGCTCCACGTCCTCCTTAATCTCCACACCTGTGTGAAGTGGTTTATAATGAGTAATGGACTAAAGGGACGACAGCAGGGCATTTGTAGAATCTGACAGGTTTATCAACTTGTGTTTTCCTGAAAACCAGAACTTGGAACGCTTTCTGCTCACTGCTGTCTGTTCACTGTTAAGATGTATTTGTAGTTAATCACCATTATGTTCTGGAGGAAGCCAAGTATGTGCAAGAGAAATAAAATTGCTTTGCTCTTGTCCTAGGCTCTGTCTTTCTAGTCCTCCTGACTGCTACTTCTGTTCACAGTTTTGGGAGTATTTTTCTGGAACTATTTTACCTCTATAACATTTTATGTATATATAATGATATATTTGAATATTCGTTTCCTTTGTTGCAGCAAGCTTTCATATAGCACAGGCTAGCCTCTAACCTGTTCCTACTTCTCAAGAACTGGGATTACAGGCATGTGCTACCATGCCCAGCTATGCACGAATATTTATTCTTTTTTTCTGATTTTTTTATTTTATTTTTCTTTATTAATTACACTTTACTCATTTTGTATCCCCCCCCCGCGTGGTTCCCTCCCACCTCCCATCCCAATCCCTCCCTTCCTCCACCCTCTGCATGTATGCCCCTCCCCAAGTCCACTGATAGGGGAGGACTTCTTTTCCTTCCTTCTGATCCTAGTCAATTAGGTCTCATCAGGAGTGGCTGCCTTGTCCTTTTTTGTGGCCTGGTAATGCTGCTTTCCCCTCAGGGTGAGGTAATTAAAGAGCAGGCCAATCATTTCATGTCAGAGACAGTCCCTGTTCCTATCACAATGGAACCCACTGAACTGCCATGGGTTACATCTGTGCAGGGGTCTTAGGTTATCTCCATGCATGGTCCTTGGTTGGAATAGCAGTCTCAGGAAAGACCCCTGTTCTCAGATTTTTTGGTTCTGTTGCTCTCCTTATGGAGTTCCTGTCCTCTCCAGATCTTACTGTTTCCCACTTCTTTCCTAGGATTCCCTGCACTCTGCTCAAAGGTTGCCCATAAGTCTCAGTATCTGCATTGATAGTCTGCAGAGCAGAGCTTTCAGAGGTCCTCTGTGTCAGGCTCCTGACTTGTTCCCTCTTTTCTCCTTCTTCTGATGTCCAGCCTCTTTGCTTTTCTGGATAGGAATTGAGCACTTTATCAAGAGTCCTCCCTCTTGATTAGTTTCTTTAGGTGTACAGATTTTAGTAGGTTTATCCTGTATTGTATGTCTATATGAGTGAGTATATACCATGTGCATCCCTCTGCAGCTGGGATTGCTCACTCAAGATGATCTTTTCCAGATCCCACCATTTACCTGCAAATTTCATGATTTCCTTGTTTTTTATTGCTGAGTAATATTACATTGTGTAATACCACATTTTGTGCATCCATTCCTCCACTGAGGGGCATCTGGGCTGTTTCCAGCTTCTGGAAACAGCTGCTACAAACATGGTTGAGCAAATGTCCTTATTGTGTACTTGAGCCTCTTTTGGATATATGCCTAGGAGTGGTATGGCTGGATCTTGAGGAATCACTACTCTTAGTTGTCTGAGAAAGTGCCAGATTGATTTCCAGAGCAGTTGTACAAGTTTACATTCCCACCAGCAGTGGAGGAGGGTTTCCCTTTCTCCACACTCTCTCCAGCATGTGTTGTCTCTTGAGTTTTTGATCTTAGCCATTCTGATGGGTGTAAGGTAAAATCTCAGGGTTGTTTTGATTTGCATTTCCCTGATGGCTGATGAGGTTGAGCATTTCTTTAAGTGTTTCTCTGCCATTCAATATTCCTCTACAGGGAATTCTCTGTTTAGCTCTGTTCCCCATTTTTTAATTGGAGTACTTGGTTTGCTGTTTTTCAGCTTCTTTAGTTCTTTATATATAATGGATATTAGTCCTCCATCAGATAGAGGGTTGGTGAAGGTTCTTTCCCAATCTGTAGGCATTCATTTTGTTTTGATGAATGGTGTCCTTTGATTTACAGAAGCTTTTCAGTTTCATGAGGTCCCATTTATTGATTGTTGCTCTTAGAGCCTGTGCTGTTGGTGTTCTGTTCAGGAAGTTTTCTCCTGTACCAATGAGTTCTAGGGTATTCCCCACTTTTTTTTCTAGCCGATTTAATGTGTCTGTTTTTATGTTGAGGTCTTTGATCCACTTGGACTTTAGTTTTGTGCAGGATGATAAGTATGGATCTATTTGCATTTTTCTACATGTAGACTTCCAGTTAGACCAGCACCATTTGTTGAAAATGCTGTCTTTTTTCCATTGAATGGATTTGGCATCTTTGTCAAAGATCAGGTGTCCATAAGTGTGTGGGTTTATTTCTGGGTCCTCTGTTCGGTTCCATTGATCCACCATTCTGTTTCTGTGCCAGTACCATGCAGTGTTTATTATTGTTGCTCTATAATACAGCTTGAGATCAGGGATGGAGATACCTCCTGAAGATCTTTTACTGTAGAGAATATTTATTCTTAAGAAGGGAGGAGAGGGTTAAGAAATGCCTTAACAGTTAAAAGCACTTGCTCTTCTTGCAGAGGCTGTGGGTTTGGTTCCAGCACCCATATAGCAAGTAACAACCATCTATAACCAGCTCAAGTCTGGAGACTAAAGTCTGCAATTATGTTTATTTTTTCCTTTTGGGGGACACTGTCCTGCTAGAACTTGTAACCCATCCTTAAGTTATTTCACTTTGGGAATAGGAGTAGTTTTACAACAGCCTGGCTCACATTGAATTTGGGTGGGTCATTAATGTTGGCACATTCAAGACAACCCAGATTCTCACAGATAGAAATGCTGATTATTTGTGTAGGAATTGACTGTAAGAAATACCACATTTTGTGCATCCATTCCTCCACTGAGGGGCATCTGAGTCACAAGAGCTTCAACAGGGCAAAGAACATGGCTCCATTCAGAAGCTGCCCTGGTGTGGGTCTCTGATGGAGCTGCTCTCTCTGGTGCTTCTATACTCCTATGTACACGCATAGAGAAGAGCTAAAATTCTCCAAACACAGAAAAGTGACAGAGCACTGAGGGTCCTCATGCCCTGGTCTGATCAGTGCATGGTGTGTAAAAGTATTGTGATATCACACTGTCTAGTATTGTGTGTTTCTCTGGAGATATTAATTACACTGTTGTGTTTGTACTGAGGCATGAAACTGTCTGCAATTGTATGTACTGAGATATCACATTGTCTACTGTTATGTATATGTACTGGGACATCACATGCCTGACCTTGTGTGTCTGTACTGAAACATCACATGCCTACAGCTATACCAAGCTGAGTATATTTGATCCCCTATGATCTTGGAAGCTAAGCAGGATTGGGCTTAGTTAGAACTCAGAAAATAAAGCCTTATTACATTCAACCCCCAAAATGTGCAATTATTTTACATGTTAACTTAAAGCTAAAACAAGTATTTCAGTGACACCACCCACTCACTGCCTGTGAGTGCAGTTAAAACTCTTCAATGGTTTTGCAAATTTGTTCGAGGCCAATGTGCTGGCTTATTCTCTACCACCCCCGAAGCCACCCACAGTCAGCACTGCCATTACCACCCCCAAGATAAACTCTGCTCTTCTCCAACCTCTGGGGTGAAGGCTGGAATCAGGCTTCCTCTCCCCTGGATCACCCACCTCCCTCAGGGTCTTTCAGCCATCTGGTCAGCCCACCTTCTTACAAAGCACCCTCCCCTGACCCCTACCCCCCTCCACAGCTTTTACAGGGTCCATAGGCAGTACAGAGTCCTTCTGTTAGTATTTTGTAGTATGAGGTTGCTGTTTCACAAGGTGCTTGAGTTCTGGTTCTTATATTACCAAGTAGGCCACGGTGACCCCAGAAAAGTTTACACAGGTATGCAAAGTTGAGAGGACGGTTAGAAGAACTAGTTCTGTTTCCACCATGAGGGTTCTCTGGGGATTGAACTCAGGGAGTCATGTTTGGCAGCAACCACCTCTACCTACTGAGCCATCCTGCCAGCCCATCCAAACATTCTTTAACGGAAGTTCCTCCCCTGTGGACTAACAACTGAGTGGGATAACCCTCTATTTTCCTAATTCTTTCCATTTTTCAGTAAAGAAAGTCCATACACATTTAAGATAAGAATTCCGAGCCTGAAGTAAGACTGTTTTTCATAATTCTGAAAACATCTACTTACAGGTATCCATGTTCTAAAGCACTCCTGGTGTGTGGGTTTCAGGATCCACATTGGCTGATTGCAGTGGGGAGTCTTGGGAAAGATCTCAGAGCTGACTTGTATTGCAAGTGTAGTTCCTGCCTGACTTTCTGTTTTGTAATGATTTACTTTGTAACTTGTTAGATGCTTTTTTAAAAAAAAACAGGTGTTGCCTTGGCTGATGGGCTGCCTTATTTGGCTGGGTGGGCTGGGAGCCAGTCAGGCCCAGACTCTGAGAACACAGGCTGATTGGGGTTTTGGCTTGCTGCCAGGGCAGAGTCCTCTTTGACTTGTAGGATAGAGTTGGCACAGGAGAAAGAAAAGAAGCACAATTAAAAGGCTGAAGGCAGACCTAGGGCACGGTAGACTCAAAGATATGTGAAGGTATGTTCTCTCATGCAGAAGAACAACCAAGTGTGCATGGCGGAGGAGGCAGGAGTGGGGGATGCTGTGCCATCATTCACAGGAAACATGTGGCCCTTACTGTCCTTGATCAGAGCCAACTGAGAACAGACAGACACACAAACAGGTGCAGAGACGTGTCAGGCATGGAAGATGTGGAAGACTACGGAAAGTTACTATGTGGGGCGTGGGGCAGGGACATCAAACCAATGTTCTGAATGCTGAGGAGCCTGGAGCCTTCATGAGGCTCAGGGCCTCTCTAAGGGGCCCTCAGAGGCATTGAGTTAAACAGGGAACCCCTGGAGCAGGTGAGGGGCAAAGCCAACTCTGCATTTGTTTGAATCTTTTTCTTCTTGGGAGCAGAGGTAAGACTGGACAGCTGGATGAACACAAGACTTGTGGAGAAGCAGTAGTTTTGGGAACCACTGGATTGTTTCTCATCTGCTGGTACGTTTATCCAATTCAGACACACTGGACTTCTCTCAGAGCAACTTCAGAACTAAATCCAGGCCTTTTTGCACCAAGCTGATGAAAGATCCCAGAAGATGTCCATTGTGTCTTCCACTTCACGAAGCAGGAGACCTAGGACAAGGAGCAACTGACCAGGGACCCCCAACACTCATAGTTTTAACATTGTTTTTCATTGTTTTTAATGATTGCAAAAATTAACACACTGATTCTTAAACAAAAAAAAATTTAGGAAAATTGTAAGAGCTAAAAGGAAGGAAAACCAAGGCCTGTTCATAACAAACCTCTGCTTGTGTATTTGTAGGTGATCCTTATTGTCAGTTGGACATGTATAGACTGTCATACTTTTTCAGCGCAACTATGTGTGCATTTTCCCCTAAAAGTGGGCAGGACTGTTCTCACTGATTTGCAATCTTATGTTATTCACTTAATAACTTACAATACTGTGCCAGTAGAAAAAAAAAAAAAAAACAGCAGTGAGCCACATGGGAGAGCTCTTATTTACGATGGTAGCTGGTTTTTACTTCTGGGCACACTTCTCCAACTAGCCTTACATATTTGCATACTCTAACCAAGGACCATTCATGGAGATAACCTAGAAACCCTGCAGAGATGTAGCCCATGGCAGCTCAGTGTCCAAGTGGGTTCCATAGTAATGGGAACAGGGTCTGTCTCTGACATGAACCGATTGACCTGCTCTTTGATCACCTTCCTCTGAGTGGGGAGCAGCCTTACCAGGCCACAGAAGAAGACAATGCAGCCACTCCTGATGAGACCTCATAGACTAGGATCAGAAGGAAGGAGAGGAGTACCTTCCCTATCAGTGGACTTGGGGAGGGACATGGGTGGAGAAGGGGGAGGGATGGTGGGAGTGGGTGAGGAGGAGTGAGGGAGCTACATGGGGCTACAAAGTAAATAAACTATAATTAATAAAAATAAAAATAAAAAATAAAAACACTCATATTCTTAACAAGGAAAAAGGATTCACTTGAAAAAGAAAATTGTACTTGCCAAACTAAAATCTTTACAAAGCATTCTAACTTAATTGAAACCTGTGTTGACACCTTGGTGACTTAATGTTACCAGGAAAGTTAAACAAGAGAAATGTGCTCTGGTGCTCTGTGCTATGACCACCAAACCTCAGCAGAAGATGTTGAATTATTCACACAGCCAGAAGTTTGTTCTTGTCCTAGAGAAACTTCCTACTTAAGGGATAGGTATTCTGCAGACGCCTCAGCCATGCTGAATGCACTCCCTGCCCATTGCTCCTGACATCAGCATGTTTCCAAACAGGAGGAGAGCCGGGCTCATATCTGAGTTTCATTGAAATCCTTCAAGCCAACGCAGTAAACTATCACACCAAGGTCTCAAGATCTGTTAGCCTGTGTTGAGGAGGCAGAGGATGTTAAAGGGAGTCATAGAGACAGGTGTCTTTTCCTTGATTTCAAGACTGCCACCAATGATGCAGTATTCCCTGAGCACCTACTGTGTGGCAGTTGGACATGTGGTCAAAAGTCCTAGGGAATTGTAATGCTGCCATTAATAACTTCCAGTATATGTCCCACCCCCATCCTGTATCATTTTCCTTCTGTGTAAATGTCTGCCTGGGTCTGAGAGAGCCTGTGTCTGTAATGAGACTTCAATACATCTGTGGGCTCATGCACTGGGATATAGGTCATCTACCAGTGACTACACCTCTCTCTCTCTCTCTCTCTCTCTCTCTCTCTCTCTCTAGCCATCATCAACTACCAATAGCTTCTGAGCTAGGGGGTGAGGCCTTGGGAATCCCTCCTCCTGGGCAGTGATGTTTGAGAGCATAAATAAAAGGAAAGGAGGGCTGGAGAGATGGCTCAGCAGTTTGGAGTGTGCAGTGCTCTTTTGGGGGGACACGGGCTGATTCCCAGCACCCACATCAGATGACCCACAACCAGCTGTGACTCAAGTGCCAAGGGCATTTAATGTCTTTGGACTCTGAGGGTACGCTCACTCACATGGTGGCTCACAATCACCCAGAACTCCAGTTCCAGAGCACCTGGCACCCTCTTTGGATTTCTTCAAGCAACATAACACACATAGGTATATGCAGACAAAATACTCATACACAGAACATAAATGTTTTTGTAAACTTGTTTTAAAAGATTTTAAAGCTTTTAAAGAAGGAAAAAAATCTTAGTAAACGGAAGGGAAGGAGAAATACAGAGAGCTACAAAGAGTGGTGCATGAGCTCTGGTCAGCTTGCTTTCCTGGACTGAGGATCTGAACGTTACCCTGGCAGACTAGTTCTTACGCACCTCAAGAAGCTCTTTTTCCTCTATTGCTTTAGTAGAAAAATATGAGGGGAAAAATGCTGCCAACACTTTTTTCTTAAAATGGATATGACATTTCAAAGCTGCTAAAGTAATAAAGTGCCTCAACAAAGACTTAGTAGATTGTTTTGAAAGTAGGAAACAGTTTGCCATGTGTGAGGTGTGAGCATTGACTGTAAAATGAATTATTGTCCTGGAGGGGACGGGAGCTCCACAGGGACCAAATATATCAGGGCACAGGGGTCTTCCATGAGGCTGTTTCTCCAACCAAGGACCATGTACAGATATAACCTAGAACCCCTGCCTGGATATAGCCCATGGTAGCTCAGTATCCAAGTGGGTTCTCTAGTAAGGGGATCAGTGACTATTTCTGACATGAACTCAATGGCTGGCTCTTCAACCCCCCACCCCTCGAGGGAGGAGCAGCCTTGCTAGTCTACAGAAGAGGGCATTGCAGCCAGTCCTGAAGAGACCTGATAAGCCAGGGTCAGATAGAAGGGGAGGAGGTCCTCCCCTATCAGTGGACTTGGAAAGGGGCAGGGAGGAGATGAGTGAGGGAGGGTAGGGTTGGGAAAGAATGAGGGAGGGAGCTACGGCTGGGATACAAAGTAAATAATCTGTGATTAATATAAAAAATAAAAAATGAATTATTGTGATTATTTTTACATATGAAACACTTTCATGTTTTACCAAGAACCACTATTGTTTTACCTGAATAAAGAGCGGGGTCATGCCAGAGAAAGGCCCTGGTCTCCTCACACATGCCAGGCACACACCATGTTCTCCCGGCCCTGGGCTGCATGCTGGGTTCTGTTTCCACACTGAGATAAGGCAGAAGTTACTCAACTTCTGTTTCCAAGTAGAAAAGGTCTTCATGTAGCTCCCCATCTGTCAGTGCGATGATGACACTCGCTGTCTTATATCCTGCTCAAAACAGCAAAGACCCTCTTAGGCTGCCCCACTGCCTCCTGAGATTTTTAACTCTTCATAAACTTCAGTCCCTGAAAATGAATATGGGGAGAATCTCCAATCTTGTTTTCGTGTGTGGAAGCATCTCCAGCGTGGAGAATGCCTTTGTGGCGTCAGACTTCTGGGTTTCTCAGCCACATCTCAAACGTGTAGGCTGACCTGATGACACAGCTGCTGAGCAGGTCAGGCACTGCAATCAGCTCCAGTGACCAACGGGCCTGTGGCAAATTCCACACTTGGTCTGGATTGGTTATTCTTGAATGCCATAGCTGACCACACATGCCACACTTGGAAGACAGCTTGCTAAAAACATAACATTTATCAGAATTTGCAAGTTGACCAGAAGTGTTTCAGTTGTTGGAAAAAAATCTACTGGAATTCTTCCAATATTATTTAGACTTCCTGTACTCAAAATTGATTTTGCTGAGCGAGTTTGGAGCCTAGCCTACTTGTTGCAGTTGTTACAATCAAACATGAAGTGGTTATTAGGGGAAAGTCTCCACAGTTGTATGGAATCTCATCGATGAGAATGCTCTCTATGAGGGAGACAAATAATAACCAGAATAATGATGATCATTGTGTCTCTCTTTCTAAGGACATTATTAAGCATACTTTAAGTGTTCATATTTAAGTGAAAGGAAGTTTAAGCCAAACTTGATCTAAATATCAGATCCAACAACAGGAGCCCCACAGAGAGACAAGATAATTACATCTGACATAGAAACCCAAGAGCTTACTAACCCAGCCAAACATTTATTAATTTAATGAATTTGCCATGCAAAGCCATTCATGGGAATTACAGACTGTGGCCATAATGGAATCTTAATTGTTTTTATAAAATGTTTCCTAGCAAGGCATGGAGAATTTGGCTTGATATACGACATCTTTCTAGGCATTCCTTCATATTTCTTCTTTGTGATAAATGAATGTAGAGGTTTTATGGACCATGACACACATGTACTTAGAAATGTAAAAGAATTCTCTTCCAGAAGCAAATGCTGAGAGATACAAATGAGACACTGCACAATGTTGCTTTATTCTACAATCTTACCTTGACTGCTTTCATGGTAAATCTGCTCACTGGCCTGAAAACACATGAAGATACCATTAGACCATTAGCTACACAACGCTGCTTGCCAGTCCAGGCTCATGAATGCCAGCCTGGAGCTGGTGTTCATATGCTGTCTTGATTCTTAAAGTGACTGCTCCAGGTCTCTCTAAAAATGCCAGTGCTGATGTCCAGGTAAAGAGACTCTCACATTGAAGACAGCTAACTGCTGACAAGGATGGAGCTCTTCTCGGAGTCTTGGAAAGATTTCCTTTAAAGCCAAAGATTCTGAAATTCCATCTCAGCCATTGAGGCTGCCAGCCACGAAGGTCACCTTGGGAACTGAGGGGACTCATGTGTGGCAGAGTTCATGAGTGACGTCTAAGCACTGGCTAAGGAGGAGAAACCATTCCCTTAGTTCTTTTGAATGTAGCTGTTTTGAGATTATGGTGTGCAGAAATTTTTGCTCTCACATTACTGGGCATAATTAGTCTCCTCACTCCACTTGCTGTGTCTCATAAGCCGTCCCCACTCTGATATTCCAACATGATGCTTTATACTTGAGAGTTTCAAGCCTTCTTGAAATTACCTTTTTAAATCCTTCATGCATGTAAGTGTTTCCTCCTGGCAGAACTTTCTGGAGTTCTTCTAAGCCTTGATGGATCTGTTCCCTGAAACCCAAAAGTATCTTGTTAGTCTGACAAGAGTATTTTCACCTTGCTGTTGACAGCCACACACACCTGTTTGATTTCCACGAATAGGCTGTATTGCTCTGATAGTTCCCAAATGCAGTAGAGGGAAAAGCCTTTGCTGTACATCACCCACCAGCTTCAGCCACAGCTAGAGTATCAGAGAGATAAAACTTGGGCTCAAAGAGGGCAAGTCTCTGCTCTCAGAGACCAGAAAGAAGTTAAAGGTGCTGACTCAATTGCCATTGTGCACACTTGCTAGGAACTCTCACAGCCAGGCTCTGCTGAGTACAAGCAGTACAATGCTCCCAAGAACTCCCAGCTTATGACAGCTCTTCAGTGCCACAGCTAAGGACACTGATCACAAAAAGCAGAAGGAACCTGTACAAGACCTCAAGATTAGCTGGTGGCAAGGGTGAGATTCCACCCTAAGGCCCTGCTGTGATCTGCGCTGATAAAGTTTTTCTTCTGAATGGATGATCCAGTGCATGAAAACTCGTTCACCTCGGCAATTGTGTGGGTAGAAGTTCCAATGAAAACTTATGTGAGAGGAGGCCTGAAAGGAGCTGAAGGGGGTGGATTACCAGGCTGTTGGAGCATTTTAATGGCACAGTGAAAGAAAATGCCTGGCACAGGTGCCTGTGGTTGTTGCTCTCACGTGGACTACTCCACACCATGTCATTCAAACTTTGGGAAATGCACAGACTATTCTCTGGTTGTCTCATCAGAACTCAGCCACAAAAACTGGTAGCCCACTCCTCTCCCTGCCTGACACATCAGCAAACTGTGTTTGTTCACCTTCAGAACTATCTAGAAATGGATCCACATCCCAACCAGACAGCACTAGGGGCTGTGCCACCATCCGACCTCACAAAGGCCACTGGGACAATACCTGCCCTCTGCCTCCTCTACCACACACTCTGGGTGAGGATGCCAGAGTCTTTTGAAGATGAAGATCAAATCGTGTCATTCTTGCCTCTGCCCAAGACCCTCCCATGACAAGTCACTGCCTCCCTGTCCAAGCTCACTTCTCACTAGCTGCCTCCATTGCTCCAGCCTCAGTTTCACTTTTAGGACTCCTGTTTTTGACAGACCTTCTGCATCAGAAAGCCTGGCCTTTTCCTGGGCCCAACTCTGTTCCGGTCCCTGCTATGTCTGCTAGGTCTTGTGACTGGTTTTTTAACAGACATTCAATAGATTCTTGTGAAGTGGTGGGTAGAGGAGCAGGCATCACTACTGTCAGTCATCTTGAGAAGAGAGACTTCCTTGGCCACATGGGAAGGCCAGGGTGAAGTGGGCCTGGTCACTGGCCCTAGTGTCCTGGAGTATCTGGAGGGAAGGTGTGTGGTGAAGGGAAGTCATTCTTTGTGCTATAATTCTTCCATCACCTCCAATATTTCAATATTTCATCCAAAGGCACAATTTCAACTGGTTGTTTGCTTTTTTCTTTCTTTCTTTCTTTTTTTTGAGAAGAAAGAAAAAAATTAACTCATGCTTTAGTAAAGGAGACAAAGATAAGAGACGGTGTTCCCTAACAAGGCCACCAAAGGTGCAGAGATGGGGGCAGGCACCAGAAGCCACCTAGCAGAGCTCTGTCCTGTGGCTTGGCACTTCCTGAGTTCTCAAAAGCAAAGGCAGGAATGGGAAATCAGAGTCTGTTCCTGAGCATACAGAGATGGTAGGCACAGGATCCTTCAAAATAGCAGGAAGGAGGAGATGCCACGGGGGAAGAAGACTCTTTTCTGAAAATTAGATTGGTTGTTAAAATTAAATATACAATCCTAAGACACACAAACAAAAACATGTCCTGGGAGTTTAAAGCAATAGTGGGGGTGGGGGTGCAGAGCAATGCTGGTGACTACAATTCTTAACTTCAAACTATACTACAGAACCATAGTGACAAATACAGACAGGTATGCCAATAGGAAACAATAGAAGATTCAGAAATAAACCCTCACAGTAGAGCCACCTGATTCATGACTGTATTAAAAACAAAACCAAACAGCATACATTAGAGGGCTGGAGAAATGGCTCATTGGTTAAAAAGTTAAAGTTTGGTTCTCAAACCTGACATCAGGTAGCTCAGGATCACCTATAACTTCAGCACATGTGAATCCAATTCCCCCTTCAGGCTTCTGAGGATACCTGCATTCATGTGCACATACTCCCCCAACTCCTGCATACAAAGAATTAAAAATAAAATAAATACTTAAAAAAATACACTGGAAATAGAAGCCAGTGTCTTTACAAAAGATGCTGGAAAATTGGTATTCACATGTAGCAGGATGACATTTGATCTCTACCTCTTGCCTAATACATAAATCAACCCAAAATGGACTTAGTTGTAATACCTGAAACTCTGAAATTACTAGAGGAAGAAGCAAAACACTTCAACACATAGAAAGACAGGGTTCTTTTGAAATGGGCTCCAGCATCTCAGGAAATAATAAGAACTGGCTAACGGGATTATATCAAACTAAAAATATTCACAGCAAAGGAAACAGCTGAGCAAAGAGATAGCCTAAGAATAGACTATCTTGGCCAGTCATCAGACAGGAGATCAATGCCTAGAATCTGGGAAGAACTAAAAAACAAACAACCAAACCCACCAAAGTAACAATATAATCAACAAATAGGCAAATGAATTTCACAAATGAAGAAAAACAGAAAGCCAAGACATATGTGAAAAAATGCCCTATACTCTCAGCCACCAGGAAATTGCAAATGAAATTAATTACATTGCGATCTCTTCTCACCATAGATAGAATGAATGGCTGTCACCAAGAAAATGATGGATGCCACTGAAGAGCTCTTCTCCACTGCAGTGGGACTGACAAAGCCACTGTGGAAATCAGTACAAAGTTCCTCAAACAACTGAAAACAAAACCTGCAATGACAAAGCTATTCCACCATTGCTAACACCTGAAGGAGTCCAGTCAGTCAGTGGGCCTCAGGGCTATATGCACAGCCATGTTTGTGGCTGCAAAATTCATGACATCTAGGAGAGAGAACCAGCACAGATATCCACCAAGAGATGTATGTACAAAGATGTGGTATATATGTGCAGACACACACACAACAGATATCATGACGAAGAAAATGATAGAAATGGAGACTATAGAGATAAGTGACATAAGCTAGGTTCAAAAAGATAAAAATCCACGTGTTCACTCCTATGTGGAAGCCAGAGGAGAAAAACTTGAAAAATATAAGGGGGCCTGTTAGAGCTGAGGAACAGAGTAGAGGGGGAATAGGATGATCAGAAAGCACAACAGAGGGGACATGTGACTAAGGTATGTGACATGCAAGTAAGAAAACATGATGAAACTCATTATTTTAAATTTAGTGAATACTAGTAGAAAAGTAAACGTGATCTTTTTATTGGTCATGAACTAGTGAAGCGTGGAACATTCTTGGTAGCACTAAAGCCAGAATATTATGTTAACACTGAGCTTTAAAAAAGAAAGCTTGAAAAAAAATAGCATGTTGGGGTTGTGGAAAAGAGTCCTTGGCAGGTTTTTCTTCTGCCTAGTAAAGTATGGGAATGAGGGTATTTTTCTTCTAGGCCTGTTTTTTTTTCCTTCACCAAGGTTTTCTTGAGAGAATGCTCTCAGTGTCTCTCTCTTTCCCTTGAGAAAGTCCCCAGCTACAGCAACTTCTTAACTGGTCCCATGCCTTGTTACTTGTCCCACCACTCCCTGCCCCTTCTCTTAGTGCCCAAAACATCCAGACATCTGAAAAGAGACGGCAGCCTGGGAATTCGTGGTTCTGTTTTGACACTGGGACACCTAGTACTAAGAGGTGCCTCCTTCTGCCGTCTTAGAAACTCAGGGAGTAGGGAGCCTGACCTTTCATAGGGTTACCACCTCTCCAGAAATTCAGGTATAAGTGCAGCACAACTTCCTGGGAAATGAGTGGCTGGGAATCCTACACAAGAGGCTGTTACTAAAATGCCCTGTTTTCCTTGCTGGTTTCTCTGTCTGCCAGTGTTCCTACTTAGAAGCTGGGGAATTTCGGGCCACACATCTTGTGTTCCTTTTGCAACATATAACTCTTAAGGGGTGAGCATGGGCTGCAACCGTCTGAATGAGTACCAGCTTCCGTGTACCATTCATTCATATGCAGCTACTTTATTCTCTAGAAAGTACATGCAGCAGCAGAGCAGTGATTTGTTAGGGTGAGGGGATGGTCACAGTGCCCTGTGGGCCTGAGGATGACTTTCTGGGGGTGGGAGGTAAGCATGTTGTTGCATTTTGATGATGTCTGCTGATGAAAGCTGCGAAGGAACTGCACACATGAACATGTCAGTATGCGCTTCCAATGTCTCCACTAGGAAATCCTCCTTGGCATTACACAACATCCATTCTTGTTGTTGTTGTTGTTGTGAAAAAATGACCCCACCTGCACACAGATAACCCAGCATAAGGTCTGCATAGTCAATGTCGCAGCCCCCGTGAAGGGGTCTCTGTAGAATTGGACTTTTCTTAAATGACCTGTAGCTTTTCGAATATACACGACTGTTCATTACCCAGCCAAGCTCCAAGCATTTCCAGGTGACCAGTGGCTGCAGCATGACAAACAGAAGCACACAGGTCTGCTGTTGACTCTTGTACCATCAAGTTCTAAAATGAACGGTAACAGTTTGCATATAACCCACAAAATCATGGCTTCCTCAGGCTTCTCTCTGGGGTTGGCAGAAGGGATGAGTGATGAGGTGCTTGCTTGAGAAAAGCTTTTACGCCTATTACTGAGTTTCTTTCTAGAAAGGACAATATTCCTTAATCTTGTATGATCTCTACAGCAAGATCTTTTTTTTTTCATTCTTGATAATACCTGTGAGTTATATTTTCTCTTCACACTTGAAAAGCAATCTTTCAAAAAATGTGTCAGTTCATACTTCTAAAATTTTCAACTCAGAATTTTTTTTAGTTTAATTTTACTTATTTTTTATTATTAATTACACTTGATTCACTTTGTATCCCCCCATAAGCACCTCCTTCATCCCCTTCCAATCCCACCCTCCCTCCCCCTTCTTCACACATGCCTCTCCCCAAGTCCACTGATAGGGGAGGTTCTCTTCTCCTTCCTTCTGATCTTAGGCTATCAGATCACATCAGGAGTGGCTGCATTGTCATCTTCTGTGGCCTGGTAAGGCTGATCCCCCCTCAGAGGGAGGTGATCAAAGAGCAGGCCAATCAGATTATGTCAGAGGCAGTCCCTCTTCCCATTACTATGTAACCCACTTGGACACTAAACTGCCATGGGCTACATAAGTGCAGGGGTTCTAGGTTATCTCCATGAATAGTCCTTAGTTGGAGTATGAGTCTCTGTGAAGTTCCCTGTGTTCAAATTTTCTGGTTCTATTGCTCTCCTTGTGTGGTTCCCATCCTCTCCAGCTCTTACTATTTCCCACTTCTTACATAAAATTCTATGCATTCTGCCCAACCTTTGGCCATAAGTCTCAGCGTCTGCTTTGATAGTCTGCAGTTCAGAGGTTTTTGGAGGCCCTCTGTGGCAGGTTCCTAGGTTATTTCCTGTTTTCTTCTTCTTCTGATGTCCATCCTCTTTGTCTTTCAGGATGGGGATTGAGCGTTTTAGTCAGGGTCCTCTCTCTAGCTTAGTTTCTTTAGATGTACAATTTTTCATAGGTTTATCCTATGTTATATGTTCATATGAGTGAGTATATACCGTGTGTGTCTTTCTGCTTCTGGGACAGCTCACTCAGGATGATCCTTTCCAGGTCCCACCATTTACCTGCAAATTTCATGATTTCCTTAGTTTTCATTGCTGAGTAGTACTCCATTGTGTAGATGTACTACAATTTCTGCATCCATTCTTCAGTTGAGGGACATCTGGGCTGTTTCCAGCTTCTGGCTATTACAAATAAAGCTGCTACAAACATGGTTGAGCAAATGTCCTTTTTGTGTACTTGAGCCTCTTTTGGATATATGCCTAGGAGTGGTATGGCTGGATCTTGAGGAAGCACTATTCTTAGTTGTCTGAGAAAAGCCAGATCGATTTCTGGAGTGGTTGTACAAGTTTACATTCCCACCAGCAGTGGAGGAGGGTTCCCCTTTCTCCACAATCTCTCCAGCATGTGTTGTCTCTTGAGTTTTTGATCTTAGCCATTCTGATGGGTGTAAGGTAAAATCTCAGGGTCGTTTTGATTTGCATTTCCCTGATGGCTGATGAGGTTGAGCATTTCTTTAAGTGTTTCTCTGCCATTCGATATTCCTCTCCAGAGAATTCTCTGTTTAGCTCTGTTCCCCATTTTTTTAATTGGAGTACTTGGTTTGCTGTTTTTCAGCTTCTTTAGTTCTTTATATATACTGGATATTAGTCTTCCATCAGATAGAGGGTTGGTGAAGATTCTTTCCCAATCTGTAGGCATTCGTTTTGTTTTGACAAACGGTGTCCTTTGATTTACAGAAGCTTTTCAGTTTCATGAGGTCCCATTTATTGATTGTTGCCCTTAGAGCCTGTGCTGTTGGTGTTCTGTTCAGGAAGTTGTCTCTTGTGCCAATGAGTTCAAGGGTATTTCCCACTTTTTTTTCTAACCGATTTAATGTGTCCAGTTTTATGTTGAGGTCTTTTTTTATTTATTAATTACATTTTATTCACTTTGTGTCCACCCTGTGGTTTTATCCCTCCTTCCGTCCCAATCCCTTCCTTCCTCCACCCTCTGCATGCATGCCCCTCCCCAAGTCCACTGATAGGGGAGGTCTTCTTTTCCTTCCTTGTGATCCTAATCAATTAGGTCTCATCAGGAGTGGCTGCATTGTTTTCTTCTGTGGCCTAGTAATGCTGCTTCCCCTCAGGGGGAGATAATTAAGGAGCAAGCCAATCATTTCATGTCAGAGACAGTCCCTGTTCCTATCACAATGGAACCCACTTGGATAATGAATTGAATTGCCATGGGCTACATCTGTACAGGGGTCTTAGGTTGTCTCCATGCATAGTCCTTGTGTTGGAATATCAGCCTCAGGAAAGACCCCTGTTCTCAGATTTTTTTGGTTCTATTGCTCTCCTTGTGGTGTTCCTGTCTTCTCCAGATCTTACTGTTTCCCACTTCTTTCATAAGATTCCCTGTACTCTGCCCAAAGGTTGCCCATAAGTCTCAGCATCTACATTGATAGTCTGCAGGGCAGAGCTTTCAGAGGTCCTCTGTGTCAGGCTCCTGACTTGTTCCTTCTTTTCTCCTTCTTCTGATGTCCAGCCTCTTTGCTTTTCTGGATAGGAATTGAGCACTTTATCAAGAGTCCTCCCTCTTGATTAGTTTCTTTAGGTGTACAGATTTTAGTAGGTTTATCCTATATTATATGTCTATATGAGTGAGTATATACCGTGTGCATCTTTCTGCTTCTGGGATAGCTCAAGAGGAGCTAACACCAATACTCTTCAAAGTATTCCACAAAATAGAAACAAAAGGAATACTACCAAACTCATTCTATGAAGCCACAATCACCTTGGTACCTAAACCTCACAAAGACTGCATTATGTTGATGTATTTGATCCACTTAGACTTTAGTTTTGTACAGGGTGATAAGTATGGATCTATTTTCATTTTTCTACATGTAGACATCCAGTTAGACCAGCACCATTTCTTGAAGATGCTATCTTTTCTCCATTGTATGGTTTTAGCATCTTTGTTTAAGATCAGGTGTCCATAAGTGTGTGGGTTTTTTTTTTCTGGGTCCTCTATTTGGTTCCATTCATCCACCATTCTGTTTCTATGCTAGTACCATGCAGTTTTTATAACTGTTCCTCTATAGTACAGCTTAAGATCAGGAATGGAGATACCTCAAGAAGATCTTTTATTGTTTTAGAAAATCTGGTTTTCTTGTTATTCCATATGAAGTTAAGAATTTTTCTTTCCAGGTCTGTAAAGAATTGTGTTGGTAATCTGATGGAAATTGCAATGAATCTGTAGATTGCTTTTGGTAAGATGGCCATTTTTACTATGTTAATCCTGCCAAGCCATGAGCATGGGAGATCTTTCCATCTTCTCATATCTTCTTCTAATTCTTTCTTCAGAGACTTGAAATTTTTTTCATACAAGTCTTTGACTTCCTTGGTTAGGGTTACTCCAAGGTACCTTATGTCATTTGTGGCTATTGGGAAGGGTGTTGTTTCCCTAATTTCTTTCTCAGCCCTTTTGTCTTTTGTATACAGGAGTGCTACTGATTTTTTTGAGTTAATTTTTTATCCAGCCACTTTGCTGAAAGTGTTTATCAGCTGTAGGAATTCCCTGGTAGAGTTTTTGGGGTCACTCACGTATACTATCATGTCATTTGCAATTAGTGATAATTTGACTTCTTCCTTTCCAATTTTTATCCCCTTGATCTCCTTCAACTGTCTTATTGCTCTAGCAAGGACTTCCAGGACTATGTTGAAGAGATATGGAGAGAGTGGGCAGCCTTGCCTAGTCCCTGATTTCAGTGGGATTGCTTTAAGTTTCTCTCCATTCAGTTTGATGTTGGCTATAGGCTTGCTGTATATCGCCTTTACTATGTTTAGATATGTGCCTTGTATCCCTGATCTCTCCAAGACTTTAAACATGAATGGATTTTGTCAAATGCTTTTTCAGCCTCTAGGGAGATTATCATGTGGTTTTTTTTCTTTCAGTTTGTTAATATGGTGGATCACATTGATGGATTTCTATATATTGAACCACCCCTGCATGCTTGGGACGAAGCCTACTTGGTCATAGTGGATAATATCTTTGATGTGTTCTTGTATTTGGTTTGCAAGTATTTTGTTGAGTATTTTTGCATCAATGTTCATGAGGGAGAAAATTGGCCTGAAATTCTCTTTCTTTGTTGGGTTTTTGTGTGGTTTAGGTACCAAAGTGACTGTGGTTTCATAGAATGAGTTTGGTAATGTTCCTTCTGTTTCTATTTTGTGGAATAGTTTGAAGAGAATTGGAGTTAGCTCTTCTTTGAAGGTCTGGTAGAGTTCAGCACTGAAACCATCTGGTCATGGACTTTTTTTGGATGGTAGACTTTTGATGACCGCTTCTATTTCCTTGGGAGATATAGGACTATTTAATTGATTTACCTGGTCCTGATTCAGCTTTGGTAAGTGGAATCGATCAAGAAAATTGTCCATTTCATTTAGATTTTCAAATTTTGTAGCATATAGACTTTGGAAGTAAGCCTTAATGATTGGACTTCCTCAGTGTCTGTAGTTATATTCCCCTTTTCACTTCTGATTTTGTTGATTTGGATGGTGTCTCTCTGCCTTTTAGTTAGCTTGGCTAAGGGTTTGTTGATCTTGTTGAATTTCTCAAAGAACCAGCTTTTGGTTTCATCGATTCTTTGAATTGTTTTATTTGTTTCTAATTGATTGATTTCAGCCCTGAGTTTGATTATTTCCAGCTGTCTACTCCTTTTTGGTGTGTCTGCTTCTTCTTTTTCTAGGGTTTTTAAGTGAGCCATTAAATGGCTTGAATGAGCTGTCTTGAATTTCCTCTTGAAGGCACTTAGTGCTATGAACTTTCCTCTTAGTAAATTCCAAGAAGAAGAAGACATCACAATCCTGAACATCTATGCCCCAAATACAAGGGCACCCACATTTGTAAAAGAGACATTGATAAAACTTAAACCACACAGAGATCGTCAACTCAGAATTTTTACTTGTTTTTTTGTTTTGTTTTGTTTTTCCTACTTACGTTGAGTTTGGCCAGTGCTTCCTTTTCAGCTTCATTAAGTAGAAAAGCTAGTTACTGCTGTTAAGTCCTTTGCACTTCTCTTCCTATAGAATGCCTTTGCGGTTTCCTCTCTCCTCCCACTCACTGTCCAAGAACTGCTGATACTTGAGTTTTTCACTGTGGTTCAGCTGGCAACACCATCTACTCAGTTTTCATTGCATTTTCATCTATTAGGCAACACTGGTTAACTTCCTTTTGATGTTTCTTGTTTGTTTGTTAGTTTGTTTTTTTTTTGTTTTTTTCTTCAATGGTAACTTGCTTTGGCATAATGTTCTTTGGACTTTGCCAAAGTTTGGGCAAAGCCAAGTTTAGGATTCTATTTTGTGTAATATTAATATATCCATCTCAATTCTTATGATTAATTAATACTTGTACAACACATATTTTCTATTCTTTCCCTTAGCTTATTGCTTTTATTCATGTCATGCATGTGGAAGGCTGCTCTACCAATGCCAACAACCTCCCAGTACCCCTGCTTTTGTGTCCCTTTCCACACTGCTTTGCACTTGGCTCTGTGATTCACTTTAGCCTGGAAGACATCAGCAAACACCATAACCCAGGGCTCTGTGACCTGGGTTTGCCATCTTGAAATGTTGCAGCCTTGTAGGACAGCCTGTGGTCCCAGCCTTCCAAGACTGTCCCACATCCTGATTCTATCTAGAGTTATTTGGAAAGAGTAGCCTCAATGCCTCAGTTGAGAAAAATGCCTTCTTCAAGACTGCCTGGAGGCAAGTTTGTAGTGCATTTTCTTCATTAATGATTGATGTTGAAAGGCCCAGCCCACTGGGAGTGGTGCCACCCCTGGTCACGTAGTCCTGAAAGCAAGCCATGAAGTGAGCCATCAGAAGCTTTCTTCCATAGTCTCTGCTTCAGTTTCTGCCTCCAGCTTTCTTCTTTGTGTTCCTGCTGTGACTTCTCACAGTGATACAAATACCTGAGAGTAGTAAGATGAAATAAACCATTTCCTCCCCAAGGTGCTTTTGGTCATAGTGTTTTATCACAGCAATGGAACAAAGACAGAGATGCATTTACCTTTTGAACGGAGGCTATTCCTTCTTTCTCTGGTGTGGCATTCTCGATCTTGTGATTAGAATATGCAGGCTGATTTCTGATGAATGTAACTACTGACACAGTTGGGATGAAGTCCATTGTCTTGTTATTTATCTGTAATGGCCAGTTCTGTTGCTTCTCTTCTTTTACATCCTTTGGTTTACTCTAGTCCCTCCTGCTATGTCACCAAACACCATTCACCTTTCAAAATCTGTTGCTGGTGTTTCTTCCTTTACAATCTCCCTTTTGTTTTTCTGTTTTAGCAACTTACCATTGGAGTTCAATATGCATTTTTATTTTATTAATTTTATGCATTTACCCATATAATAAATTACTTTTGATCATTGTCATTTACTCTAACTAACTTTTTGTTACTATTATAACATACATACTTATGAAAGTATTTATTTATGAAATATGTGTGTATACATTTTAATATGTTATGAAACTCCAAAATATCGTGGACCCCTTACTTCTGTTGAGATGCATCCTAACCCCCAGGAGATGCCTGACATCTCAGAAAGCTCCTAGCCCTCTGGGCACTGCCACTTCCTATGCATGCATGCTCAGCTCATGCAGTGCATGACTCTCTGACTCCATCCCTTACTCTTAGTGAGGTGTGATGGCACTGGCCCCAGAAGCTCTCTAGTTTTGGAGCTTTCTGGCATAGTTTGGAACACCTTTTCAGTTCTATTGGCTGCCTTAAATTCACCATCCTTTCCATGCTAGTGCACTGTAAGATCATAGCTTTCACAGTCCAAGGTGTGGCAAGAGGACCAGCATCATATTTTTTTCTTGTCTTCACAGTTCACTGGTTCTTGTCTTAGATCTTCTCTTTGGAGTATTCAGATAGCCAGCACCACCGCTCCTGTCTATTGGGGCCATAGTAAATAAAACAAGAACTATTTTAATAAAAGCAAGGTGCTCTCACTACAGCCGTCTCATGGCTGAGACAGGTACTAGCTAGGTGGGTGATGCACATACAGTGGGAAAACATGGTTAAACAGTGACCCTTGGCAAGATGGAGGCTGATTTCACACTTCATCACAGTACTGAGAAATGTACAAGTTTAAAACCTACAAATTGCTTCTAGAATTTTCTACTCAACAGTGAAGGCTATGGTTCCTTGCCAGACCTAGTACCTTCCTGACCACATTCTGTGACAATGCTGGACCTGAGGGAGTAGGTAGAAGTATGCTAGATCTATACTGGATAATCCAACACAGAAGGCATATGTGAGCAGGAAGGATTTGCAAAGACAAAGTTAGAGGACAGTACCAAGGTGTTGAAGGGATGTGGGGCACTGAGAATGCAAGTCACAGTGTGAGTTAAACCCACACACTGCCTTTGAGATCAACTAGTAATGCTATTCACACACCCTGACTGAGCACTTACCCCCTGTGCCATCACAGAGCATAACTATTCCTGCTTCTGCCCAGCACAGCCCTCACAAGGAGGAAGGCACAAGGATGTCCACTGCAGCGCTGCTTACAACAGGAAAAGAAAGGAAAAGACTGTGGGCAAAGAAGATGGCAGACGGGTCTTTGGTGGTCCACCTTACACCAGGATGTGGTGAATCAGAAGCATTGAGATTAACTCTAAGCAAACAGGACACCTGGATCTATGCGGGAAAAGTCTCAAAAATATGTGCACTCTGCTCATACTTTATAATGTTTAACTTGGGGCTGTGGAGATGGCTCAGTTGATTAAATGCTGGCTACAACAAGTAAAAGGAACCTGAATTTGATTCCCAGGATACAAAAAAAGAGTGGGGCATGGCAGCGCATGCTTGTAACCCAAATGTTGGGAAGGTGGAGAGACTGGTCCCTGGGACTCATTAGGTACAGTTCCAGATAGCAGTGAGAGGTTCTGCAAGGCTGATATCTGGCCTCCACACATGTTCACATACATGTATGCATACCTACATACATACACATGGGTATCGGCTTGCCACCCCCACAAAGACAGAAAACACACACAAAACACATACCTACACAGAAACACACACAATATTTGTTATTAACTAAGGAGTTTAATACGAAAGCATTGTTTCCAGGGATCTAAAAGTGCACACATCCATGAAGATGATGAACTGCAAATTCAAGGTGACACTTAATTCTGTGGAAGGAGACAGAGACTGTGTCCCCCAGGAAGCTTTGCCTAGGACATTACATTTTGCAAGCCAACTGGTACAAAATCGGTGTTCATGACCCTTTTCTCTATGCAGCAGTTTTAATGGTTGCTGGAATGAGCAGCAAAGGAAGAACCTGGGGTTCACATTCAGGACCTGCCAAAGGCAACCCTGAATGCAAGCTTCAGCAGGTCCCCTCACTGGGTATGAGAATACAACCACAGCTGGGGCCAGTGGCATGATGGATAACAAATCTGACTAAGGGAGATTTGGGAGACAGCCATTCTCAGGTTCCTCGGACCATGCTGACATGGTCTTCCTGCTTCCAGCCAGACATCAGAAATGTTCCTGTTCATTTTCGTTCTTTGTGTATTTACTACATTAGAGACAAATAGCATTTCCTGAGTAACTGTAATTTATCAGAATCTCTGATAGGTGTTTTCTATACATTAATTCACAGTAGTCTCAAAGCTGCATCTTGTGTCTAGCACAGGAGAAAGCAGATAATGGAAAGTCCACAGTAGAGCCTAGAGATGAAACTCTGGGAACAGTCATTCTTCTGATTTAATTTGCAGTACCCAAATTGGGTGCATACCAGAGCAGCCAAAGGCACAAGGGCATAACACCTCCCTCCCCCCAAGCGTGGTCTTCAAACTTTTGAGAAACCACCCACTATAACTTTTATATCAATACAAGCATTGTCATATTACATTTTTAGGTGAAAAATCTTGAGAGAAATATCTTGCTATATCAACAACTTGAAGTTTGAGAGGGGCAATTTTATTTTCTCTTAGTCACAGAAAAATATCATAGGGAGAGTAGAAAACATTGGCTCACAGTGCTTGCAAAAGCATGTCTGTGGATCTGTCTCATGGGTCCAAGGTGGACTCTGTCTACTCAGTATGACTGAGACCCTGGCTGAAAGACTGTAGACAAATGTGCTGTGAAGACATGGCCTATGTATTCTTCTCAGGAATACACCATTAGACAAAGAAGCAATGACTTTTATCTTGCCTTATTCTGAAGAAGTATTCTCTGCCTATATCTGTGTATGCAAGGATAGGCTGGCCAATGTTCAACACTTAAGATAAGCCAGAGAGTACTGGGACTCACTATAAATTCATTGTTGGACACACTGTGATGATGTGAGATGGGATTTATCAGGGAAGATTTAGAGTGAGCCTTAGCTGGTGATCAAAATTCCTAGCAATAACCACAATAGTAACAAAGTTAACTTAGCACTAAAGACATGTCTGCATCATGAATCTTCCCAGCATTTTAGATAAAGAAGAGGAGGCATATTCAAATTCTTCCAAATACTAAATATGTGAGGCTCCTCTCCCCTTTCATTTTAAAAATTAGAAAGGCATTTAGAAGTGTCCAAGACTCCTCTTCCCTTTTATTTTAAAAATTATAAAGAAATTAGGAGCCCTGTCTGTCAGGAATAGCAACCTGGAATCATTCTGCTCCAAAACCAAGAGCTGTTTCCAGAGCATGCCAAAGTTTGCTGCTGCAGACAGCTCAAGTCACTGAGAGGGGCACAGGCAGAGTCTAGATTTCCATTCACAATACAAGCTGGACATTCTGGGAGTCCCTTCTGCTTGCTGAAGCCTACCCTTTCTTCTCCATGTGTCTCAGTGATGTGGCTCTTCCTGCACTGAGGTCCACTGAGCTCCTAGGGCCATGAGAAAATGCTCAAGCACAGGCTTTTAGGGAGATGTTTCCCTGAAGCAGCCTTTAGGGAGCTGGGCAGTGAACTGGGTGGCCCTGTTTTCTTAAATTTAAAACTGTATATGAGTGAAATTGTGGGAAATTTTTGAGTATAGTCATCAAGCACAAGGACACAAGTGCTGTGCTTTGTGGCCCTAATCCAGGTTCCCTCAGTTATACAGCAGGGTGGCCACCAGTCTTCTCTGCTGGGTATCCCCATCTATAACATGATATAATGAAGGATGTGATTCTAATGAGAGCCTTACAGGTAAGCATTATTTTCTCTTGTAATAGCTGATGAAAGTAGTCTATTCACTCATACACGGCAAGCCCTTATGTAGGCAACCCCCATCTGTTTATATGTATCTACATATGTGGCTTAATATGAGCTGCCTCAGAGATGACAGACCAGAGGGAAGCACACACTAAAGGTGGGTAGAAGGAGAAGGCTGTATGCAGTAGGGAAAGAACAACTGAGTTAAAAATCTCAAATTTGTGAATAAAACGTGGCGCTGAGCACGGGTGAAGCAGCACAAACAACCGGGTCCTTCTGGGACTCCTTTTCCTTATTAGTAAAAGGAGGCCAGTGGGTTGAAGAAGATATGATAATCCTTTGACCCACGGCTGTTTTGTTAGACCTTGTGTTTGACTCTTGGACAGTTTGGAAGAAAGGTGGAGTTTCCAGTCAAAAGCAGTCCTTTGAGAGTACACATCCAACTCTCACTGCCTTTTCCAAACCATCAGAGATGCAGCCAAACTATCAGGGTAGAGCAAACAGTTTTCATTGCCTGACAGTAAGTAGGCAAGGGAGGATATTAGACTCAAATCTTGGAGACCTGCACGAAATTTTTTATTGATTCTTTGTGAGTTTCACACTATTCATCTTCATCTCATTCATCTCCCCATCCCTTCCTACCTTCCTATCTACCCTCTGTCCCTGCAACCAACCCCCCAAAAGAAAATAAAAAAAAAGATAAAATAAATTAAAAAAAAAAGAAAGAAATCATAGAAAACCTCTTGTTGTGGAAGCTGCAGTTTGTCACAGTGTGTCCTATGGTATATTCTTTTGTCTACATAACCCCACTTGCAAATGTTCATTGCACTAACTGGAGGCCTCTTGCCTCTGCTATACCATCAACATGGGTTCCTTACTGTGGACTCCCCTGGGCCTACCTTTTGGTGCCATGTGTCATGGAGATCCCACTGCTTTGGATCAGCAGGGCCAGCTTTTCTGCATGTTCCAACAGTTCATAGATGAAGTAGATTTTGGGGAGGGCCTATTCAAAGTCCCAGATCTGTGCTTGGGTGGTAAATGAGTTGGTCATCCTGTCAGCTCTCCCATATCCACACCATCAGGATGAGCTCTCTAGCACTGCCCTAGCTAGCTCACCCAATACGGTCACCTACAGGGGACAGGGCCAGCTCTCCTGCTTTCATACCCCCTGGGGCTGGATCACTGGAGCTCAAGTCTGCATTTCCATGATCTAGCCCCAGAACTAACTCCATTATGCTGCCCAGTCAAGGCCTAGGGCCCAGTCTCAAGTGCTGCAGAGGTCAAGCTCTCCTGCTCTCATATCCTTGGGTCTGGCTCACCTGTGCTTTCATCATCAGGGCCACCTTCATTGTGTTGCCCAGGCCAGGTGCAGGGCTCGCTGTACCAATTTTTTAGTGGACTACTTTTACCTTTCATTCAAAATTACTTAAGAAAAGAATTGGTCAGATATAGTGATACATGACTTAATTCAGCAATCCAGAAGGTTATTGCTAGTTTTAAGGTAGTCTGATGTATGTAGTAAACTCCAAAGTTCAGAATAAGCCAAACCACATGGTAAGATCTTAGGTATCAAGCTTAGGAATCTATAAGAGGCAGAACACAGAGCTCTGTGAGGTTGCTTTATTTTAATTTTTCCAGAAACTAGTTGAAAGATCTTTTAATAAGTGAGTCATTGCCTTATTTTAAAAGTCCTTATTTTATATTATTTTAAGTTAATTTCCTCTCACAGGTTCTAATCCAACTTGTATTATTATTAAGTATGTGTTGTGTATATGTGAGTTATAGGGTGGCCATTTTGCTTTAAGTATTCTTTTGTAGCTCTTCGGTTTGTTTGTTTTTTTTTAATTTGTTTAGTTAGAGTTTATACAGTATTCTGCCTGCATGTTTACCTGCATGCCAGAAAAAGGAAGGCGATCTCATTATAGATGGTTATGAGCCACCATGTGGGAACTGAGCTCAGAACCTTTGGAAAAACAGCCAGTGTTCTTAACTTCTGAGCCATCTTTCCAGCCCCCTCTTGGTGTTTTTTTTCTTTATTAATTACACTTTATTCACTTTGTATCCCCCCCCCCGAGGTTCGCTCCCGCCTCCTGTCCCAATCCCTCCCTTCCTCCACCCTCTGCAAGCATGCCCCTCACCAAGTCCACTGATAGGGGAGGACTGCTTTTCCTTCCTTCTGATCCTAGTCAGTTAGGTCTCATTAGGAGTGGCTGCATTGTCTTCTTCTGTAGCCTGGTAATGCTGCTTCCCCTCAGGGAGAGGTAATTAAAGAGCAGGCCAATCATTTCATGTCAGAGACAGTCCCTGTTCCTATCACAATGGAACCCACTTGGATACTGAACTGCCATGGGTTACATCTGTGCAGGGGTCTTAGGTTGTTTCCATGCATAGTCCTTGGTTGGAATAGCAGTCTCAGGAAAGACCCCTGTTCTCAGATTTTTTTGGTTCTATTGCTCTCCTTATGGAGTTCCTGTCCTCTCCAGATCTTACTGTTTCCCACTTCTTTCCTAGGATTCCCTGCACTCTGCTCAAAGGTTGCCCATAAGTCTCAGTATCTGCATTGATAGTCTGCAGAGCAGAGCTTTCAGAGGTCCTCTGTGTCAGGCTCCTGACTTGTTCCCCCTTTTCTCCTTCTTCTGATATCCAGCCTTTTTGCCTGTCTGGATATGAATTGAGCATTTTATCAAGAGTCCTCCCTCTTGATTAGTTTCTTTAGGTGTACAGATTTTAGTAGGTTTATCCTGTATTGTATGTCTATATGAGTGAGTATATACTGTGTACATCTTTCTGCTTCTGGGATAGCTCACTCAAGATGATCTTTTCCAGATCCCACCATTTACCTGCAAATTTCATGATTTCCTTGTTTTTTATTGCTGAGTAATATTCTATTGTGTAGATATAGCACATTTTGTGCATCCATTCTTCAGTTGAGGGACATCTGGGCTGTTTCCAGCTTCTGGCTATTACAAATAAAGCTGCTACAAACATGGTTGAGCAAATGTCCTTATTGTGTACTTGAGCCTCTTTTGGATATATGCCTAGGAGTGGTATGGCTGGATCTTGAGGAAGCGCTATTCTTAGTTGTCTGAGAAAGAGCCAGATAGACTTCCAGAGTAGTTGTACAAGTTTACATTCCCACCAGCAGTGGAGGAGGGTTCCCCTTTCTCCACAACCTCTCCAGCATGTGTTGTCTCTTGAGTTTTTGATCTTAGCCATTCTGATGGGTGTAAGGTGAAATCTTAAGGTCGTTTTGATTTGCATTTCCCTGATGGCTGATGAGGTTAAGCATTTCTTTAAGTGTTTCTCTGCCATTCGATATTCCTCTACAGAGAATTCTCTCTTTAGCTCTGTTCCCCACTTTTTAATTGGATTACTTGATATTTTTTGCTGTTTAACTTCTTTAATTCTTTATATATACTGGATATTAGACCTCTGTCAGATGTAAGGTTGGTGAAGATCTCTTCTCAATCTGTAGGCTGTCATTTTGCTCTGAGAACAGTGTCCTTTGCTGTATAGAAGCTTTTCAGTTTCATGAGGTCCCATTTATTGATTGATGTTCTTAGAGCCTGCACTGTTGCTGTTCTGTTCAGGATGTTGTCTTCTGTGACAATGAGTTCAAGGGTATTCCCCACTTTTTCTTCAAAGCAGTTTAGTGTGACTGGTTTTATGATGTGGTCTTTGAATCACTTGGACTTTAGTTTTGTGCAGGATGATAAGTATGGATCTATTTGCATTTTTTTCTACATGTAGACTTCCAGTTAGACCAGCACCATTTGTTGAAGATGCTGTCTTTTTTCTATTGAATGAATTTGGCATCTTTTTTGAAAATCAGGTGCCCATTAGTGGCCATTAGATTTATGTCAGGGTCTTCTATTCGATTCCATTGATCCACAAGTCTGTTTCTATGCCAGTACCATGCAGTTTCTAGTATTGTTGTTCTATAGTACAGCTTGAGATCAGGGATGGAGATACCTCCTGGTGATCTTTTACTGTAGAGAATTGTTTTAGCAATTCTGGGTTTCTTGTTGTTCCATATGAAGGTGAGAATTTTTCTTTCAAGGTCTGTAAAGAATTGTGTTGGTAATTGGATGGGAATTGCATTGAATCTGCTTTTGGTAAGATGGCCATTTTTACTATGTTAATCCTGCCAAGCCATGAGCATGGGAGATCTTTCCATCTTCTGATATCTTCTTCTAATTCTTTCTTCAGAGACTGGAAATTTTTTTCATACAAGTCTTTGACTTCCTTGGTTAGGATCACACCAAGGTACTTTCTGTCCTTTGTGGCTATTGTGAAGGGTGTTGTTTCTCTAATTTCTTTCTCAGCCCTTTTGTCTTTTGTATACAGGAAGCCTACTGATTTTTTTGAGTTAATATTGTATCCAGCCACTTTGCTGAAGGTGTTTATCAGCTGTAGGAGATCCCTGGTAGATTTTTTGGGGTCACTTATCATATCATCTGCAAACAGTGATACTTTGACTTCTTCCTTTCCAATGTGTATCCCCTTGATCTCCTTCAATTGTCTTATTGCTCTAGCTAGGCCTTCAAGAACAATGTTGAAGAGATATGGAGAGAGTGGACAGCCTTGCCTTGTCCCTAATTTCAGTGGGAATGATTTAAGTTTCTCTCCATTGAGTTTGATGTTGGGTATAGGCCTGCTGTATATCACCTTTACTATGCTCAGGGGTGTGCCTTGCATCCCTGATGTCTCCAATACTTTAACCATGAATGGATGGATATTGGATTTTGTCAAATGCCTTTTCAGCTTCTAAGGAGATGATCATACGGTTTTTCTCCTTCAGTTTGTTTATGTGGTGGATCACATTGATGGATTTCCGTATATTGAACCACCCCTGCATGCCTGGGATGAAGCCTACTTGGTCGTAGTAGTAGATGATATCTTTGATGTGTTCATGTATTTGGTTTGCAAGTATTTTGTTGAGTATTTTTGCATCAGTGTTCATGAGGGAGATTGGCCTGAAATTCTCTTTCTTTGTTGGGTCTTTGTGAGGTTTAGGTACCAAGGTGACTGTGGTTTCATAGAATGAGTTTGGTATGTTCCTTCTGTTTTTATTTTGTGGAATAGTTTGAAGAGTATTGGTGTTAGCTCTTCTTTGAAGGTCAGGTAGAATTCTGTGCTGAAACCATCTGGCCCTGGGTTTTGTTTTTTTTTTAAAGGTAGACTTTGGATGATAGCTTGTATTTCCTTAGGGGATATAGGACTATTTAATCGGTTTACCTGGTCTTGATTCAGCTTTGGCATGTAGAATCAGTGAAGAAAATTGTTCGTGTCATTTAGATTTTCAAATTTTCTTGCATATAGACTTTGGAAGTAAGACCTAATTATTGTTTGGATTTCTTCAGTGTCTGTGATTATGTCCCCTTTTTTGTTTCTGATTTTGTTGATTTGGATAGTTTCTCTCTGCCTTTTAGTTAGTTTGGCTAAGGGGTTTTCGATCTTGTTGATTTTCTCAAAGAACCGGCTTTTGGTTTCATTGATTCTTTAAATTGTTTTATTTGTTTCTAATTGATTGATTTCAGCCCTGAGTTTGATTATTTCCAGCCATCTACTCCTCTTTGGTGTGTCTGCTTCTTTTTTTTCTAGGGCTTTTAAGTGAGCCATTAATTTGTTTGCATGAGATTTTTTGAATTTCTTTTTGAAGGCACTTAGTGCTATGAACTTTCCTCTTAACACTGCTTTCATCGTGTCCCATAAGTTTGGGTATGTTGTGCCTTCATTTTCATTGAATTCTAGGAAGTCTTTCATTTCTTTCTTTATTTTTTCTCTGACCCAGCTGTCATTTAGAAGCAAGTTGTTCAGTTTCCATGTGTGTGTGGGCCTTTTGCTATTTTTGTCATTGAGATCCAGCTTTAGTCCATGGTGATCAGATAGAATACAAGGGATTATTTCAATCTTCTTGTATCTGTTGAGGCTTGCTTTGTGACCAACTATATGGTCTATTTTGGAGAAGGTTCCATGAGGTGCTGAGAAGAAGGTAAATTCTTTTGAGGTCCATTTGATTCATGACCTCTGTCAGAGTTATAGATTCTTTGTTTAATTTCTGTTTTGTTTACCTGTCCTTTGTTGAGAGTGGGGTGTTGAAGTCTCCCACTATTAATGTGTGGGGGTCTATGTGTGGTTTAAGTTTTATTAAAGTTTCTTTTACAAATATGGGTTCCCTTGTATTTAGGGCATAGATGTTCAGGATTGTGATATCTTCCTGGTGGATTTTTCCCTTGATGAGTATGAAGTGTCCTTCTCTATCTCTTTTGATTAATTTTGGTTGAAAATCTCCTTTATTAGATATTAGAATGGCTACTCCTGCTTGATTCTTGGGTCCATTTGGTTGGAAAACTGTCTTCCAGCCCTTTACCCTCAGGTAATGTCTATCTCTGTGATTTAGGTATGTTTTTTGTATGCAGATTGTTGGGTCTTGTTTACGCATCCATTCTGTTAGTCTGTGTCTTTTTATTGGAGAATTGAATCCATTGATGTTGAGGGAGATTAATGACCAGTGGTTGTTAGATCCTTTGATATTGATGTTGGCCATGGTATTGTGTTTGTCTGTTTGGCTACTTTTTGTTTTGCTGTAGTGAAGTTATTTATTTCCTGTGATTTCTTGAAAGTAGTTACTTTTCTTGGGTTGTATTTTTCTTTCTAGTGTCTTCTGTAATGCTGGATTTGTGTGTAGGTATTGTTGACTCAGAGATTCTGCTCCCCCAGCAATTTAAATCCTGTGTTTCTCATGTATGTATGTATTTTTCTGTGTCTGTTTCTTTGTAGACTTGGACTGATGAAAATTCGGACAGAGGATAGTTAAAATTAGAACTAGTTCTCGGCCCGGGAGTGCACATGGCTGCATGGCAGGACACCAAGCAGTGTGCTCTCCCTCCCAAGGGAGCCAAGGGAACAGGCAAGGCTCATGGGCTTGCTAGGTGAAAGTCCTTATACATGGCTAGGTGGGCATTGGCTCTGTAGCTGCTCCATGACAGGAGCTGCTGCTCTGGCTGCCGAGAGTGAGGAAAAACTCCTCCCCCTTGCCTTCATGCCAGCTCAGCAGGGAAGTGAGCAGCAGGAGCTCACCATGCCCTCTTGCTCCTCTCTTCCCTCCTCCTACCTAAGGGGCTTGCAACTTACAGATCAAACAGTAATTTAGGAAGAAAACTGCACTTGCTGTAATGTTTAGAATTACAGCTGAGTCTAAATAAAAAAAAAGTTTTGTTTGTCTGTTTAAATATATGGCCATTATATGATTGTTTTCAACTGGTCTTAAATGGTTGATATGTTAAAAAATAATTGGGTATGTTTTAAGGTTAAATTCAAATTCTTGTTTAAAACACGTATATGTGCCTATGTGTTTGTAGGGTCTATGAATGCATATGTTTAAATAACAACAATGTAAATTGCCACATGGTGTGGCTCAGGAAAAGAACAAAGGTTGCAAAATCTCTGAGTCAAAATGATTTTATTTCCTTTTAGAATAAGAAGAAAGTCTTATTCTAAGTTGATATTGGTTCTGAAGATTGGGTTGCTTTCACTGATAAATTTTGGTCTTAAAATCTGGTTTCAACTTTTAAAATTATGGTTATGCTTTGTGAATTCACTCCTAAAGAAGATACTTTGCTTTGATATTGCAGGGGTGAGTTTTAAAAATTGTTTAGATGTTTAAGAGGATAAAACATTTACAGTTTATCAGATTTTTTAAGCAATAACTCTTGGGAAGTCTAACAACGAACTTAAAACAGTTTCCCAACCCTTGGGAAAATTAAAAAAAATTTAATGAGAGTTTTTCTGTTGTCTGAAAAGAAAGAGAGAGTGAGCAAGAGATCTTAAAAAAATGGCTTGTCTAAAGCAAAAATGTCTGGTTAAGCCAAAAAAAAAAAAAAAAAAAAAAAGGCTAGGAACCTAAAGGTATGTAGGATGTTGCAGAAGGTTAGTGGATGTATTATAAAAAGCCAGAGAGTTAATATGATTTAAGAAAAAAAGACTGTATTTAAATATGTTATAATTCATTTAAAAGGCTGGTGATTCTTCATTACAAAATGTTTTTTTATGCTCTTTTAAAGAAAAAAATTCTGGCTGATAGGTTTGGTATGGCTAAAATAATTCATACAGTTTAAAAATGTTCTGTACTGTTCTGTTATGCAGTTGGTTCTAAAACTTATTTGATCACTACGTTAAAACTTTTGGTTGTGGGGGATTATGGATACTCCACAGTGTTTGCTGTGTCATCAATAGCACCTAATGGCTATGTTTGGTATTGTCAGTCACAGCCTGTGCTAACACATGGCTAGCCGCCATGATGGTTCAGGGATAGAGAGCATGTGAAGCTGTAGTTTTTCTGCCATATTTCTTTAGGGCTTTCAGCTGAGTTTAATTATACGTGGCCAGCTGCCATGCTGGTCCGGAGATAAAGAGGGTGGAGCCATGAGTTTACCACCATTTTGTTTAGGTCTCTCAGTTATGTTCAGTCCTCTAATTAGTGTTAAGTGCAAAGCTTTTTACTGTTCAATTTTAATACAAAGTGGTAGGATCAGCAAGATTTACTAGCCCCTCTATAAACTGTATCTGATTAAAATGTTTGCTTTGATTTTATTTCAGAAAGAGCAGACTTAAAGCTATGCTAATGACTGCAGTTGATTAAGGTGTTGAGCTTTACCTAGTGTCTTTGTATAGGTTTTTTTAAGGTTAAGCCTAAGATGGATAACTATAAAGTTTGCCTATTTGTCTTAAAATATATAGTTCTAAAACATGCATCTCAGAAATATGCTAGAACTAGATTAAGTAACATTCTGTTTTATAGGACACGGTTTAAAACAGATGATAAAAACAAAGAGTAACTCAGATATGCTGGCCCTCAAGCTTATCAGAGATCTGATGAATATGGCATTTTAACATATGTAAGTTTATTGTGGCAAAAGTCCCAAAATCCTGGCAGTAACTCCCCAAGGTCTCCGAGAAGATTTGGACAACAACAGATGACTGCAACTCTGGATTGTGGTATGCTAACCACTGGGCAATACTGCCCCAGCTGGCCCACTGGTAGGGCCCAGCCTAAACAGCTGACAAAGTCGGGGACACCTGAAGAGCCATTGTCTCACATGGGAGAGGCAAGGTGAGGTCAATCTCTCCTGTTCCTCTTTCCACAGCAGCAGTTTCTCATCCTCTATGCCTGATGGCTGGACTGCCTCTGCTCAGAAAGCCAGGAGACCACAGGGGCCAGGTACACTGCCCAGGTGATGGACTAACTAGTCATCTCTGTCATTTTGATTGGTACATTTACTTAGCTCATAATTTATCCTTCTCAGGTCTCTGATCACATTGACGGCTAGGCTGAAAGGCTAGGCTTAGTTAACAGTAACTTGGCAGCTAAAGACCAGACAGTTAGGTTCACTATCAGCTCATTGGACAGTTCATTAGTTAGTTAAAACTACTAGGTACTATATCTTTTGTGTAAAAAGAAAAAAAACAAGTTTGCCCTGCTCACAGGCTTTACATCAGTTGCCAGTCTTATAATAATAGTTAAATTAAAAAATATATAGTTTATATAGGGTCTGAGGATATAGGAGTTCAGGTTATAAAAATCTAAAAAAATGTTGGTCTACATACTGATCAAAGTGTCAATTTAATGGACATCAGGTTAACACTTAAGTAAAAAAAAGAAAAAAAGTACAAGCAGTTTCTCACGCAGGCAATTTTACTCAGCCAAAATATACGAGGGTTTACTCAAGGTTGCACAGAGCCTACTGTCTGGTTACTGTGGTTGCACGGAGTTTCTCAGGGTCAGAGCAGTCTGCTGTAAGACCACCAAGGTCAGTCTGTGAGAGACTGGACTTTGGAAAATAGCCAAGAGGCGGAGTTCTGCTGCTCAGATGCCGTTAACTCCAAAAAGGCTGCCACATGGACACACTTAAGTTGTTTATAAAAGATATAAAACAAACAGCTGACTGGTACCCATTCTGTTGGATATAGTTTTTACCTGTTACTCTCAAAATGTTGTTGTATTAGATTTGCTGATATGTTACTTTTCTGAGTTTTTAATATATATATATTTCCTTTTGTGTACCAAAAATTCATATGAGTTTATAAAAATCAAAAGGTCATGAGACCTAGATCTGGCATAGCTCAAATGGATCCCAGAAGATTTTTTCTCTGCTGTTGGGATTCCTTTTTCCATTTAACAGACAAATCTTAACTTCTGTCTCTAGTCTGAATTTGTCTCAGCAGATTTTCACCTGGTTGACTCTGGGCTGCAAGCTGAAATCTGGACTTGTTGGAAGCTGACATGACTGCTCCCTGTCTCTTCAATTGGATCAACCAACCAGAGACTGTTAAGGACTGCCTCATTGACCAGCCTTTGACTGGCTCCTAGTAATCTTTACCCATGTACTCTCCCCAACTTTTGACCAGCATTTCAGCCTCTTTCAAACTGAGATATCAACGATTCAATATCAGCATGAAGAAATTCCAGAAGACGGATCATCGGCCCATTGTCCCATTCTACAGGCTGAAATGTTGAGTCAAAAGAAAAAAATTTCTTAAGATAAAATTCTCACTCTGAAGCTGCTTCATGATTGAAGCAGTTACAAGGAGAAGGGAGAAATGAAAGGGTTAGGCTAACTTTGTAACCTATATGTCTTCTAAAGCCTATAGTTTTGAGTTTTAGGTCCAGGTTAAGCTAAAGCCTCTTAGTACCTTTCCAGAGAATGAAGGAATGTGACCCTATCTGTGAGGACAGATATAAAAAAAAGGCAAGCAAGCAATGATCTTCACTCAGCAAAAGAAGGACCAGACCCTTGTCTTTGAGATAGCGTTTCTTAGCAATGAACCTAGACTTCTTCTGAGTAGCTTTTGACCTCCAGCCAAAAGTCTATAGCCCCTAATCTTCAAGGATGAGCTAACCACCCCCACCTTGAATTGCAGCTGCATCCACACTTGGCAGGACTGGCCAAGCTTGAGCACCTAAGACTAACCAATTATATTACTTTATAGCTTCCTCATCCAATCCTAAGTTGCCAAAACTGCAACTTCAAATTTCCCACAATTTTTCTTTTAAAAACCTAAAGGCCTTTGTCCCCCAGTGCCACTCTTTGCTGACCGCCAGGGGTGACCCCATTGTGCAATGGTTAATAAACCTCCTGCTTTTGCAACGAGTCTTGGTCTGGGGGAGTTTCTGGGAAGGGTGCGATCTTGAACTCCTGAGCTGTGAGATCCCAGGTCTTACAGTGCCTGATACCTGAGTTTGTGGGAACAGCCTGGTATGTTGATCCAGGGGTAGCAGGGCTGGTTCATGCTTCTGGGAGAGCTCTCTTGGCACCAGAGGCTGCTGGGGTGGACTTAGACATTTGATCCTGTGTTCTGGTCTGGTGCTAGAACATGTCTGGGGCCTGGGTCCATGGTACTGCCATTGGCTTTGGAACATAGAGCCTGGCCTGTAGGGAAAGGCACTGGTCTGGGTGCTGAGGTTTCCAGTGAAGGCAGGTTCTCATTTTACTGTCTTCTTTCTACAAGAAGAGAATCTGTCTAGCCGAACTGTACATATCTGGGGAAGGGATTCATGATAGTGGTGTTCTTTTTATTTTTCAATGTGTCTTTTTATTTTATTCCTAAAGCTCTTAAGTGCTGTAAGCTCTTGTCTGAATTCTATAGCTTTTATGGGTATTTTTGAATGAATGTTTGTTCAAGCTCATATTATTTCTGTTTTAATTTAAAATACAGCACATATTATAATAATATAATATATAGTGTAATAATGTTCAAAGGCTCTATAAGTTTGTCAGTAAATTGTAATCATGTAAAATGTTCCTGTTGGGCTGGTTGAGATGACTCATTAAGTAAGGGTCCTTGACACCAAGCCTGTCCATTGGAGTTCCATCTCCGCCATCCAGAGGATTTAAGGAAAGAACACAGCACACTCATAACTCTTTCTCTACCCATAAGTAAATAAGGGTGGTTCTTTGTCAAACATATTAGAGAACTGCTGGTTTATATGGAAGATGTTGGAGAGACCTGACAGCAAACACTATGGTCTTGGACCAGATGCTTTCCAATAAGAAATGAAATGCTCTAAACATGATTGGGCAGTCAACAACATTGAAATGTAGACTGCATTTAGACTATAGTTGTATCAGTATACATTTCTCTTTTTTTTCAATTTCAATTTTATTTTTTTCTTCATAATTCATTCATCATATATCTCAATCGAAGACCCCTCCCTCAACTCCCGCCAGTCTTACCTACCCTCCCTCTTCTCTCTATCCCCTAGTCCACTGAAAGAGGGGGGGGGTTCTCCACTATTGCCATATGCCCAAAGCTTGTTAAAGTCTCATCAGGACTGCCTGGATCCTCTTCCTTGGTGGCCTGGCAAGGCTGCATCATCCGGAGTAAGTTATCAAAGAGCAATCAACTGAGTTCATGAGAGAGGCAGCCCCTGATCCTCTCACTCAGAGATCCACATGGAGACTGAGCTGCCAGTCGGCCACATCTGAGCAGGGAGTCTAAGTCCTCTCCATCCATGGTCCTCCGTTGGTGCATCAGTCTCTGCAGGACCCCCTGGGCTCAGATCTTCTAGTTTTGTTGGTCTCCTTTCCCCTCCATGTCCCTCTATTCCTACCCCCTTCTTCCTCCATAAGACTTCCTATGCTCTTCCCAAAGACTGGCCATGCTCGCAGCATCTGCTTCCATCCCCTGTTGGGTGAATCATTTCAGAGGACCCTTTATAATAAGTTCCTATCCTGTTTTCTCTCTTCCACCACTTCTGGTTTCTATCCTGTTTGCTGTTCTGAATGAGATTTAAGCATCCTCCCTAGGGTCCTCCTTACTGTTTACTTTCTTTAAGTCTGTAGATGGCTACAGCTAATATCTGCCTATAAGTGAGTATATACTATGTCTGTCTTTCTGTTTCTGGGTTATCTCACTCAGGATGATCTCTTCTAGTTCCATCCATTTCCCTGCAAATTTCATGATTTCCTTGTTTTTAATAGCTGAGTAGTATTTCATTGTGTAGATGTACCACAATTTCCGTATCCATTCTTCCATTGAGGGACATCTAGGTTGTTTCCAGATTCTGGCTATTACAAATAAAGCTGCTATGAACATGGTTGAGCAAATGTCCTTATTAAGTGGTGGGGCATCATTTGGATATATTCCTAGGAGTGGTATAGATAGATCTTGAGGTGGTGTTATTCCCAATTTCCATAGAAAGCTCCAGATTGATTTCCAAAGTGGTTGTACAAGTTTGTACTCCCACCAGAAATGGAGGAGCGTTCTCCTTTCTCCACATCCTCTCCAGCATGTGTTGTCACTTGAGTTTTTTTTATCTTATCCAAGAAATTAGACATCAACAAATCAAATAATCCAATTAAAAATGGGGAACAGAGCTAAGCAGAGAATTCTCAAGAGAGGAATATAGAATTGCAGAGAAACCCAACCCTAACAAAAGATCAAAGCAGATGCTGAGACTCAAGGCTAATCTTTTGGCAGAGCACAGAGAGTGTTATGGGGGAAGAAAGGGGTGGGGTTAGGTTAGGTAAATAGGAGTATAAGGTACTGAACTCCTGTCATTTTACCTAATGAGCTATCTCTCTGGCTCCACACTGCTTTTTCAAAGGATCCTTGAAGTTTGAAAGTGAAAGCTTACAAATGATTTAGAAAAATAAAAATGCAGGTTCATAAATATATTTAGAAAGAATAATAAAACAAATACAGTAAATGCTATAAATTGAATTCTGCATAGACTATACGAGTATGTTCTCAAATTTCAAAATTACTTACATAAAATGTACCACAGATTAAATTCAGATTTACTTAAAAAACAAAACTTAAAAATTATTAAACATGTATCTTAGAAACAATTTTAATGCACCAATTTGTGTTTCATTTGCTTGAAAATGACTGAAATGTTTTGAGCAGCTCCAAGCATCCTCTGTGCTCTGCTGCCCCCTAGTGCCCCTTTTGCTCATGAGCAGCTCATTCTGCAAATGGGGATTTAGAGCATTGGAATCCCCAGGCAAACAGGTTTCAAGTACAACCCTATCACGTAAAATACTTTAATTTTTTTTATTAAATTTATTTACTTATTCATTTTACATCCAGATGATTTTTTTTAGTGGTGATAGTGTGGTATAGTACCACAAAGCCATACCTCATGACATATTTCTCCTTCTGTTTCTCCCTTTTGTTGCTGGGATTGGCCCTCAGCGTGCTGTGTACTGGCTGTACTTCTGAGCTAAAGCTCCAGCCTGCCTGCTCCACCTGTTACAAGATCCTCAAATAACACATGTCAAATATCCAAGAGTATATATCAAATATACTTGCTTTTCTTGACAGCTGTTACTTAATAGTATTATCATAGTGTTCTACTTTGTAGCCAAGCATACTGGATTTGACCCCTAGTCTCTCAATTACTGATTCCCAATTCCTAAAAGCATTGAATGCCATTTGTCCTCAAAAACTGCTTCAGTTTATTTGGCAAGAATATTTGACATGAATTGGCATGAACTTTTAGCTAACTTTGTATTGACTGCTTGTATGATTATTCCTAACTTAGTTCCAGAATTATTAACATGAAATGCTGCTGTTTTTTGTTTGTTTGTTTGTTTGTTTGTTTTTAAACTGTTGGTTTATTGATTCTTCTTTTCATTCTTGGATTCTCTAAGAATTTCAGCTCACATGTTTAACTCATTAATATTAATTAATACTTTGATCATTTCTTTGATAAGGCTAGGACTATATATGGTAAAGCCTTAGGGATTTGGGAGTTGATAAGGAGAGATCATGGGTAAAATCAGTTATGCTTAGATTAAAAATAGAAGGCTTACTTTGATTGAGAAATGTCTGTATTTCATCTTAGTTTCCTTAAAATTATGGAAAGTTAAACATCAGATTGATTCATTATTCCATCTCTCTGTCTGGTTGTCTATCTCCTTTTGAGACTGGGTTTTGCAATGTTGTTCTAGCTGCCCTGGAGCTTCCTATGCAAACCAGGCTGGCTTTGAACTCAAGATATCTGCTTGCCCTGCCTTCTAAATGCTTGGACTAAAGGTTTTCCACTGCTTCAAGCCCAGTTTAACCACTTTAAAGTGTGCACGTTGACAGTGTTAGTTCTTGCAACCATCTCCAGAACCTTTTCATCTTGTCAAACGTGAGAAGATCTATACTCAAAACAGTAAGCCACCCATCCTCCTCTCCGCAGCCAGCCCCTGGCAGGTGTTATTTTACTTTCTGTCTCTGTGAATTTGAAAACCGTAGATGACTCTTTTAAGTGGAATTATCTGGTATTTATCATTTTGAATTAGCTGATTTCACTAATCTTATATCTTTAAGGTTTATACAGGCTGTAGCATAACACAAAACTTCTTCGCTTTTAAATATTGAGTAATATTCCATTTTTGCTTGTTTACCTAACTTGTAGTGATATTTTTTTTACTAACTTGTAGTGATTTTTGTTTGCTCATTTATCTTTCCATGCACACATGGATTGCTTTTTTCTTTTTAGCTCTTGTGTATAATGCAGCCATGAAGATGGATGCATTATTATCTCTGTGAGCCCTTGCTTTCAGTTTTTTTGGCTGTAGACCCAGAATTAGAATCTGTGGATAATGTGATAATTGTTTATTTTTTTTGTTGTTGTTGCTGTAATACTGTTTTCCTTATCAGTTATATTTCATGTTATCTGCTTTATTTAATTTTTTTTGCATGTGTATATATGCAAATGCGTACATGCATGCTTGTGTAGCTGGGGTCAGTGTCTTCCTCAGTTGCTTTATTTTTTTTCCTTTTTTTAATTTTATTAATTACACTTTATTCATTTTGTATCCCCCCATAAGCCCCTCCCTCCTCCCCTCCCAATCCCACCCTCCTTCCCCTTTCTCCATGCCTGCCACTCCCCAAGTCCACTGATAGGGGAGGTTCTCCTGTCCTTTCTGAACTTAGTCTATCAGTTCTCATCAGAAGTGGCCTCTACTGTGGCCTGGTAAGGCTGCTCCCCCCTCAGGGGGAGGTGATCAAAGAACAGGCCAATCAGATTATGTCAGAGGCCTCTTCCCATTACTATGTAACCCACTTGGACACGGAACTGCCATAGGCTACATCTGTGCAGGGGTTCTAGGTTATCTCCATGAATAGTCCTTGGTTGGAGTATGAGTCTCTGTGAAGTTCCCTGTGTTCAAATTTTCTTGTTCTGTTGCTCTCCTTGTGGAGACCCTGTCCTCTCTAGCTCTTACTATTTCCCACTTCTTACATAAAATTCCATTCACTCTGCCCAACAGTTGACCATCAGGCTCAGTATCTGCTTTGATAGTCTGCAGGGCAGAGGCTTTCAGAGGCCCTCTGGTAGGTTCCTAGTTTGTTTCCTGTTTTCTTCTTCTGGCTTTCAGAAGCCCTCTGTAGAAGATTCCTAGGTTGTTTCCTGTTTTCTTCTTCTTCTGATGTCCATCCTCTTTGCCTTTCAGGATGGGGATTGACCGTTTTAGTTAGGGTCCTCTCTCTTGCTTAGTTTCTTTAGATGCACAGATTTTAGTGGTTTGTCCTATGTTGTATGTCTATATGAGTGAGTATATACCCTGTGTGTCTTTTTGCTTCTGGGACAATTCACTCAGGATGATCCTTTCCAGGTCCCACCATTTACCTGCAAATTTCATGATTTCCTTATTTTTCATTGCTGAGTAATACTCCATTGTATAGATATACCACAGTTTCTGCATCCATTCTTCAGTTGAGGGGTTTCTGGGCTGTTTTCAGCTACTGGCTATTACAAATAAAGCTGCTACAAACATGGTTGAGCAAATGTCCTTTTTGTGTACTTGAGCCTCTTTTGGATATATGCCCAGGAGTGGTATGGCTGGATCTTGGGGAAGCGCTATTCCTAGTTGTCTGAGAAAGTGCCAAATTGATTTCCAGAGTGGTTGTACAAGTTTACATTCCCACCAGCAGTGGAGAAGGGTTCCCCTTTCTCCACAACCTCTCAAGCATGTGTTGTCACTTGAGCTTTTGATCTTAGCCATTCTCATGGGTGTAAGGTGAAATCTCAGGGTTGTTTTGATTTGCATTTCCCTAATGGCTAATGAGGTTGAGCATTTCTTTAAGTGCTTCTTTGCCATTCGATATTCCTCTCCAGAGAATTCTCTGTTTAGCTCTGCTCCTCATTTTTTAAGTGGATTACTTGGTTTGCTGTTTTTTAGCTTCTTTAGTTCTTTATATATACTGGATATGAGTCCTCTATCAGATAAAGGGTTGGTGAAAATTCTTTCCCAATCTGTAGGCAGTCGCTTTGTTTTGATGACGGTGTCCTTTGCTTTGCAGAAGCTTTTCAGTTTCATGAGGTCCCATTTATTGATTGTTGCTCTTAGAGCCTGTGCTGTTGGTGTTCTCTTCAGGAAGTTTTCTCCTGTACCAATGAGTTCTAGGGTATTCCCCACTTTTTTTTTCTAACTGATTTAATGTGTCTGGTTTTATGTTGGGTCTTTGATCCACTTGGACTTCAGTTTTGTGCAGGGTGATAAGTATGGATCTATTTGCATTTTTCTACATGTAGACATCCAGTTGGACCAGCACCGTTTCTTGAAGATGCTATCTTTTTTCCATTGTATGGTTTTGGCATCTTTGACAAAGATCAGGTGTCTATAAGTGTGTTGGTTTATTTCTGTGTCCTCTGTTCGGTTCCATTGATCCACCATTCTGTTTCTATGCCAGTACCATGCAGTTTTTAAAACTGTTGCTCTATAGTACAGCTTAAGATCAGGGATGGAGATACCTCCAGAAGATCTTTTATTGTAGAGGATTGTTTTAGCAATTCTGGGTTTCTTGTTATTCCATACGAAGTTGAGAATTTTTCTTTCCAGGTCTGTAAATAATTGTATTGGTAATTTGATGGGAATTGCATTGAATCTGTAGATTGCTTTTGGTAAGATGGCCATTTTTACTATGTTAATCCTGCCAAGCCATGAGCATGGGAAATCTTTCCATCTTCTGATATCTTCTTCTAATTCTTTCTTCAGAGACTTGAAATTTTTTTCATTCAAGTCTTTGACTTCCTTGGTTAGGGTTACTCTGAGGTACCAGTCATGGAATGTCTCCCATCCAAAAAAAGCCCAGGACCTGATGGTTTCAGCACAGAATTCTACCAGACATTCAAAAAAGAGCTAACTCCAGTTCTCTTCAAACTATTCCACAAAATAGAAACAGAAGGAACATTACCAACTCATTCTATGAAGCCACAGTCACCTTGGTACCTAAACCTCACAAAGACCCATCAAAAAAAGAGAACTTCAGGCCAATCTCCCTTATGAACATTGATGCAAAAACACTCAACAAAATACTTGCAAACAGAATACAAGAACACATCAAACATATCATCCACCATGACCAGGTAGGCTTCATCCCAGGTATGCAGGGGTGGTTCAATATACGGAAATCCATCAATGTGATCCACCATATTAACAAACTGAAAGAAAAAAAACCACATGATAATCTCCCTAGATGCTGAAAAAGCATTTGACAAAATCCAACATCCATTCATGTTTAAAGTATTGGAGAGATCCGGGATACAAGGCACATATCTAAACATAGTAAAGGCGATATACAGCAAACCTATAGCCAACATCAAACTGAATGGAGAGAAACTTAAAGCAATCCCACTGAAATCAGGGACTAGGCAAGGCCGCCCACTCTCTCCATATCTCTTCAACATAGTCCTGGAAGTCCAGGAGATCAAGGGGATACAAATTGGAAAGGAAGAAGTCAAATTATCACTATTTGCAGATGATATGATAGTATACGTGAATGACCCCAAAAACTCTACCAGGGAACTCCTACAGCTGATAAACACCTTCAGCAAAGTGGCTGGATACAAAATTAACTCAAAAAAATCAGTAGCCCTCCTGTATACAAAAGACAAAAGGGCTGAGAAAGAAATTAGGGAAACAACACCCTTCACAATAGCCACAAATGACATAAAGTTGCTTTATATTTTTTGAGATAGGGTCTCTCACTTGGAGCTCACTGATTGTCTAGCCTGGGTGTCCATTTCTCTAGCACTGGGATAACAGGTGTACAACACTGTACCTGTCTGTACTCTGTGCTGAGAAATGATTCAGGTTGTTGTTTTCTGTGGCAAGTACTTTACCAACTGACACATCTGTACAGCTCCATGTTTTGGTTTTCTTTTTTTGTTTTTGTTGTTGTTGTTGTTTGTTTTTTGTTTTATTTTTAATCAGGGACATTCTGAGTAACATAGATTAGTCCTGAACTCATGATCATCCTGCTCATTTTCCTGGATACCTTAGCTTTTAAAGAACATAACTTTGTTCATGTTAGAATTCTAGACTGGCACTTTTTCTTCTTTTGAGCAGGGCAAAGTATTCAGATATTTTATGTAGATTTTCTCTGCTCAACAGTGAACCATTAGTTACTGTTAGTTACTATTATTAGTTATTGTTGATGCTCATTTTTTCTGAAAAATTTTTTCTAAAAGCTTATAGCGTCTCTGTTTGGTTTTGCTTTTAAATAGTCTTATTATGCTGTACATCTATAATCTCTTTACAGTCATCCATACTGGACTGTTTAGGGTCTTGAAACTATAGAATGATATATTTTCTATGTTTTTGGAAGTTCTTGGTTGTGGTGTCTTTAAGCCCTCTGTTGCATTACATGCAAAGTTACCTTTTCAGAGGGGTTTAACTGTTTCCATGATGTTACTAAGATGCTATTTGCTCTTTACAGCTATTCTCATAGGTCACATAAATGGAGCTTCCCTGATACATGTGGTACTGTTAATAGGGTGAATATGGTTTATTGTTATATAACTTCACATATGGCAAATGCTAAAAAGTATAACTGCATATATTAGTATTTTTGTAAACTTGATGGAGTACCTGAGAAAATAGCAGGAGAGATGATTGTTGGTTTTAGAGGGTTCAGTCCATCATGATGAGAGAAATGGAGCAGAGAAGAACAGTTCACATTGTTGTGACCAGGAATCAAAGAGAGGTTTTGAATTTACTAATACCCCCTTACCCCCCTTTATTCCATCTGGGTGCTGTTTCACTCTGTGCCCACATTCAGATCAGGCCTTTTGCCTCTTAGTTAACCCTCTCTGAAAGCGCCCTCACAGACATACCCAGAGTGTCCTACTAATCAGCTCCATGTGTGTCTTAGTCTATTGGCAATTACCATTAACTGTCATGCCATATATACAAAGGTTTTGAGAAAACCAACAGTTTTTAATAATATGAAAATGTTGTAGACAAGAGGGTGTTGCCCAGTGACAGTGTGTATGTGAGAGGTCCCCAAAGAAAAAATCTGGAGTGCTAATTGCTCAGTACTCCTGTTAATATCCCATGTGTTTTGTGTTTCTTTCTTTTCCCTTCCTCTCCTCTCTTTTTTTCTTTATCTTATTGAAAAAGGATTTTTCTCTCATAGAAAATATCCCAACCACATTTTCTTTTTCCCTTTTTTCTACCCCTCCCAGTTCCTTTTTATCCCAAATAGCTTCCCCTTAGCCTCCTTTTAAAAAAGAGCAGGCCTTCAAGAGACAACAACCAAACAGGACAAAACAAACACATTAAGACAAGGCAGATGCCCTCATTTTGAGGCAGGTCAAAGCAAACCAACAGCAGAAAAAGAGTCCCAAGAGAAGACCAAAAAAGGCCAGGGGCACACATGTTCCCACAGTTAGAAGTCCCAGGAAAACACCAAGATAACAGCCACAACCAGAAGATCTGGTGCAGACCCTTGCAGACCCCATGCATGCTGCTTCAGTCTCTGTGAGCCGGTGTGTGCCTTGATTAGTTGATTCAGTGAGTCACCTTCTCCTGGTGTACTCCATCCTCTCTGACTCCTACTATCCTTCTATCCCCTTCTGCTGGCTCCTCTGAGCTTCAAGGGAGAGGGACCCAATGGTAACCCCCAATTTAAACACTTCCCACATAATGTCTGGCTGTGAGCCACTGTGTCACCTCCCATCTGCTGCCAGAAGAAGTCTCTCTGATGATGACCAGACAAAGCACTGATTTATGAGTATAGCACAGTATTATTAGAAAAAATTATTTACTTATTTGTGAATATTTTAGACCAGCTGTATTTGATTCTGCTTAGGTCTCTGGGCTAACTCTAACCCTCCCTAACACTAACCCTAACCCTAACAATCCTAAACGTAACCCTAACTCTAACATTAACACTAACACTAACACTAATCCTAACCATAACAACCCTAACCACAAACTCTAACCGTAACCCTTACACTAACTCTAACACTAACCTGAACACTGCCTAACCCATACCCAAACCCTAACCTTAACCCTAACAAGCCTAACACTAACCCTAACAACTAAATCTAACACTAACCCTGCCTAACTCTAACCTTAACCCTAACACAAAAACTAATCCTAACCCTAACCCTAACAACTCTAACCCTAACTCTAACCCTAAACTGAACTCCTAATTCTAACACTAACCTTAACCCAGCAGTAACCCTAACACTAACCCTAAACCTAACCCTGCATAACCCTAACCCTAACTCTAAAACCCTAACCCTAAACATAACCATAACCCTAACCTTAACTCTAAACCTAAACCTAAAACCCTAACCCTATCCCTAACCCTGCCTAATGCTAACCCTAACCCTAACCCTAAACCTAACGCTAACCTTAAATCTTACCCTAACACTAACCCTACCTAATCCTTACCATAGCCCTCACCCTTAACCTTACACTAACAATACCCCCAACACTAACCCTAACCCTGCCTAACCCTAATCAGAACACTAACCCTAATTCTAACCCTAACCCTAACCATAACCATAACCATAACCCTTACTCTAACTCTTACCCTAACCCTAAAACCTATCCCTAACCCTAAATCCAACCACAATCCTAACCATAATAAACCTAAACCTAACCCTACCCCAACCCTAACAGTTACACTAACCCTAACCCTAATCCTAAAGCAACACTAAATCTAAAACCTTGACATAAATCCTAACCCTAAAACCCTAACCCTAACCCTAATCCTCACCCAGACACTGCCTAACCCTAACTCTAACCCTAACCATAACCATAACAACCCTAATACTAACCCTAACCCAAACACTGCCTAACCCTAACTCTAAATCTAACCCTAACCGTAACCCTAACAACACTAACCCTTACCTAACCCTAACCCTAACCATAACCCTAACAACCCTATCCCTAACTGTAACACTAACACTAAGAGTAACCCTAACCCTAACCCTAATCCTGCCTAACCCTAACCCTAACCCTGCCTAACCCAAACCTAACCCTAACCCTGCCTAACCCTAACCCTAACCCTAAAGCAACATTAACCCTAAAACCCTAACCCTAACCCTAACCCTAACCCTAATCCTAACCCTGCCTAACCCTAACCCTAACCTTGCTTAACCCTAACTCTAACCCTAACCATGCCTAACCCTAACCCTAACCCTGCCTAATCATAACCATAACACTAACCCCTAATTCCTAACCTTAACCTGAAATCCTAGCCCTAACCCTAACCCTAAAACCCTGTCCTTAACACTAACCCTAACAACCCTAACCCTACCCTTAACACCTAAATCCTACCCATGAACCCTAATCCTAACTAACACTAACCCTGCCTAACCCTATCCCTAACCTTAACCCCTAACCCTAACCCTAAACCTAACCCTAAAACCCTAACCGTGAAAACCTAAACCTAACCTTGATCCTAACCCTAACCATGCCTAACCTTAACTCTAACCCTAACAACCCTAACCCTAACCCTAACAACCCTAATCCTCACTTAACTCTAACACTAACCATAACTCCTAACCCTAATCCTAACCATAACACTTACCCTAAGAGTAACCCTAAACCTAACCCTAACCCTGCCTAACCCTAAACCTAACACTAACCCTAACATTAATCTTAACCTTAACCCTAAAACCCTAAACCTAATCCTAACCTTAAACAGTGACCCTAACCTAAACCTATACGTAACCCTAACCTCTAACACCGAACCTTAATCTGTTACCCTAAACCTAAACCTAACCCATACCCTAAAACTCTAACCCAAACCCCAACCCTAACCCTAACCCTGCCTAACCCTAACCCTAACCCTAACCAGGCCTAACCCTAACCCTAACCCTAAACCTAACAACCCTAACACTAACCCTAACTCTAACTCCTGACCCTAACCCTACTTAACCCTAAGCCTAACATTAACCCTAACCATAACCCTATTCCTAAAACCCTAACCCTAACTCTAACCTGCCACACCCACTCCAGTGTCACCAGAGTAGCATGTCAATAGAGTTTGCTACATGGTGGGAGACACGCTTTCTTTGGAAATTCGCTCCCTAGAGGTCCCTGGCCGACTCTTCCCGTCTGGCAAAGAGATGTATTCTGAGATTTCTGTGCTTTTTGGGTGCGGTCTTGGGAATGGAATTTTGAATTCTTTAATTTTTCTCTGTGACTCCTGAAAGAGCACAATTAATTCTATAAAGAAATTTATCATTAGTAAATTATTAAAGGCTTTAATAAAATAAAATGTAAAAAGAATAAGCTTAAGAAAAGTAATGAATCAGATGTAGTATCAAAAGGCATTATAAGAATAGTAAAAAGTAATGGGCTCCTTCTTAAGAAAAAATAGCATGAGAAGTACAGCTGGCATGAGTTTACCCCTCCCTTCAGCTTCTTGTTCCTAGGGAAGATCATAAATCTTTAACAGGACATATGGGAGGATGGTTGACAAAGGTGTGTTTAGACTTTGGCAGGTATTTGGAGGACTATTACAGCTCCTGACTTTCCTCTTCACTAGTCAGTGATAATGAAACCACAGTTTGAGGTTTTTGTTTCTAGTTTGCGTTGATCAGAAAGTTCCTAGGCCAAGATTTCTTGTGGGCACGGCCCTATGTTAAAACATAAACTTTGTATCTTGGTAAAAGTCTAAATGTTCTGGGAAGCATGCCAATTTTAAGGTGCTTTTTTATGAGATCACTATAAAATTATCAGCTTGACTTCAGTAAAATTACAGCAGATTCCAAAGCCTCTCTGGTCTCTGTCTGTCAATTCATCGCCGAAACTGTGTCTTCCTATCCAAAGCCTTGTTCTCCCATGGATGCTGGGAGCTTGACTGGGCTGATCCGTAGCACTAACCCTAACACTAACCCTTACCCTAACCCTGTCTAACCCTAACCTTATCCTTACATTATTACCCTAACCCTAACAGTAACACTAACCCTAACCCTAAACAATACCCTAACCCTAACCTTAACCCTAACCCTAACAACCCCAACCCTACCCCTACCCCTAAATCCAAAACCTAACCCTAACCCTAACCTTAAGCCTTACCTTAACACTAAAAAATCCTTAACACTAACCCTACCCCTGCCAAACCCTGTCTAACCCTAACCTTACCCTTACACTTTTACCCTAACCCTAACCCTAACACTAACCCTAACCCTAAAACCATAACACAAAATCTAACCCTAATCCTACACTTTACCCTAACCTTGACCCTAACTATAACCCCTGATCCCTATCCCTAACCAATAACCCTAACCCTAACTCTAAAATTCACCTTAACCCTAAACCCTAACCCTAACAACATTAACCTTAACCCTAACTCTTAAATCTAACCCTAACAGTTACACTAACTCTAACTCTAACCCTAACCTGCCTAACCCTAACTCTAAAACCCTAACCCTAACTCTGCTTAATCCTAACTCTAATCTAAGCCTATCTGTAACCCTAACAACCCTAACCCTCACCTAACCCTACCCCTAACATTAACACCTAAACCTAACCCTAATGGTAGCATTTACCTTAAGAGTAACCCTAACCCTAACCCTGCCTTACCATAACCCTAACACTAAACCTAACCTTAACCCCAAAACCCTAACCCTAACCATAACCCTTACCTAATCCTAACCTGAATCCTGCCTGACACTAACCCTAACTTTAACAACCCTAACAATAACTTTAATCGTTATCCTACCCATAACCCTAATCTAACCCTAACCCTAACCTTAACCCTAACCCTAACAACCCTAATCTAACCTTAACCCTAACCCTACCCCTTACAACCCTAATCCTAACACTTACTCCTAACCCTAACTCTAACCCGAACCCTGCCTAACCCTAATCCTAAAGCTAACCCTAAATCCCAAACCCTAACCCTAAACTTAAACCTACATAACCCTACACGTATCCCTAACCCTAACCCCAAATCCTCACCCCATCACTAACCCTAAACAATACCCTAACCCTAACCCTAACACTAACACTGACACTAACACTAAAACCTTAACTCTAACCCTAACCCTAACCATAACCCCAACCATAACCCGAACCTTAACTCCTAACCTTAATCTTAACCCTAAACATTACCCTAACTGTAACCCTAACCTGGCCTAACCCTAACAGTAACACTAACCCTAACCCTAATCTTAACCCTAAAACACTAACCCTTATACTAAACCTAACCCTAACACTAACCCTAATCCTTACTCTAACCTTAACCTGAATCTGAACCTGAACCCTGCCTAACCCTAACCCTAACACAAAACCAAATTCCTAATGTTAACCTTACAATCCTAAACCTAACCCCAACCCTAACCTTAAGCCTTACCCTTACACTAACAATAACCTTAACACTAATGCTAACCCTGCATAACCATAATCCGAACAATAACCCTAGCCCTAACCCTAAACCCAGAACCCTAACCCTAACAATATCCCTAACCATTACCCTAATCCTAAACATACCCTAAAACAAACCGTGACCCTAACCCTAACAAACCTAACCCTAACCATTACCCTAACAGTAACCCGTACCCTAACCCTAAAACTAACCCTGCCTAACCATAACCATAATCCTAACGCTAATCCTAACCTTAACCCTAAAACACTAACCCTTAACCTAAACCTAACTCAAACCCTAACCCTAACCCTAATAATAACCCTAACTCTAACCCTAACTTTAACATTAACTAACCCAAACCCTAAACCTAACCCTAACACTAACCCTAACCCTGCCTAACATTAACACAACCCTAATCCTAACAAGCCTAACTCTAACCCTAACTCCTAACCCTAACCCCTAACCCTAACCCTAACATTATCCCTGCCTAACCCTAACACTAAACCTAATTCCTAACGTTACCCTAACAACCCTCACCCTAACCCTAACTCTAACCCTAACCCTAACGACTAAACCTAACCAAATAGTAACTCTATCCCTAATCCTAAAACTAACCCTGCCTAACCCTAAAACCCTAACCTAACCCTAAACCTAACCTAACCCTAACCATAAGCCTAACCTTAACTCTAAACCTAACCCTAAAACTCTAACCCTAACCTAACCCTGCCTAACTCTAACAACCGTAACCCTACCACTAATTCTAAACTTTACCCTAATTCTAACCTTAACCCTGCATAACACTAATCCTAATCTTAAACCTTACCCTTACACTAACAATAACCATAACACTAACCCTAACCCTGCCTAACCATAATCCGAACCCTAACCCTAACCCAAAAACCCTAAACCTAAACCTATCCCTAACCCTAACGCTACACCTAACCTTAACCCCAAACCTAATCCTAACCCTAACCCTAAACTTTACCCTAACCCTAACCCTGCCTAACAGTAACCCTAACCTAAACCCTAATACTAACACTAACAACCCTAACCTTAACACCTAACCCTGAAACTTAACTCTAAACATTACCCTAACTGTAACCCTAAACCTAACCATAACCCTGCCTAACCATAACTGTAAACCTAAGCCTAACCTTAATCCTAACCTTAACCCTAAAACACTAACACTTAACCTAAACCTAACCCTAACACTAACCCTAACCCTTAACCTAATCCTAACCCTTAACCTAACCCTAACCCTAACAAGAACCCTGCCTAACCCTAACACTAAACCTAACCCTAACAACCCTAACCCAAATGCTAAACCTAACCATAACCCTAATTCTCACCCTGCTTAACTCTAACCCTAACCCTAACCCTAACCCAAACCCTAAACCTTACCCTAACAACCCTAACCCCTAACCTCTAACCCCAAGCATAACCTGTAACCCTAATCCTAACCTTAACCTTAACCCTGCCAAAACCTAACCCTAACTCTAAACCCTAACCCTAACCCTAAAACTTTAAACCTAACCCTAAACCTTACCCTAACCCTAACCCTGCCTAAACCTAACCCTAATCTTAACCCTGCAAATGCTAACCCTAAAAAACCTAGCCCTAACCCTAACTCCTAAACCTAACCTTAACCCGAACCATTATCCTAACTGTAACCCTAACCCTAACCATAACTCTTCCTAACCATAACTGTAACCCTAACCCTAATCGTAACCTTAACCTTAAAACACTAACCCTTAACCTAAACCTAACCCTAACCCTTCCCCTAACCCTAAACCAAACCCTGCCTAACCCTAACAATAACCATAACCCTAACAACCATAACCCAAGCAATAACCCGAACCCTAACCCTAATTCTAACCCTGCCTAACTCTAAACTTAAACCTTTTCCTAAACCTAAAAATAACCCTAACCCAAACCCTAACCCCAACCCTCACAACCCTTACATTGGAAACGGGTTTCTGTGCTCTTCTCTACTATGTGAGATATCACTTTGCTGTTTACACCTCAGCCTAGTTAAGTAAGCGAGACCTATGTGTTTTACTTCACAATGCTGTTATTTGCATTTCTGTTCTTACTTTGGAGACAGGTTTTTGTGCTGTTCTGTTCTTACATGGGAAACAGGTTTATGTGCTCTTCTGTACTGTACTTTTCTGTTTTCCTCTCAACGTAGTAAAGCAGGCATGACATATATATTTCTGTTCACAATGCTGTGCTTTGCGTTTCTGTTCTTACATTGGAAATGGGTTTATGTACTCTTCTCTCCTGCTCGAGATATCACTTTTCTCTTTGCCTCTCAATCTAGCTAAGCAGGCTACACATATATGTTTTAATTGCAACACTGTGCTTTGCGTTTCTGTTCTTTCATTGGAAACAGGTTTATGTGCTCTTCTGGTCTTTCATAGAAATGGGTTTATGTGCTCTACTGCACGAGATATCACTTTTCTGTTTTCCTCTCAACATAGTTTAGCAGGAAACAGATGTGTTTTAGTTCACAATGCTGTGCTTTCATTTCTGTTCTTACCTTGGAAACGGTTTTATGTGTTCTTCTCTACTGCATGCGAATTCTGTTTTCTTCTGAACCAAGTTAAGAAAGCAAGATGTATGTGTTTTGGTTCAAAACGCTGTGCTTTGTGCTTTTGTTCTTATGTTGGAAATGGGTTTCTGTGCTCTTCTCTACTACGTGAGATATCACTTTGCTGCTTACACCTCAACCTAGTTTAGTAGGCGAGACACGTGTTTTACTTCACAATGCTGTTATTTGTGTTTCTGTTCTTACGTTGGAGACAGGTTTATGTGCTGTTCAGTTCTTACATTGGAAATGGGTTTATGTGCTCTTCTTCACTGTGAGAGATATCACTTTTCTGTTTTCCTCTCAACCTAGTTAAGCAAATGAGACGTATGTTTTTCAGTTCACAATGCTGTGTTTTGTGTTTCTGTTCTTATGTTGTAAACAGTTGTATGTGCTCTTCTCCATTGTGCGAGATATCACTTTTCTGTTTTCCTCTCCACCTAGTTAAGCCGAAGAGACGTATGTGTTTCATTTCACAACACTGTGTTTTTCTTTCTGTTCTTACGTTGGAAAGTGGTTGGTGTGCTCTTCTCTGCTATGGGAGATATCACTTTTCTGTTTTCCTCTCAACATAGTTAAGCTGGTGAAACATATGTGTTTTTAGTTCACAATGTTGTGTTTTGCGTTTCTGTACTTATGTTGGAAACGTATTTTGTGCTCTTTAGTTCTTACGTTGGATTCGGGTTTATGTACTCTTCTCTACTACTTGAGATATCACTTTGCTGTTTACACCTCAACCTAGTTTAGCAGGCTAGACTTATGTGTTTTACTTCACAATGCTGTTATTTGTGTATCTGTTCTTATGTTGGAAACAGGTGCCCTTCTGTTCTTTCATTGGAAATGGGTTTATGTGCTCTTTTCTACTGTGGAAGATATCACTTTTCTGTTTTCCTCTCATCCTAGTTAAACAGGTGAGATGTACGTGTTTTAGTTCACAATGCTGTGCTTTGCATTTCTGTTCTTACATTGGAAACGGTTATATGTGCTCTTCTCTATGGTGCGAGATATCACTTTTTTGTCTTCTTCTCAACCTAGTTAAGCTGAAGAGACATATGTGTTTCATTTCACAACACTGTGTTTTTTATTTCTGTACTTACATTGGAAGTGGGTTTATGTGCGCTTCTGTTCTTTTGTTGGAAACGGGTTTATGTGCTCTTCTCTACTATGTGAGATATCACTTTGCTTACACCTCAACCTAGTTAAGTAAACGAGACCTATGTATTTTACTTCACAATGCTATTATTTGCATTTCTGTTCTTACGATGGAGACAGGTGGTGTTTCGTTCTTTCATTGGAAATGGGTTTATGTGCTCTTCTCTACTGCACAAGATATCACTTTTCTGTTTTCCTCTCAACCTCGTTAAGCAGTTGAGACGTGTTTTAGTTCACAACACTGTTCTTTGCTTTTCTGTTCTTATGTTGGAAATGGGTTATGTCCTCTTCTGTTCTTACATTGGAAACGGGTTTATGTACTCTTCTCTCCTGCTCGAGATATCAATTTTCTGTTTGCCTCTCAATCTAGCTAAGCAGACTACACATATGTGTTTTAGTTGCAACACTGTGCTTTGCGTTTCTGTTCTTTCATTGGAAACAGGTTTATGAGCTCTTCTGTTCTTTTGTTGGATACAGGTTTATGAGCTTTTTCCTAATGCACAAAATATAACTTGGCTGTTTTCACCTCAACGTAGTTAAGCAGGGAAGATGTGTTTTATTTCACAATGCTGTGTTTTGCATTTTGTTCTTTCATTGAAAACGGGTTCATGAGCTCTTCTTTAATGCGGAGATATCACTTTGCTGTTTTCACCTCAATCTAGTTAAGCAGGTGAGACGAATGTGTTTTATTTCACAATTCTGTGCTTTGCATTTCTGTTCTTAGGTTGGAAACAGGTTTATCTGTTCCTCTGTTCTACATTGGAAACGGGTTAATGTGCTCTTCTGTTCTTTTGTTGGAAATGTGTTTATGTGCTCTTTTCTACTGTGTAATATATCATTTTTCCATTTTCCTCTCAAGATAGTTAAGCAGGTGAAACATACTTGTTTTAGTTCACAATGCTGTGCTTTGCATTTCTGTTCTTACCTTGGAAATGGTTTTATGCACTCTTCTCTACTGCGTGAGATATCACAATTCTGTTTTCTTCTCAACCGAGTTAAGAAAGCAAGACGTATATGTTTTAGTTCACATCGCTGAGCTTTGTGTTTTTGTTCATATGTTAGAAACGGGTTTCTGTGCTCTTCTCTACTACGTTAGATATCATTTTGCTGTTTACACCTCAACCTTGTTAAGCAGGCAAGATATATGTGTTTTAGTATACAATGCTGTGCTTTACAGTTCTGTTCTTACGTTGGAAATGTGTTTATCTGCTCTTCTGTTCTTTCATTGGAAATGGGTTCATGTGCTCTACTCTACTGTGTGAGATATCACTTTTCTGTTTTCCTCTCAACTTAGGTAAGCAAATGAGACGTATGTGTTTTAGTTCACTATGCTGTGTTTTGCGTTTCTGTTCTTATATTGGAAATGGCTTCATGTGCTCTTCAGTTCTTTTGTTTGAAATGGGTTTATCTGCTCTTCTGTTGTTATGTTGGAAATGGGTTTATGTGCTCTTATGCTGTTTTTTTGGAAACTGGTTTATGTGCTCTTTTGTTCTTACATTGGAAACTGGTTTATGTGCTCTTCTCTACTGCTCAGAATATCACTTTCCTACTTTGACCTCAACCTATTTAAGCAGGTGAGACATATTTGTTTTAGTTCACAACACTGTGCTTTGCTTTACTCTTCTTACCTACTAAACACTTTTATGTGCTCTTATCTACTGAGTGAAATATCATTTTTCTGTATCCTTCTCAACCTAGTTAAGAAAGCAAGACGTCTGTGTTTTAGTTCACAACACTGTGCTTTGCGTGTTTGTTCTTACATTGGAAACGGTTTATGTGCTCTTCTCTACTATGTGAGATATCACTTTGCTGTTTACACCTCAATCTAGTTAAGCAAGTGAGACATATGTGTTTTAGTCCACAATGCTGTGTTTTGCGTTTCTGTTCTTATAGTGGAAATAGCTTCATGTGCTCTTCAGTTCTTTTGTTTGAAACGGGTTTATCTGCTCTTCTGTTGTTACGTTGGAAACGGGTTTATGTGCTCTTCTGTTCTTTTGTTGGAAACAGGTTTATGTGCTCTTCTGTTCTTTTGTTTGAAATGGGTTTATCTGCTCTTTTGTTGTTTTGTTGGAAATGGGTTTATGAGCTCTTATCTAATGCGCGAGATATCACTTTGCTGTTTTCACCTCAACATGGTTAGGCGGAAAGACATATGTATTTTAGTCCACAACGCTGTGTTTTGCATTTTGTTCTTTCATTGAAAACGGGTTTATAAGCTCTTCTTTAATGCTCAAGATATCACTTTGCTGTTTTCACCTCAACCTAGTTAAGTAGGCGAGACAAATGTGTTTTATTTCACAATGCTGTGCTTTGCTTTTCTGTTCTTTTTTTTAACTTTTATTAATTACACTTTATTCCTTTTGTTTCCCCCCATAAGCCCCTCCCTCCTCCCCTCCCGGTCCCACCCCCCCCTTTCTGTATGCATGCCTCTCCTCAAGTCCACTGATAGGAGAGGTCCTCCTCTCCTTCTTTCTGATCGTTTTTTTTTTCTTCTCAATGCAGTTTATTCAGAAACCTTGAACAATCTTCTGACCCTGGGGAAAGCCAGCCCACAGCTTAAAATAGCCTCTGGGGAGCCAACCCCATCGTGCCTTGTGGGCAATGCAGATCGGTCCACATACACGGAAGCAAGCCAGATCCTCAGCCTTAGCCAAATATGGAGTTGTTTGTGACAGAGAGCACTCACCATCGGGAAGGTGGAAGGTGGAAACCAGCTCCATCTTTAAGGCTCGGCATTACGCAGCTCTCTACAGTTCTCCCTTTTTGTTTTAGACGCATCGGGCAAGAGTAGAGGTCTGATCTCTGATATTAGAAATAAATTGGGACTTTGTACCGATGTTCATTTAGGTGTCATCCACCCAAAGAGCATCAGACCCTTCTGATACCTTTTTCTCAGAGGCGGGACCTGGGGCATCAACCCACATGCAATCAGACATGCTCTTCTCTGGGTCGAAAGCGGCTGACCCTGAGTGCAGTGCTTAGCCTCGCATCCTGAGCGTAACATTTTAGCTTTTTATGGTAACCAACCATGCTTGGGGAGACTGTCCTGCTTCAATGGCTGTAAAGGCCTGAATGATCATGGCTGCATTACGCTGTTGTGAGACTCTAATCTTGCATATACACCACAGGCAAACCAAGGAGACCAACACCAGAAGGCCTGCTAACGCTCCCATGCCCGCCCATTTCTTCAGATGATTCATGGCTGCAGCAATCCATGATGATAATCCTGTGGCTAGTCCTGCGTCCACTCTGGTAGAATTTGCCGTAACAATGGCAACTAGGTTGAGAGGAAAACAGAAAAGTGATATTTTGAGCAGTAGAGAAGAGCACATAAACCCATTTCCAACATAAGAACAGAAGAGCACATAAACCCGCATCCAACAAAAGAACAAAGTAGCACATAAACCCATTTCCAACGTAAGAACAGAAGAGTAGATAAATCCTTTCTTTTGTTGGATGCGGGTTTATGTGCTCTTCTGTTCTTATGTTGGAAACGGGTTTATGTGCTCTTCTCTACTGCTCAAAATATCACTCTTCTGTTTTCCTCTCAACCTAGTTAAACAGGTGAGATGTACGTGTTTTAGTTCACAATGCTGTGCTTTGCGTTTCTGTTCTTACATTGGAAATGGTTGTATGTGCTCTTCTGTATTGTGGGAGATATCACTTTTTTGTTTTCTTCTCAACCTAGTTAAGCAGACAAGACTTAAGTGTTTCATTTCACAATACTGTGTTTTTTGTTTCTGTTCTTACATTGGAAACAGGTTTATGTGCTCTTCTCTACTGCTCGAAATATCACTTTCTTGTTTTCATCTCAACCTATTTAAGTAGGTGAGATATATTTGTTTTAGTTCACAACACTGTGCTTTGATTTTCTCTTCTTATCTACTAAACACTCTCATGTGCTCTTCTCTACTGAGCTAAATATCACTTTTCTGTATCCTTCTCAACCTAGTTAAGAAAGCAAGACATCTGTGTTTTACTTCACAATGCTGTGCTTTGTGTGTTTGTTTTTACGTTTGAAATGGTTTATGTGCTCTTCTCTACTATGTGAGATATCACTTTGCCGTTTACACCTCAATCTAGTTAAGCAAGTGAGACATATGTGCTTTAGTTCACAATGCTGTGTTTTGCGTTTCTGTTCTTATAGTGGAAACAGCTTCATGTGCTCTTCAGTTCTTTTGTTTGAAATGGGTTTATGTGCTCTTCTGTTCTTTTGTTGGAAACGGGTTTATGTGCTCTTCTGTTCTTTTGTTGGAAACGGGTTTATGTGCTCATCTCTAGGGCTTGAAATATCACTTTTCTGTTTTCCTCTCAACCTAGTTAAGCAGGTGAGACATATGTGTTTTAGTTCACAATGCTGTGCTTTGTGTTTTTTTCTTACATTGAGAATGGTTTTAGTGCTCTTCAGTTCTTTCACTGGAAACAGATTTATGTGCTCTTCTCTACTATGTGAGCTATCACTTTGCTGTTTACACCTCAACCTAGTTAAGTAGGCAAGACATGTGTTTTACTTCACAATGCTGTTATCTGCATTTCTGTTCTTATGTTGGAAATAGGTTTATGTGCTGTTCTGTTCTTACATTGGTTTATGTGTTCTTCTATACTGTGAGAGATGTTACTTTTCTCTTGTCCTCTCAACGTAGTAAAGCAGGCATGAAATATGTATTTCAGTTCACAACACTGTGCTTTGCATTTCTGTTCTTTCATTGGAAATGGGTTTATGTGCTCTTCTGCACGAGATATCACTATTCTGTTTTCCTCTCAACCTAGTTAAGCAGGAGAGACATATGTGTTTTAGTTCACAACGCTGTGCTTTGCGTTTCTGTACTTACACTGGAAACGGGTTTTTGTGCTCTTAGGCCTTATGTTGGAAACGGGTTTATGGGCTTTTCTCTATACATGAGATATCACTTTGCTGTTTACACCTCAACCTAGTTAAGTAGGCGAGACCTATGTGTTTTACTTCACAATGCTGTTATCTGCATTTCTGTTCTTATGTTGGAGATAGGTTTATGTGCTGTTCTGTTCTTACATTGAAAATGAGTTTATGTGCTCTTCTATACTGTGAGAGATGTTACTTTTCTCTTGTCCTCTCAACGTAGTAAAGCAGGCATGAAATATGTATTTCAGTTCACAGCACTGTGCTTTGCATTTCTGTTCTCTCTTTGGAAATGGTCTATGTGCTCTCCTGCACGAGATATCACTATTCTGTTTTCCTCTCAACCTAGTTAAGGAGGCAAGATGTGCTCTAGTCTACTGTGCTAGATATCACTATTCTGTTTTCTTCTCATTCTGGTTAAGCAGGCGTGACAGACATGTTTTAGTTCACAACGCTGTGCTAGGCATTTCTGTTCTTAACTTGGAAATGGTTTTCTGTGCTCTTCTCTACTGCATGAGATATCACAATTCTGTTTTCTTCTCAACCAAGTTAAGAAAGCAAGACGTATGTGTTTTATTTTGCAACACTATGCTTTGTGTTTTTGTTCTTACATTGGAGACGTGTTTATCTGCTCTTTTGTTATTTTGTTGGAAATGGGTTTATGTGCCCTACTCTACTTTGTGATATATCACTTCTGTCTTTCTCTCAACCTAGTTAAGCAGATGAGACATATGTGTTTTAGTTCATACACTGTTTTTGTGTTTCTGTTCTTAGTTTGGAAATGGCTTTATGTGCTCTTCAGTTATTTTGTTGGAAATGGGCTTATGTGCTCTTCTGTTCTCACATTGGAAACGGTTGTATGTGTTCTTCTCTATTGTGTGAGATATCGCTTTTCTGTTTTCCTCTAAACCTAGTTAGGCAGATAAGATGTATGTATTTCAGTTCATGACACTGTGTTTTGTGTTTCTGTTCTTACGTTGGAAACAGGTTTATGTGCTACTCTGTTCTTTTGTTGGATGCAGGTTTATGTGCTCTTCTGTTCTTATGTTGGAAACGGGTATATGTGCTCTTCTCTACGTTGTAAGATAAGAGTTTTCTGTTTTTCACTCAACCTAGTTAAGCATGCAACAAGTATATGATTTAGTTTACAATGCTGTGCTTTCTGTTTCTGTTCTTTTGTTGGAAATGCTTTTATGTGCTATATTGCATGAGATATCAGTTTTCTGTTTTCTACTCAAACTAGTTAAACAAGCGACACGTATGTGATTTAGTTCACAACCCTATGCTTTGCTGCGTTTCTCTTCTTTTGTTGGAAACAAGTTCATGTGCTCTACTGCATGAGATATCAGTTTTCTGTTTTCCATTCAACCTAGTTAAGCAAGTGACCCATATGTGTTATAGTTTACAACACTGTACTTAGCTTTTCTGTTCTTCTGTTGTAGACGGGTTTATGTGCTCTTCTCTACTTTGTGATTTATCAGTTTTCTGTTTTCCACTCAACCTAGTTAAGCAGTCGACACGTATGTGACTTAGTTTACAACCCTGTGCTTTGCGTTTCTGTTCTTTTGTTGGAAACAGGTTTATGTGCTCTACTGCACTAGATATCAGGTTATTGTTTTCCACTCAACCTGCTTAAGCAAGCAACACATATGTGTTTTAGTTTACAACACTGTACTTGGCTTTTCTGTTCTTCTGTTGTAGACAGGTTTATGTACTCTTCTCTACATTGTGAGATATCAATTTTTGTTTTCCACTCAACCTAGTTCAGCTGGCAACACATAAGTGCTTTAGTTTACAACACTGTATTTGCATTTCTCTTCTTTCATTGGTATCAGAATTCTGTGCTCTACAGTGCAAGATATCACTTTTATGGTTTATACTAAACTTAGTTAAGCATGCAAAAAGTATGTGATTTAGTTTACAGTGCTGTATTTTGTGTTTGTTCTTTCATTGGAAATGGGTTTAAGTGCTCTACTGCATGAGGTTTCAGTTTTCTGTTTTCTACTCAACCTAGTTAAGCAAGCGACATGTATTTGTTTTAATTTACAGTACTGTAATTCGCTTTTCTGTTCTTCTATGTAGACAAGTTTATGTGCTCTACTCTTCTATGTGAGATTTCAGTTTTCTGTTTTCCACTCAACCTAGTTAAGCAGGCACTTGTGTGATTTCTTTTACAACACTGTGCTTCATGTTTCTGTGCTTTTGTTGGAAACAGGTTTGTGTGCTCTGCTGCATGAGATATCAGTTTTCTGTTTTCCACTCAACCTAGTTAACCAGGTGACACGTACGTGCTTTAGTTTACAATGCTGTGTTTCCATTTCTCCACTTTCATTGGTACTGGAATTCTGTGCTCTACAGTGCGATATATCACTTTTATGTTTTCCACTCAACTTAGTTAAGCAGGCGACATGTCTGTGATTTAGAAATCACAACACTGTGATTTGTTTTTCTCTTCTTTCATTGGAAAAGGATTTTTGTGCTCTACTACACACAATATCAGTTTTCTGTTTTCCACTCAACCTAGTTAAGCAGACAACACTTATGTATTTTAGTTCATAACACTGTACTTAGCTTTTCTGTTCTTCCGTTGGAAAAGGGTTTATCTGCTCTTCTCTACTTTGCAAGATATCAGTTTTCTACTCAACCTAGTTAGGTAGGCCACATGTATGTGCTTTAGTTTCCAATGCTGTTTTTAAGTTTCTCCTCTTTCATTTAGTTTACAACACTGAGCTTTGTGTTTCTGTTCTTTGGTTGGAAACGGGTTTGTGTGCTCTACTGCACTAGATATCATTTTTCTGTTTTCCACTCAACCTAGATAAGCAGGGGACATGTATGTGATTTAGTTTACAACCCTGTGCTTTGGTTTCTGTTGTTTTGTAGGAAACGGGTTTATGTGATCTACTGCATGAGATATCAGTTTTGTGTTTTCCACTCAACCTAGTTAAGCAGGCAACATTTATGTGATTTAGTTTACAACACTGTGCTTTGCGTCTCTTTTCTTTTGTTGGAAACTGGTTTTTTGTGCTCTACAGTGTGACATATCACTGTTATGTTTTCCACTCAACTCAGTTAAGCAGGTGACACCTATGTGATTGAGTTTACATATGAGTTTCCCGTTATGTTCTTTCATTGGAAAAGGATTTCTGTGCTCTACTGCATGAGATATCATTTTTCTGTTTTATACTCAACATAGATAAGCACGCGACACATAATGTGCTTTAGTTTACAATGCTGTGTTTGCATTTCTCCTCTTTCATTGGTCACAGAATTCTGTGCTCTGCAGTGCAAGATATCACTTTTTTATTTTCTACTCAACCTAGTTAAGCAAACAACACTGTACTTAGCTTTTCTGTTCTTCCATTGGAGATGGGTTTATGTGCCCTTCTCTACTTTGTGAGATATCAGTTTTCTGTTTTCCACTCAACTTAGTTAAGCAGGCAACATGTATGTGATTTAGTTTACAACACTGTGCTTTGCGTTTCTGTTCTTTTGTTGGAAAAGGATTTCTGTGCTCTACTGCATGAGATATCAGTTTTCTGTTTTCCTCTCAACCTAGTTAAGCAGGCAAAATTTATGTGTTTTAGTTTACAACACTGGACTTAGCTTTTCTGATCTTCCATTGGAGACGGGTTTATGGGGTCTTCTCTACTTTGCAAGATATCATTTTTCTGTTTTACACTCAACCTAGTTAAGCAAGTGACTCGTATGTCATTTAATTTAAAACACTGAACTTTGAGTTTCTGTTCTTTTGTTGGAAACGGGTTTGTGTGCTCTACTGCATGAGATATTAGTTTTCTAATTTCCACTCAACCTAGTTTTGCAGGCGACACACAAGAGATTTAGTTTACAACACTGTGCTTTGCGTTTCTTTCATTGGAAACTGGTTTATGTGATCTACTACATGAGATATCAGTTTTGTGTTTTCCACTCAACCTAGTTAAGCCGGCAACACGTATGTGATTGAGTTTACACCACTGTTTTTGTGTTTCTCCTCTTTCATTGGTAATGGAATTCTGTGCTCTGTAGTGCAAGATATCACTTTTATGTTTTCCACTCAACTCAGTTAAACAGGCCACACATACGTGATTTAGTTTACAACACTGTGCTTTGCATTTCTCTTCTTATGTTGATAAAGGGTTTGTGTGCTCTATTGCCCTAGATATCACTTTTCTGTTTTCCACTCAATCTAGATAAACAAGCGACACTTATGTGATTTAGTTCACAGCCCTGTGCTTTGCGTTTCTGTAATTTTGTTGGAAATGAGTTTATGTGCTCTACTGCATGAGACATCAGTTTTCTGTTTTCCACTCAACCCATTTAAGTAAGCGACATTTATGTGATTTAGTTTACAACACTACTTAGCTTTTCTGTTCTGTTGGAAACAGATTTATGTGCTCTTCTCTTCTTTGCGAGATAACCGTTTTCTTTTTTCCACTCAACCTAGTAAAGAAGGTGACACGTATGTATTTTAGTGTACAACAGTGTACTTAGTTTTTCTGTTCTTCTGTCTGAGATGGGTTTATGTGCTTTTCTCTACTTTATGAGATAACAGTTTTCTGTTTTCCATTCAACTTAGTTAAGCTGGTGACACGTATGTGCTTTAGTTTACAATGCTGTGTTTTTGTTTCTCTTCTTTAATTGGTAACGGAATTCTGTGCTCTACAGTGTGAGATATCCCTTTTGTTTTCCACTCAACTTAGTTAAGGAGGCAACACATATGTGATTTAGTTTACAATCCTGTTCTTTGTATTTCTGTTCTTTTGTTGGAAATGGGTTTATGTGCTCTACTGCATGCGATATCAGTTTTCTGTTTTCACTCAATGTAGTTAAGCAAGTAACACATATGGTTTTTAGTTTCAACACTGTATTTAACTTTTCTGTTCTTCTGTTGTGGAAGGGTTTATCTGCTCTTCTCTACTTTGCGAGATAACAGTTTTCTGTTTTCTACTCAAATGAGTTAGGTAGGCGACACATATGTGCTTTAGTTTACAACGCTGTGTTCGTGTTTCTCCTCTTTCATTGGTAACAGAACTCTGTGTTCTACAGTGCGAGATGTCACTTTTCTGTTTTCCAATCAACCTAGATAAGCAGGAGACACATATGTGCTTTAGTTTACAATGCTGTTTTTGCATTTTCCTCTTTCATTAGAAACAGAATTCAGTGCTCTACAGTGCGATGTATCACTTTTATGTTTTTCACTCGACACAGTTAAGTTGGCAACACATGTGTGATTTAGTTAACAACCCTGTGATTTGCATTTCTGTTCTTTTGTTGGAAATGGCTTTATGTGCTCTATTGCACTAGATATCAGTTTTCTGTTTTTCACTCAACCTAGTTAAGCAGGCGACACATATGTGTTTTAGTTTACAACACTGTACTTAGCTTTTCTGTTCTTCTGTTGGAGAAGGTTTATCTAGTCTTCTCTACTGTGCGAAATATCAGTTTTCTGTTTTCTACTCAACCTAGTTAGGTAGGCAACACGTATGTGATTTATTTTACATCCCTGTGCTTTGCGTTTCTGTTCTTTTGTTGGACACTGGTTTATGTGCTCTACTGCATGAAATATCAGTTTTCTGTTTTTCTCTCAACCTAGTTCTGCAAGTGACACGTATGTGCTTTAGTTTATAACAATGTACTTAGCTTTTCTATTCTTCCATTGGAGATGGGTTTATGTGCTCTTCTCTATCATTTTTCTGTTTTCCACTCAATCTAGTTAAGCAGGCGACAGGTATGTTTTTAATTTACAATGCTGTGTTTTTGTTTCTCCACTTTCATTGGTAATGGGATTCTGTGCTCTACAGTATGCGATATCATTTTTTGTTTTCCACTCAACATAGTTAAGCAGGCGACACGTATGTGATTTAGCGAATAACACTGTGCTTTGCGTTTCTATTCTTTCATTGGAAAAGGATTTTTGTGCTCTACTGCAGGAGATATCATTTTTTGTTTTCCACTCAAACTAGATAAGCAGGCGACATGTATGTGCTTTAGTTTACAACGCTGTGTTTGTGTTTCTCCTCTTTCATTGGTAACGGGATCCTGTGTTCTACAGTGTGAAATATCAATTGTATGTGTTCCCCTCAACTTAGTTAAGCAGGTGACACCTATGTGATTTAGTTTACAACACGGTGCTTTGCGTTTCTGTTCTTTCATTGGAAAAGGATTTCTGTGCTCTACTGCATGAGATATCAGTTTTCTGTTTTCCACTCAACCTACTTAAGCAGGTGACACATAGGTGATTTAGTGTATAACGCTATGTTTTGTGTTTCTGTCCTTTCGGTGGAAATTTATTTCTTTGCTCTATTGCACTAGATATAAATTTTCTGTTTTCCACTCAACCTAGTTAAGCAAGCAACATGTATGTGTTTTAGTTTACAACACTGTACTTAGCTTTTCTGTTCTTCCGTTGGAGACAGGTTTATGCGCTCTTCTCTAGTTTGTGAGATATCACATTTTTGTTTTCCACTCAACTCAGTTAAGCAGGCGACAGGTATGTGATTTAGTTTACAGCACTCTTCTTTGCATTTCTGTTCTTTTGTTGGAAACAGGTTTATAAGCTTTACTATGCAGTTAATCAGGTTTCTGTTTTCCAGTGACCCTAGTTAAAGAAGCAACACGTATGTGTTCTAGTTTACAACACAGTACTTAGTTTTTCTGTTCTTCTGTTGGAAATGGTTTTATGTGTTCTCTACTTTGCGAGATACCAGTTTTATGTTTTCCACTCGACGTAGTTAAGCAGGCAACACATATGTATTTTAGTTTACAACAGTGTACTTAGCTTTTCTGTACATCTGTTGTAGACAGGTTTATGTGCTCTTCTCTACTGTACGAGATAACAGTTTTATGTTTATCACTCAACCTACTTAAGCAGGTGACACATATGTGATTTAGTTTATAACACTGTGTTTGCATTTCTGTTCTTTAGTTGGAAAAGGATTTCTTTGCTCTACTGCACGAGATATCAGTTTTCTTTTTTCCACTCAACCTAGCTAAGCAAGTGACATGTATGTTGTTTAATTTAGAACACTGTGTTTTTGTTTCTCATGTTCATTGGTAATGGAATTCTGTGCTCTACTGTGCGAGATAACACTTTTATGTTTTCCACTCAACCACATATGTTTTTTTAGTTTACAACACTGTGAGTTGTGTTTCTGTTCTTTTATTGGAAACGGGTTTGTGTCCTCTACTGCACTAGATGTCATTTTTCGGTTTTCCAATCAAAGTAGATAAGCAGGCAAACCTTTGTGATTTAGTTTACAACCCTGTTCTTTGTGTTTCGTTTCTTTTGTTGGAAACGGGTTTGTGTGCTCTACTGCAAGAGATATCAGTTTTCTGTTTTCCACTAAACCTAGTTAAACCTGCGACACATATGTGCTTTAGTTTACAGTGCTGTGTTTTTGTTTCTCCTCTTTCATTGGTAATGGAATTCTGTGCTCTACAGTGCAAGATATTAATTTAATGTTTTCCACTTAACTTTGTTAAGCAGGCGACACATACGTGATTTAGTTTACAACCCTGTGCTTTGTGTTTCTGTTCTTTCATTGGAAACGGGTTTATGTGCTCAACTGCATGAGATATCAGTTTTCTGTTTTCCACTCAACCTAGTTAAGCAAGCGACACGTATGTGATTTAGTTTACCACGCTGTGTTTGCATTTCTCTGCTTTCACTGGTAACAGAATTCTGTGCTCTACAGTGGGAGATATCACTGTTATGTTTTCCACTCAAAGTAGTTAAGCAGGTGACACGTATGTGATTTAGTTTACAACACTGTGCTTTGTGTTTCTGATCTTATGTTGGAAATGGGTTTGTGTGCTCTACAGCATGAGATATCAGTTTTCTGTTTTCCACTCAACCTAGTTACACAGGCGACTCGTATGTGATTTATCTTATAATGCTGTATTTTGCATTTCTGTTCTTTCATTGGTAAAGGATTTCTGTACTCTACTTCATGATATATCAATTTTCGTTTTCCACTCAATCTAGTTAAGCAGGCAACACGTATGTGTTTTAGTTTACAACACTGTACGTAGTTTTTCTGTTTCTCTGTTGGAGATGGGTTTATGTGCTCTTCTCTAGTTTGCAAGATATCACTTTTATGTTTTCCACTCAACTCAGTTAAGCAGACGACAAGTATGTGATTTAATTTACAACACTTTGCTTTGCATTTCTGTTCTATCGTTGGAAATAGTTTTGTGTGCTCTACTGCACTGGATATCATTTTTCTATTTTCCACTCAACATAGTTAAGTAGGCATCAGGTATGTGATTTAGTTTACAATTCTATAATTAACTTTTCTGTTCTTCCATTGGTGATGGGTTTATGTGCTCTTCTCTACTTTGCAAGATATCAGTTTACTGTTTTCCACTCAACCTAGTTAAGCACGTGACATGTATGTGATTTAGTTTACAACACTGTGCTTTGTGTTTCTATTCTTTTGTTGGAAAAGGTTTGTGTCCTCTACTGCACTAGATATTATTTTTCTGTTTTCCCCTCAAACTAAAGAAGCAGGTGTCACGTATGTGAATTAGTTTGCAACCCTGTTCTTTGTGTTTCAGTTCTTTTGTTGGAAACTGTTTTATGTGCTCTACTGCATGAGATACTAGTTTTCTGTTTTCCTCTCAACCTAGTTAAGCAGGCAACAATTATGTGATTTAGTTTACAACCCTGTGATTTGCATTTCTGTTCTTTTGTTTTAAATGGCTTTATGTGCTCTACTGCATGCAATATCAGTTTCCTGTTTTCCACTCAACCTAGTTAATTAAGCAACACATATGTGTTTTAGTTTACAACACTGTACTTAGCTTTTCTGTTCTTCTGTTGGAGACGGGTTTATGTGCTCTTCTCTACTCTGCGAGATAGCAGTTTTCTGTTTTCTACTCAACCTAGTTAAGCAGACAATACATGTGTTTCAGTTTGCAAGACAGTACTTAGCATTTCTTTTCTTCCATTGAAGACGGGTTTATGTGCTCTTCTCTAGTTTGTGAGATATCAGTTTTTTGTTTTCGAGTCAACCTAGTTAAGCAAGCTACACATATGTGACTCAGTTTACAACCCTGTGCTTTGCGTTTCTGTTCTTTTGTTGGAAAAGCGTTTGTGTGCTCTACTGCACTAGATATCATTTTTCTGTTTTCCACTCAACCTAGTGAAGCAGGTGACATGTATGTGCTATAGTTTACAATGCTGTGTTTGCATTTCTCCTCTTTCATTAGTATCGGAATTATGTCCTCTACAGTGTGAGATAACACTTTTATGTTTTCTACTCAACATAGGTAAGCAGGCGACACATATGTGATTTAGTTAATACATATATGATTGAGTTCTGTGCTTTACGTTTCTGTTATTTCATTGGAAACGGCTTTATGCATTCTACCGCATTAGATATCAGTTTTCTGTTTTCCATTCAACCTAGTTAAACAAGTGACACATATTTGATATAGTTTACAAACCTGTGCTTTCCGTTTCTGTTCTTTTGTTAGAAATGGATTTATGTCCTCTACTGCACTAGATATCAGTTTTCTGTTTTCCACTTTACCTAGTTAAGGAAGCGACACTTATGCTCTTTAGTTTACAACAATGTACTTAGCTTTTCTGTTCTTCTGTTGTAGACGGGTTTTTGTGCTCTTCTCTACTTTGTGAGATAAGAGTTTTCTGTTTTCCACTCAACCTAGATAAGCAGCCGACACATATGTGATTTAATTTACAACCCTGTTCTATGCATTTCTGTTCTTTTTTTGGAAATGGTTGATGTGCTCTCCTGAATGAGATTTCAGTTTTCTGTTTTCCCCTCAACCTAGTAAAGCAAGTGACACCTATGTTCTTTAGTTTACAAGGCTGTGTTTTTGTTTCTCCTCTTTCGTTAGTAATGGAATTCTGTGGTCTACAGTGCGAGATACCGCTTTTATGTTTTCCACTCAACATAGTAAGGCAGGCGACACATTTGTGATTTAGCTTATAACACTGTGCTTTGCATTTCAGTTCTTTTATTGGAAAAGCGTTTGTGTGCTCTTCTGCACTAGGTATCATTTTTCTGTTTTTTACTCAACCTAGTTAAGCAAGCGACACATGTGTGTTTTTGTTTACAACACTGTACTTAGGTTTTCTGTTTTTCCATTGGAGACAGGTTTATGTGCTCTTCTCTACTCTGCAAAATAACATTTTTTTATTTTACACTCAACCTACTTAAGCAAGCGACACCTATATCTTTTAGTTTACAACCCTATGGTTTGCATTTCTCTTCTTTTGTTGGAAATGGGTTCATGTACTCTACTGTATGAGATATCAGTTTTCTGTTTTCCACTCAACCTAGTTAAACAAGCGATGGGTATGTGTTTTAGTTCACAACCTGTTCTTTGCGTTTCTGTTCTTTTGTTGGAAAAGAGTTTGTGTGCTCTACTGCACTCGATATCATTTTTCTGTTTTCCACTCAACCTAGTTAAGCAGGCAACACATATGTGATTTAGTTTACATCACTGTGCTTTGCAGTTCTGTGCTTATGTTTGAAAAGGGTTTGTGTGCTCTACGGCATGAGATATCAGTTTTCTGTTTTCCACTCAATCTAGATAAATAAGCAAAACGTATGTAATTTAGTTTATAACCCTGTGCTTTGCATTTCTGTACTTTTGTTGGAAACAAGTTGATATGCTCTACTACACTAGGTATCAGTTTTCTGTTTTCCACTCAACCTAGTTTAGCAGGTGACACTTATGTGATTTAGTTTAAAATGTTGTGCTTTGTGTTTCTGTTCTTTTGTTGGAAATGGGTTTGTGTGCTCTTCTGCGCTAGATATCGTTTTTCTGTTTTCCACTCAACCTAGCTAAGCAGGTGACACATATGTGATTTAGTTTAAAACACTGTGCTTTGCGTTTCTGTGCTTATGTTGGAAACAAGTTTGTGTGCTCTATGGCATGAGATATCAGTTTTCTGTTTTCCACTCAACCTAGTTTAAGCAGGCGACACGTATGTGTTTTAGTTTACAACAATGTACCTAAGTTTTCTGTTCTTCCATTGGAGACAGGTTTATGTGCTCTTCTCCACTCTGCGAGATAACATTTTTCTGTTTTCGACTCAACGTAGTTGAGCAGGCATCACATATGAGATTTAGTTGACAACATTGTACTTTGCATTTCTGTCCTTATGTTGGAAACAGGTTTGTGTGCTCTGCGGCATGAGTTATCAATTTTCTGTTTTCCTCTCAACCTAGTTAAACAAGAGACAGATATGTGATTTAGTTTACAACCCTGCTCTTTGAGTTTCTATGCTTATGTTGGAAACAGGTTTGTGTACTCTACTGCATGCGATATCAGTTTTCTGTTTTTCACTCAATCTAGTAAAACAAGCAACACGTATGTGATTTAGTTTAAAACCCTGTGCTTTGCGTTTTTGTCCTGTTGTTGAAAATGGGTTGATATGCTCTACTACACTAGATATCAGTTTTCTGTTTTCCACTCAACCTAGTTAAGCAAGTGACACATATGTGTTTTAGTTTACAACATTGTATTTAGGTTTTCTGTTTTTCCATTGGAGATGGGTTTATGTGCTCTTCTCTACTCTTCAAGATAACATTTTTCTGCTTTCCACTCAACCTAGTTAAGCAGGCAACACATGTGATTTATTTTACAGCACTGTACATTACATTTCTGTGCTTATGTTAGAAACAGGTTTGTGTACTCTACAGTGTGAGATATCACTTTTCTGTTTTCTTCTAAACCTAGTCAATCAGGCGACATGTATGTGTTTCAGTTTAAAACACTGTGCATTACTTTTCTGTTCTTTCATTGGAAACGGGTTGCTGTGCTCTACTCCATCAGATATTAGTGTTCTGTTTTCCTCTCAACATAGATAATCAGGCAACATGTATGTGTTTTATTTTACAACGCTATGCTTTGCTTTTCTGTTCTTTCGTTGGAAACGGGTTTCTGTGCTCTACTCCATCAGATATTAGTTTAAACTGTTCCACTTTATGTAGTTAATCTTGCGACATGTATGTGTTTTAGTTACAACACTATGCTTTACTTTTCTGTTCTTTCATTGGAAACGGTTTTCTCTGCTCTACTGCATGAAATATCAGTTTAAAGTTTTCCACTTGACATTGTTAATCAGGCGAAACGTATGTGTTTTAGTTTACAACGCTATAATTTGTGTATCTATTCTTTAGTTGGAAACGGGTTTCTGTGTTCTTCAATGTGAGATATCACTTTTCTGTTTTCTTTTAAAAATAGTTAATCAGGCGACACGTATGTGTTTTAGTTTACAACACTGTGCTTTGCATTTCTGTTCTTTTGTTGGAAACAGTTTACTCTGCTCTACTCCATCAGATATCAGTTTACAGTTTTCCACTTGATGTAGTTAATCAGGCAACACGTATGTTTTTTAGTTTACAACACTATGCTTTGCTTTTCTGTTCTTTTGTTGGAAATGGGTTTCTGTGCTCTATTGTATGAGATATCAGTTTAAAGTTTTCAACTTGACATAGTTAATCAGGCGACACATATGTGTTGCAGTTTACAACACTGTGCTTTACATTTCTCTCCTTTCGTTGGAAACGGGTTTCTGTGCTTCACGGCACGAGATATCAGTTTTCTGTTTTCCTCTAAACCTAGTTAATCAGGAGACATGTATGTGTTTTAGTTTACAACGCTAAACTTTGTGTTTCTGGTCTTTCGTTGAATACGGGTTTCTGTGTTCTACAGTGTGAGATATCACTTTTCTGTTGTATTCTAAACCTAGTTAATCTGGCGACATTTATGTGTTTCAGTTTACAACACTGTGCATTGCGTTTCTGTTCTTTCATTGGAAACAGGTTTCTGTGCTCTATTCTATCAGATATTAGTTTACAGTTTTACACTTGATGTAATTTATCAGGTGACATGTATGTGTTTTGTTTACAACGCTATGCTTTGCTTTTCTGTTCGTTCGTTGGAAACAGGTTTTTGTGCTCAACTGCACGAGATATCAGTTTTAAGTTTTCCACTTGACGTAGTTAATCAGGCGATGTGTATGTGTTTCAGTTTACAATGCTATGTTTGCTTTTGTGTTCTTTTGTTGAATATGGGTTACTGTTCTCTACAGTGTGAGATATCAATTTTCGGTTTTCTTCTAATCCTAGTTAATCAGGCCTTAGTTTAAAATGCTGTGTCTTAGTTTAAAATGCTGTGCTTTGTGTTTCTGTTCTTTCATTGGAAATGGGTTTCTGTACTCTACAGTGTTAGATATTACTTTTCTGTTTTCTTCTAAACCTAGTTAATCTGGCGACACGTATGTGTTTCAGTTTACAAGGCTGTGCTTTGCGTTTCTGTTCTTTCATGGGAAATGGGTTTCTGTGCTCTACTCCATCAGACATTAGTTTTCTGTTTTCCTTTCAACGTAATTAATCAAGGAAACATGTATGTGTTTTACTTTACAATGCTATGCTTTGCTTTTGTGTTCTTTCATTTAATACGGGTTTCTGTGCTCTACAGTGTGAGATATCATTTTTCAGTTTTCTTCTAAACCTAGTTAATCAGGCGATACGTATGTGTTTTAGTTTACAATGCTGTGCTTTGTGTTTCTGTTCTTTCGGTGGAAACGGGATTTTGTGCTCTACTGAATGAGATATCAGTTTATAGTTTTCCACTTGAGGTAATCAGACGAAATATATGTGTTTTTGTTTAGAACGTTATGCTTTGCTTTTCTGTACTTTCATTGAATACGACATGAATGTGATTTAGTTTACAACACTCTGCTTTGAGTATCTGTTCTTTCGTTGGAAAAGGGGTTTCTGTGCTCCACACTGCAAGATATCACTTTGCAGGTTTGCTGGAAATGTAGTTAAACAGAAGACACAAATGTGATTTAGTTTTCCAAGCTGTGCTGTGAGTTTCTGTTTTTTTTGGAAACGTGTTTCTAAGCTCTATTGCACAAGATTCAGTTTTCTGTTTTACACTCAACATATTTAAGCCTGCAACACGTATGTCTTTTAGTTTACAATGCTGTGCTTAGGGTTTCTGTTTTTTCCTTGGAAAGGGGTTTCTGTGCTCGACAGTACAAGATAACACTTTTCAGTTTTTCTGTAAACTAAGTGTAACAGATGATATGAATGTGATTTAGTTTACAACACTGTGCTTTGTGTTTCTGTTCTTTCTTTGGAAATGGGTTTCTGTGCTCCACAGTGTGAGATAGCACTTTTCAGTTTTCCTGTAAACGTAGTAATACGGGCGACACAAATGTTACTTAGTTTACAACACTGTGCTTTGTGTTTCTGTTCTTTCTTTGGAAATGGGTTTCTGTGCTCCACAGTGTGAGATAGCACTTTTCAGTTTTCCTGTAAATGTAGTAATACGGGCGACACAAATGTTACTTAGTTTACAACACTGTGCTTTGTGTTTGTGTTCTTTCGATGGAAACAGGTTTCTGTGCTCTAATGCATGAGATATAAGTTATCTGTTTTCCATTCAACTTGTTTAATCAGGCGACACATATGTGTTTTAGTTTACAGTACTGTGCTTAGCTTTTCTGTTCTTTGCTTGGAAAGGGGTTTCTGTGCTCACAATACAAGATATCACTTTTCAGTTTTCCTGTAAACCTAGTTGAACAGGTGATACAAATGTGATTTAGTTTACAACACTGTGCTTTGCATTTCTGCTCATTCATTGGAAACGGGATTCTGTGCTGTACTGTGAGACATATCACTTTTCAGTTTTCCTGTTATCCTAATTGAGTGGGTGAGACATACGTGCATTAGTTTACAATGCTGTGCTTTATGTTTCTGTTCTTTCCTTGGAAACTTGTTTCTGTGCTGTACTGTGCAATATATCACTTTGCAGTTTTCCACTATTCCTAATAGAGTGAGCAAAACACATGTGATTTAGTTTACAACATTGTGCTTTGCATTTCTGTTCTTTTGTTGGAAACTTGTTTCTGTGCTGTATAGTGCGAGAAATCATTTTTACTTTTCCTGTATACCTAATTGAGAGGGTGACACGTATCTGATTGACTATACTTCGCTATGTGTTGGGTTTGTGTTCTTAGGTTGAAAACTTGTTTCTCTGCTCTACAGTGCCAGATATCACTTTTCAGTTTTCCTATAAATCTAATTTGCATGCAACATGTATTTGTTTTAGTTTACAATGCCTTGCTTTACCTTTCTGTTCTGTCATTGATATCTTGTTTCTGTGCTGTACTGTGTGAGATATCACTTTTCAGTTTTCATATATACGTAATTAAGAGGGTGACATGTATGTGATTGAGTATACTAAGCTATGTGTTGGGTTTGTGTTCTTAGGTTGAAAACTTGTTTCTGTGTTCTAGAGTGCGAGATATCACTTTTCAGTTTTCCTGTAAACCTAATAGCTTGGGCTACACATATGTGATTCTATTTACAAAGTTGTGCTTTGTGTTTCTGTTCTTTTGTTGGAAACTTGTTTCTGTGCTGTAGATTGGGATGTATCACTTTTCAGTTTTCCTGTTACCCTAGTTGAGGGGCCGAAACATATGTGAATTAGTTTACAATGCTGGGCTTTGCGCTACTGTTCTTTCCTTGGAAACTCTTTTCTGTGTTGTACAGGGTGAGATATTACTTTTCAGGCTTACTTTATTCCTAATTGAGTGGCCCAAACGTATGTGATTTAGTTTACAAATTTGTGCTTTGTGTTTCTGTTCTTTTGATGGAAACTTGTTTCTGTGCTATAGAGTGGGATATATCACTTTTCAGTTTTCCTGTTATCCTAATTGAGTGGGCAACACATATGTGAGTTAGTTTACAATGCTGTGCTTTGCATTTCTGTTCTTTCATTGGAAACTTGTTTCTGTGCTGTACGGTGTGAGATACCACTTTTCAGTTTTCCGGTTATCCTAATTGAGCGGGGGACACATAAGTGAATTAATTTATAATGCTGTGCTTTGCTTTGCTTTTCGTTTGTTGGAAAATTGTTTCTGTCCTGTAGACTAGGAGATATCACTTTTCAGTTTTCCTGTTACCCTAATTGAGGGGCCAACACATATGTGAGTTAGTTTACAATGCTGTGCTTTGCGTTTCTGTTCTTTCCTTGGAAACTGTTTTCTGTTCTGTACAGTGTGAGATACCACTGTTCAGTCTTACTGTATTCCTAATTCAGTGGGTGACACACATGTGATTTAGTTTACAACATTGTGCTTTGCGTTTCTGTTCTTTTGTTGAAAACTTGTTTCTGTGCTCTACAGTGAGAGATATCACTTTTCAGTTTTCCTGTAAACCTAAGAGCTTGGGAGACACATATGTGATTCTGTTTAGAAAGTTGTGTTTTCAGTTACTGTTCCTTTTTTGGAAACTTGTTTCTGTGCTGTACAGTAGGAGATATCACTTTTCAGTTTTCCTGTTATCCTAATTTTCAGGCGAGACATATGTGAATTAGTTTACAATGCTGTGCTTTGAGTTTCTCTTTTTTCATTGGAAAGTTGTTTCTGTCTTCTGCAGTGTGAGATATCACTTTTCTGTTTTCCTATTATCCTAATTGAGCAGTTGAGACATATGTGAATTAGTTTACAATGCTGTGCTTTTCCTTTATGGTATTTTGTTGGAAACTTATTTCTGTGCTGTAGAGTAAGAGATATCACTTTTCAGTTTTCCTGTTACCCTTATTGAGCGGGCGACACATATGTGAATTCGTTTACAACGCTGTGCTTTGCGTTTCATTTCTTTCTTTGGAAACTCTTTTCTGTGCTGCACAGTGTGAGATATCATTTTTCAGTCTTACTGTATTCCTAATTGAGCGGGGGACACACATGTGATTTAGTTTACAACATTGTGCTTTGCTTTTCTGTTCTATTGTTGGAAACTTGTTTCTGTGCTCTACAGTGTAAGATATCACTTTTCAGTTTTCCTGTAAACCTAATAGCTTGGGCGACACATGTGTGATTCTGTTTACAAAGTTGTGATTTGCGTTTCTGTTCTTTTGTTGGAATCTTGTTTCTGTGCTGTATAGTGGGATATACCACTTTTCAGTTTTCCAAATTGAGCAGGTGACACATATGTGAATTAGTTTATAATATTGAGCTTTGCGTTTCTGTTCGTTCGTTGGAAACTTGTTTCTGTGCTGTAGAGTAGGAGATATCACTTTTCATTTTTCCTGTTAACCTAATTGAGCGGACGACACATATGTGAATAAGTTTACAATGCTCGGCTTTGCGTTTCTGTTCTTTCTTTGGAAACTTGTTTCTGTGCTGTACATTGTGAGATATCACTTTTCAGACTTACTGTATTCCTAATTGAGCGGGCAACACACATGTGATTTAGTTTACAACGCTGTGCTTTGCGTTTCTGTTCTTTTTGGGAAACTTGTTTTTGTGCTCTACAGTTTGAGATATCACTTTTCAGTTTTCCTATTATCCTAATTGAGCGGGCGACACATATGTGAATTAGTTTACAATACTGTACTTTGCATATCTATTCTTTCCTTGGAAACTTGTTTCTTTGCTGTAGAGTTGGAGATATCACTTTGATGTAGAGTGCGAGATATCACTTTTCAGTTTTCCTGTATTCCTAATTGAGCGGGACACACAAATGTGATTTAGTTTACAAAGTTGTGCTTTGCGTTTCTGTTCTCTCATTGGATACTTGTTTCTGTGCAGTACATTGCGCCATATTACTTTTCAGTTTTCCTGAATTCCTAATTGAGCAGGTGACACATGTGATTTATGTTTCAAAGTTGTGCTTTGCATTTCTGTTCTTTTGTTGTAAACTTCTTTCTGTGCTCTAAAGTGTGAGATATCAATTTTCATTTTCCTGTATTCCTAATTGATCGGGCAAACCAAATGTGATTTAGTTTACAAAGTTGTGCTTTGCGTTGCTCTTCTTCTGTAGGAAACTTGATTCTGTGCTGTACAGTGTGAGAAATCACTTTTCAGTTTTCCTGTATTCCTTACTGACCGGGGGACACACATGTGATTTAGTTTCCAAAGTTGTGCTTTGCGTTTCTGTTCTTTCCTAGGAAACTTGTTTCTGAGTTCTAAAGTGCGAGATATCACTTTTCAGTTTTCCCGTTTTCCTAATTGAGCGGGTGACACAAATGTGAATTAGTTAAAAAATTTGTGCTTTGCGTATCTGTTTTTTTGTTGGAAACTTGTTTCTGTGCTGTAAAATGAGAGAAATGACTTTTCAGTTTTCCTGTATTCCTAATTGAGTGGGCGACTCAATTGTGATGTAGTTTACAATGTTGTACTTTGTGTTTCTGTTTTCTCATTGGAAACTTGTTTCTATGCGGTATATTGTGACATATCACTTTTCAATTTTCCTGTATTTCTAATTGAGCAGGCAACACATATGTGATTTAGTTTACAATGTTGTGCTTTGTGTTTCTGTTCTTTTGTTGGATATTTAATTCTGTGCCCTAAAGTGTGAGAAATCACTTTTCAGTTTTCCTGTATTCCTAATTGAGTGGGCAACACAAATTTGATTTACTTTGCAGAGTTGTGCTTTGCATTTGTGTTGTTTCATTGGAAACTTGTTTCTGTGCTCTAAAGTGCAAGATATCACTTTTCAGTTTTCCTGTATTCCTAATTGATCGGGCAACACAAATGTTATTTAGTTTCCAATGTTGTGTTTTGCGTTTCTGTTCTTTCATTGGAAACTTGTTTCTGTTTTGTACATTGAGACACATCACTTTTCAGTTTTCCTGTATTCCTAAATGAGCGGGCAACACAAATGTGATGTAGTTTACAAAGTTGTGCTTTGGATTTCTGTTCTTTGGAAACTTCTTTCTGTGATGTACAGTGTGAGAAATCACTTTTCAGTTTTCCTGTATTCCTAATTGAAAGGGTGACCTAAATGGGATGTAGTTTAAAAAGTTGTGCTTTGTGTTTCTGTTCTTTCCTTGGAAACTTGTTCTGTGCTCTAAAGTGTGAGATATCACTTTTCAGTTTTCCTGTAAACCTAAAAGCTTGGGTGACACACATGTGATTTAGTTTACAATATTGTACTTTGTGTTTCTGTTCTTTTGTTGGAAACTTGTTTCTGTGCTGGAGAGTGGGATATATCACTTTTCAGTTTTCTTCTTATCCTAATTGAGTGGGCGACACATATGTGAATTAGTTTACAATGCAGTGCTTTTCCTTTATGGTCTTTTGTTGGAAACTTGTATCAATCTTGTAGAGTAAGAGATATCACTGTTCAGTTTTCCTGTTACCCTTTTTGAGCGGGCAACACATATGTGAATTCTTTTACAATGCTGTGCTTTGCTTTTCTCTTCTTTCTTTGGAAAATCTTTTCTGCACTGTACAGTGTGAGATATCACTTTTCAGTCTTACTGTATTCCTAATTGAACGGGGGACACACATGTGATTTAGTTTACAACATTGTGCTTTTCTTTTCTGTTCTTTTGTTGGAAACTTGTTTCTGTGCTCTACAGTGTGAGATATCACTTCTCAGTTTTCCTGTAAACCTAATAGCTTGGGCGACACACAGGTGATTTATCTTACAAAGTTGTGCTTTGTGTTTTTGTTCTTTCATTGGAAACATGTTTCTGTGCAGTACATTGTGACATATCAATTTTCAGTTTTCCTGTATTCCTAATTGAGCAGGTGACATACATGTGATGTAGTTTACAAAGTTGTCCTTTGCATTTCTGTTCTTTTGTTGGAAACTTGTTTCTGTGCTCTAAAGTGAGAGATATCACTTTTCAGTTTTTCTGTATTCCTAATTGAGCAGGCAACACAAATGTGATTTGGTTCACAAAGTTGTGCTTTGCATTTCTCTTCTTTCCTTGAAAACTTGTTTCTTTGCTGGACAATTGGAGAAATCACTTCTCAGTCTTCCTGTGTTCCTAATTGAACGGCCGCACACATGTGATTTAGTTTCCAAAGTTGTGCTTTGTGTTTCTGTTTTCTTTCATTGGAAACTTCTTTTTGTGCTCTAAATCACTTTTCAGTTTTCCTGTATTCCTAATAGAGCAGGCAACACAAATGTGATTTAATTTACAAAGTTGTGCTTTGCCTTTCTATTCTTTTGTTGGAAAAGTGTATCTGTTCACTACAGTGGGAGATACCACTTTTCAGTTTTCTTGTATTCCTAATTGAACAGGCGACATACATGTTACTTAGTTTACAAAGTTGTGCTTTACAATTCTGTTCTTTTGTTGGAATCTTCTTTCTGTGCCCTATAGTGGGAGATATCACTTTTCAGTTTTCCTGTATTCCTAATTGAACAAGCGACACACATGTGATTTAGTTTCCAAAGTTGTGCTTTGCGTTTCTGTTCTTTCATTGGAAACTTCTTTCTGTGCTCGAAAGTGGAAGATATCACTTTTCAGTTTTCCTGTATTCCTAATTGAGCGGTCGACACACATGTTACTTAATTTACAATATTGTGCTTTTCATTTCTGTTCTTTCGTTGGAAACTTGTTTCTGTGAGGTAGAGTGGGAGATATCACTTTTCAGTTTTCCTGTATTCCTAATTGAGCAGGCAATACACATGTTACTTAGTTTACAAAGTTGTGCTTTACATTTCTGTTCTTTCTTTATAAACTTGTTTTTGTGAGGTACAGTGAGAGATATCACTTTTCAGTTTTCCTGTATTCCTAATTGAGCAGGCGATACACATGTGATTTAGTTTACAAAGTTGTCCTTTGTCTTTCTGTTCTTTGTTGGAAACTTATTTCTGTGCTCTAAAGTGGGAAATATCACTTTTCAGTTTTTCTGTATTCCTAATTGAGCGGGCAACACAAATGTGATTTAGTTTACAAAGTTGTGATTTGCCTTTCTATTCTTTTGTTGGAAACTTGTTTCTGTGCACTACTGTGGGAGATATCACTTTTCAGTTTTCCTGTATTCCTAATTGAACGGGCGTCACACATGTGATTTAGTTTACAAAGTTGTGCTTTGCCTTTCTATTCTTTTGTTGGAAACGTGTTTCTGTGCACTACAGTGGGATATATCACTTTTCAGGTTTCCTGTATTCCTAATTGAACGGGTGACACACATGTTACTTAGTTTACAAAGTTGTGCTTTACATTTCTGTTCTTTCGTTGGAAACTTGTTTCTGTGAGGTACAGTGGGAGATATCACTTTTCAGTTTTCCTGTTTTCGTAATTGAACAGTCGACACAAATGTGATTTACTTTCCAAAGTTGTGCTTTGCGTTTCTGTTCTTTCCTTGGAAAATTCTTTCTGTGCTCTAAAGTGGAAGATATCACTTTTTAGTTTTCCTGTATTCCTAATTGTGCAGGTGACACACATGTTACTTAGTTTACAAAGTTGTACTTTACATTTCTGTTCTTTCGTTGGAAACTTCTTTCTTTGCTCTAAAGTGAGAGATATCACTTATCAGATTTCCTGTATTCCTAATTGAGCGGGCCACACAAATGTGATTTAGTTTCCAAAGTTGTGCTTTGCATTTCTTTTTTTTAATTTTTTAAAATTTTATTTTAATAATTTTATTTTTATTTTATTTTAATTTACTTTATTTTATTTTTTTAATTTTTCATCAATTACACTTTATTCATTCTGCATCCGTTTCTGTTCTTTCATTGGAAAATTCTTTCTGTGCTCTAAAGTGGGAGATATCACTTTTCAGTTTTCCTGTATTCCTAATTGTGCAGGTGACACACATGTTTCTTAGTTTACAAAGTTTTGCTTTACATTTCTGTTCTTTCGTTGGAAACTAGTTTCTGTGATGTACAGTTGGAGATATCACTTTTCAGTTTTCCTGTATTGCTAATTGAACTGGCGACACACATGTGATTTATTTTCCAAAATTGTGCTTTGGGTTTCTGTTCTTTCATTTTAAACTTCTTTCTGTACTCTAAAGTGGAAGATATCACTTTTCAGTTTTCCTGTATTCATAAGTGAACGGGTGACAAACATGTGATTTAGTTTTCAAAGTTCTGCTTTGCCTTTCTATTCTTTTGTTGGGAACTTGTTTCTGTGCACTACTGTGGGAGATATCACTTTTCACTTTTCCTGTATTCCTAATTGAACGGGCGTCACACATGTGATTTAGTTTCCAAAGTTGTTCTTTGCATTTCTGTTCTTTCATTGGAAACTTCTTTTTTTGTGCTCTAAAGTGGGAGATATCACTTTTCAGTTTTCCTGTATTCCTAACTGAGCGGGCAACACAAATGTGATTTAGTTTACAAAGTTGTGTTTGCCTTTCTATTCTTTTGTTGGAAACTTGTTTCTGTGCACTACTGTAGGAGATATCACTTTTCACTTTTCCTGTATTCATAATTAAAGGGCAACACACATGTGATTTAGTTTTTCAAAGTTGTGCTTTGCGTTTCTGTTCTTTCATTCGAAACTTCTTTCTCTACTCTAAATTGGAAGATATCACTTTTCAGTTTTCCTGTATTCCTAATTGTGCAGGTTACACTCATGTTACTTAGTTTAAAAAGTTGTGCTTTACATTTGTGTTCTTTCGTTGGAAACTTGTCTCTGTGAGGTACAGTACGAGATATCACTTTTCAGTTTTCCTGTATTCCTAATTGAGCGGGTGACACACATGTGATATAGTTTACAAAGTTGTGCTTTGCGTTTCTGTTCTTTCATTTGAAACTTCTTTCTTTGCTCTAAGGTGGGAGATATCACTTTTCAGTTTTCCTGTATTCCTAATTGAGCGGGCGACACACATATGATTTAGTTTCCAAAGTTGTGCTTGGTGTTTCTGTTCTTTCATTGGAAACTTCTTTCTGTGCTCTAAAGTGAGAGATATCACTTTTCAGTTTTCCTGTATTCCTAATTGAGCGGGTGACACACATGTGATATAGTTTACAAAGTTGTGATTTTCATTTCTGTTCTTTCATTTTAAACTTCTTTCTGTGCTCTGAAGTGGAAGTTATCACTTTTCAGTTTTCCTGTATTCCTAATTGTGCAGGCGAAACACATGTTTATTAGTTAACACAGTTTTGCTTTACATTTCTGTTCTTTCGTTGGAAACTTGTTTCTGTGAGGTACAGTGTGAGATATCACTTTTCAGTTTTCCTGTATTCCTAATTTAGCGGCTGACACACATGTGATTTAATTTACAAAGTTGTGCTTTGCATTTCTGTTCTTTCATTGGAATCTTCTTTCTGTGCTCTAATGTGGAAGATATCACTTTTCATTTTTCCTGTATTCCTAATTGTGCAGGTGACACACATGTTACTTAGTTTACAAAGTTGTGCTTTACATTTCTGTTCTTTCCTTGGAAACTTGTTTCTGTGAGGTACAGTGCGAGATATCACTTTTCAGTTTTCCTATATTCCTAATTGAGGGGGTGACACACATGTGATTTAATTTACAAAGTTGTGCTTTGCCTTTCTGTTCTTTTGTTGGAAACTTCTTTCTGTGCACTGCAGTGGGAGATATCACTTTTCAGTTTTCCTGTATTCCTAATTGAGCGGGCGATACACATGTTACTTAGTTTAAAAAGTTTTGCTTTACATTTCTCTTCTTTCATTGGAAACTTGTTTCTGTGAGGTACAGTGCGAGATATCACTTTTCAGTTTTCCTGTATTGTTAATTGTGCAGGCGACACATGCCACGGACCGGCCCAGTTGGGCTCCCGTTGTTCGCGGGAGAACAAGGCTTTAGACAGGAAGACAAGGTTTCGGCGAAGAATTGACAGACAGAGACACCTTGATGGTTTTGACTCTGTTGCAACTTTACTGCAATCAAGCTAGTATTTTTATAATGATTTTACAAAAGGTACCTTAAAATTGGCATACTTCCCAGAACAGTTAGACTTTTACCAAGAATACAAAGTTTACATTTTAACTCAAAATGCAATCAAACATAAAGCAGTATCCACAAATAATCTTGGCCTAAAAACTTTTTGATCAGAGCAAACAAAGGAAAAGAAACCTTTAATACAGTTTTATTATTGCTAACCAATGAAGAGGAAAGTCAGGAGCTAAGTCAGATGCCTGTCAAAGTCCTTCTCTATATCAAAATTAAACTACTTCTTTGTTAGCCCTCCTCCCATATGTCCTGCCCAAGATTTATGATATTTTCTAGGAACAAGGCACTGAAGGGAGGGGGAAACTCCTGCCAGCTGCACCTCTCATGCTATTATTTTTTAAGAAGGAGCCTATTATTATTTTACTATTTTTAATGTCTATTAATACTAAATCTAATTTATTCCTTTTTTTAAACTTATTTTTATTAAAGCCTTTAACAATTAATTAATAATAAATTTCTTTATAAAGTTAGTTGTGCTGTTTTAGGTGTCACAGGGAAAGATCAAAGAATTTCTTATTCCAGCCCCAGAGCCACAACTGAAGAAGCGTAGAAATCTCAGAACACGTCTCTTTTCCAAGTGGGATGAGTTTGCCAGGGACCTTCCAGGGGGCATTATTTCCGGGGAAATCATATCCCCAGCCCTGTAGCTTATGCTACTATGGCGACACTGGCGTGAGTGTGGCATCTCCCCCTTTCTTGTTTATAAGACGCAATTTAAACAAATCTCGCTCTACAGTGCGGATGGAGTGGAGCAGTAATTTAAAAAGACAAGGAAACAGGAGCACAACCAATAAAAATAATAACATCATGGCCCATATCATCACTAAATAATGAATCCAATTTAAAGGATTTAAATTTCTAATTTCTGACTCTAAATCAGAAGCTAAGGAACTCAAACTTGTTTCATCCAAATGAGCCTTGCTAATAGCTGCTATATTCTTTTGTAAACTATCTAAATCATGAGTAATATCCGTATCTTTTTAAACTCCTTGTAAATGATTTTTTACCTTTGTCCATTGGTCAGAAGCATTGTATGGTAAAGGTGTAACACAAATATATGAGAAGGCAGCATGGCATCGAGTTTCCATCTTCGTCCTAATATTAACCATATCTCATCCCAAGGCTAAAACTGCTTCCTCCAGCACATTTATCTTGGATTTTAACTTTTTATCTATAATAATTTGTTCTAAAAGGGCTAAAGAAATATTTTTATTCATCTCATTAATAAAATCTGTTGTATGTATCTCTTGAACTAACGCTGTAGTAGCAATAACAAAGGTGGTCAAAATTGTAATTAATGCTGAAATTTCTAATATAAGTGCTGTAACAAATCTCTTAGGCCTAATCAATTTACTTAGCTTTTTTAAAGTCTTTAAAGCAGTATTTTTATACCATTCTTTTTCATGTAAATCAACAGGAAGCATAACATAAGCAGGTCTCTTAACTAAAATCATAACAGCAATGTTTTTATCCAAACTAGAATCAATATAATTAGTAACCCTGCAAGCTATACAATGAATTTTATAAGAATTTTTAACATGAATTATATTAATTTGAGAAGTATATCCCATAAGAAGAGCAAAAGGATAAGCAACACATGCCCTGGTTGCCAAAGGCACAGAATATTTTTTTAGGCCTTTTTTGTAAAATCATATTGGCACTAGCTGCCAATCTAAACAACTCATGATGTGAAACTGTAGCGTTGGTCTTAGGATCTCTAGAGACCCAAATAGGTTCCACATAACCAGGTGAAAACCATCTTTGTACTTTTTGTCCCAATTCTGGAGGGATATATCCATTGAACTTATCTGAATTATTTTTTAAATATTTAGTATAATCATAATTACCTGAAACAATTGAAAAATCCCAAACCTCCATATGGGTCCCTACAGGCACATATTTAGCTGCAGCCTGAGGGAAGCCACATTTTAACCATTTAAGGGCACCTGTAAGGCTACTTTCCCAAAATTGATCTTTATCTCTAAATTTCTCTGCACAAAGAGGGAGAGGCATAAAAGAAGCCTTTTTAAAAGTTACATTATAATTAAGGTACCCCAAAGTAGAAATTTGAAGCTCCCACATTAATCTTTTATCATTTTTTTTGCCTTTAACTGTCAAATCAGGAGCATCTGTAAGAAAAGTTTGATAATTTATAGGCAGACAACCGTATGGTGGAGATCCTTTTAGGGCAATGTAAATGGGGAGCGAATCAGTTTTGCCCTCAAAATTTAAATAAGCTGAGTTATTTATTCTTTTTTTATAATCCTGGAAACCTCCGAGAAGTTTAGTATCATTAGTTAGTACTTTTACATAATCTGGACCCATCCAACCCACAGGGTGTATAAGGGGTGGTTTTGGTACATAAGCCCAATAACTTTTACTATGCACAACAGCATTCTGACACATAAGTAATGACAATACAGCCAGAAATATAAATTCAGGGGTTTTAGGCTTTTGTTGAGCCTTCACCAATTTTTCTGCTTTTCTTATCAGGTGTTTTAGTTGTGTCTATGTTGTCATTTTTTTGGGCATTAACGAGAGCTTTTTCAGCTTTGCTTTCATTTTTTTCTTTTTTTTGCTTTTGTCTTTTTTGTTGCCGTCTCGATATTAGCCGGCTGGATGAGTCTATCTGGGATCCAGATGGGGGAGTCGGCATCCTGTGGAAACACACATGCATATCTCCTTCCAGAGGAAATTAGAGCATCCGGTCCCTTCCAGGATCCGGATAACAAATCCTTTCAATATACTTGTGGAAGTTGTTTATTTTTAAGCCCAGATCAATGTTTTATACCAGGAGTATTGTCCTGCTCATCAGTATTTAAATGGTTTAATACAAACAATGAATGGCTCAGCAAATGACCAGGCGAGAAATAAGTGTGAGCTTGTTTAAGTCTGATAATTTGATTTTTTAATGTTTGATGTGTTCTTTTAATAATTGCCTGTCTTCGGGGATTATATGATATACCTGTCACATGCTCTATGTTCTAGCTCTGTAAGAATACTGTAAGGGCTTTTGATGTATATCCTGGAGCATTATCAGTTTTTATTCTTTTTGGACATCCCATAGTTGTAAAGCATTGGATTAGATGTTGGATGACGTCCCTAACTGCCTCTCCTGTTCTTGCTGAGGCAAATATCATATGAGAATATGTGTCCACAGTAACGTGGACATATGCTAATTTTTCAAACTCTGGAACATGACTAACATCCATCTGCCATAATGATAGAGCTTTAAGTCCTCTAGGATTAACCCCCATCTTTAATGGATGGTACACCTGAGGACAATCACCACAATTTTTTACAATTTGTCTTGCCTGTTCTCTTGTAATATGAAATAGCCTTTTAAGGGCTAATGCATTTTGATGATGTAAAGCATGGCTTTCTTGAGCTTTTAATATATTTATTACTATTCCTCTTGTTAAGGCATCTGCCATATAGTTTCCTTGACTTAATGGACCAGGTAATTTTGAGTGCCCTCTAATGTGGCCTATAAAAAATTTTTCTGTCCTATTTTTAATTAAAATTTGTAAATCCTGAAGCAAATGAATAATTTGAGAATGCCCCGATAAAAGAGCAGTTTTTATTACGGGAAAAAGGCTAGCTACATATCTTGAATCTGTATAAAGATTAAATTTTTCTGAGAAGGTTTGAAAAGCCAAAATAACCACTTTAATCTCTGCCTTTTGAGCAGAAGTCTGTACATCTTGTCTTACTAGCGGTTCTCTGCCTGGGACATAAACTGCAAACCTTCCCTTAGAGGAACCATCTGTGAAAATGCAAAGAGCGCAATCTATAGGCTGTAAAGAACATTTTCTTGGAAAAATTACCTCTGTTTCTTTAAAAAATTTTATTAAGGGATGTCGGGGGTAATGATATTTAATTTGTCCTGAATAGCCCTACAACAAACACTATTCCCCAGTCTTTATTTTTTTATTAATAATATATGTTTGTTTTTTATTATATGGAACAATTATATTATGTATTTCTTTTTCAAATAATTCTTTTGATCTCATCCTTCCTTTGTTTATAATTAAGGAACACATATATGGATAGGAAGCAAGCATTTTTGCTTGAGTATGGGGTAAATGCACCCATTCTAAAATTTCATTTTGCCATAAACATCCTGTAGGAGTATATGGTGTTTTGAAAATAATTAAATCCCATTCTTGATTATAAGCTATCTGTTTAACCTTTGTTTTATTTAATTGTTCTTTCACCAAAGCCAAGGCTTTAATAGCCTCAGGAGTCAAATTTCTGGGAGACTTTGGATTGGAGTCCCCCTGTAACAATTGAAACAAAGGACTCAGTTCTCCTGTGGTCAATTTTAAATAAGGCCTAACCCAATTAATATTGCCTAATAATTTTTGGAAGTCATTTAATGTTTGTAACTTATCCAGCCTGATAGATACCTTTTGAGAACTTATATAATCATCATAAATTAATTGACCCAAATAACTTAATGGCCTGTTTTTTGAACCTTATCTGGAGCTATAATTAAACCAAATTTAGTAAATTGCTCAATAGTATAAGCGAGAAGCTCTTGTATAACTTCCCTGGAGAAATGGGCCAACAATATATCATCCATATAATGAATGATATATGTATCTTTATATTTTTCTCTGACTTTCTTTAAAGCTTTATCTACAAACTTTTGACATAAAGTTGGATTATTTTCATCCCTTGAGGTAAAACTTTCCAGTGATACCTCCTATATGGATGTTTTAAATTTACTGATGGAACACTAAAAGCAAATCTTTTACAATCTTCTGGATGTAACTTAATTGTGAAAAAACAATCCTGCAAATCTATTACTATTATCTCCCATCCCTTAGGGACTGCTACAGGAGAGGGGAGGCCAGGTTGTAATGCCCCCATATCAATCATTGTAGCATTAACAGCTCTAAGGTCTTGTAAAAGTCTCCATTTTTTTGATTTCTTTTAATAACAAATATTGGAGTATTTTAAGGACTATTGCTCTCTTCTATATGTCCTTTATCTAGCTGTTCTTTTAACAATTGTTTTATAGCCTGTATTTTTTCTTCCGTTAGGGGCCACTGATTGAGCCATACAGGCTCTTCTGACTTCCAATCAATTTTATCTGCATAAAGTGAGCTCTCAGTGGCCCCTATGAAAAATGCTGATCGCTTAAATTATCTGAGGTAACCAATTTTACATTCATCTTTTGCATCATATCTCTGCCCCATAAAGAAAATGGCAAGGATGGTATAACATAGGGCTGAATCATTCCTGATTTTCCCTCTAGTTTCCACTTTAACATCTGAGAACTTTGAGCCACATTAGATGCCAACCCCAGCCCTAGTAAAGAGGAAGAAGTCCTTTCACAGGGCCAAGAGGAAGGCCAATCCTTCCCTGCTATACAAGTTTTATCTGCCCCTGTATCCATAAGGCCTTGCAGATTTTTTCCATTTATTTTAACTGTCATAAATGGTCTTTCACAACCTATGTCTTGCACCCAGGCCACGACATCAGAGGAGCCAAACTGACCTTGCTGTCTTTCCTGTTTTAATATTAAATTTGGTAAATTTAAATATGGCAACAACAACAATTGAGCTGTTCTTTGTCCTTTATGTAGATGTATAGTTTTCTTTAATGGCTTTACCATTATTTTTATTTCTCCTTGAAAATCTGAATCTATTACCCCAGGCAAAACCTCAAAATTTTTCTTGTAATTTGAACTTCGGCCAATAATTAACCCAACTGTGCCTTGAGGTAAAGTCCCTAAAACAGAGGTGGAGATTAGAGATACTCCATCCCATGATGAGAGGATTGTATCTTTATTTACTGAGAGATCCAGACCAGCACTTCCTGGAGTGGCCCTAGGCAAATCATGAATAGTAAATTCTGGAGCCTCAGGATTAAGTGAATCTTTTGATTCACAGTTTTCTTCCTCTCTTTTTGCTTCGGGGCTGAGAGGTTGCCCCTCATTTAGTTTTTGTCTCATTCTCTGACTTTTTCTCCTTTATTTTTGTCAGAGCAGTTCCATCCTTATGGAACTTGGATCTGCATTCGCTTTTTGAATGTCTCCTCTTTTTACATTGGGGACAGATACCAGGAGTAGGACCTTTTCTTGACCTCTCCTGTTTATCTTCTCCTCGACACATCTTTTGTATGTGCCCTGTCCTTCCACATTTAAAACATGTGGGTTTGGAGGAGTCTCTTTTCCCTCCTCCATAAGTTTTCTTAACATAGGCACTATACGTCTGACCCTTCATAGCTGCAGCATATGCCATGCCTTGCACGACTGCTGGTGAGGCATCCACACAAGCTTTTACGTAATCTTGAATAGTCCCCGTCCCTTTTAGAGGCCTAATCAGATCCTGGCATAGGGAATTTGCATTTTTCCATGCTAACTGTTTTAATAGCATTTCTGTTCCTTCGGATGGAGGTAGCATCCTATTAATTGCTTCCTCAAGTCGAGACACAAAATCTTGATATGATTCCTCATTTGCCTGCTTAATTCCTGATAAAGTAGTTCCCTTGGTTCCAGGAGGTGGCAACTTTTTCTATGCTTGGACAGCATTTAATGTAATTGCCTCCAAGATTTCTTTTGGTATTTTTACTTGAGATTGGGGAGTAGTATATTTTCCCACACCCAGCAGCATATCCAGCCCAGGTTTTGGCCCTTTTTTTTTGTAAATTGGGTAACAGTAATTTTTGATCTATCCTCATAATCAGTTCTCCAGAGAACATAGTCTCCAGGACTCAGGGTAGCCTTTGCAGTCTGATGCCAGTCATGTGGGTTTAACCAATTACTTGCAACCATCTCCAACACCTGCAAAGTATAAGGAGCGGAGACCCCTAAAGTCTTCACTGCAGTTTGTAACTCTTTTAAAATTTTTAAGGAGAGAGGTTTTCAAATAGGTTTCTCATCATCTATTCCTTCCACTACTGGGAAGGTGAATGGTAGATCTCCTTTTCTTTTAGCTTCTTCCACCGCTCCCTGAAAACCAACAGGTGCCAGAGGTTTTCTCCTCCTGCTAACTTTATCCCTTCTTTGCTTTTTAGAGGCCAGAGCCAACAGAGGAGGGTCTTGATCATGAAAATGATCCCTTTCCTCAAAGGGCTCATATTTAGCTGCCTCATCCTCCAGATCATCACCATCAGAAGAATCATCATTTTCATTTTCACTAGACGAGGAGGAAAATTTATGTTTAATATAATCAAATTTTAAAGATGGCTTACTTTTTGTTCCATAAGATTTAGTGGGCCGATTAATAGGTTTCACCTCATTCGTCTGATCTAGAGACAGAGACGAGGTTTCATGAACCAGACCTTCAAAATCTGTTTTATCAGTTAATAATTCTCTCATTTGTAGCCAAAGAGGATAAGCATGATTGGGGAGTTCCCCTTCTCCATGTTCTTGTACATATTTTCTCATGTCTTTACCCACTCGTTCCCAATCAGCTAAGGTCAGGGAGCCTTCCGCAGGGAACCAAGAGCTGACCTTCTTAATAAAATCAAGAAAGTCCTTTAAGACTTTTTCTGAAACTCTAAAGCCTCGACTTGCTAACATATGCTTTGAAACCTAAAGGAACATTTTTTCTTGCTTTGATTCAGACTGCCCCACGTTTGATTACTCCTCTATAACTGACCTCCTTGTCAGCGGACCTGCAGTATCCTGACGAGAGCCTTACCGTGCCTTGATAAAAGAAAAGAAAGAGAAGAGAAACTTACCTGTCCCAGGTCCCTGTTCGGGCGCCACCTGCCACAGACCGGCCCAGTCGGGCTCCCGTCGTCCACGGGAGAACAAGGCTTTAGACAGGAAGACACGGTTTCGGCAAAGAATTGACAGACAGAGACACCTTGATGGTTTTGACTCTGCTGCAACTTGACTGAAATCAAGCTAGTATTTTTATAATGATTTCACAAAAGGCACCTTAAAATTGGCATACTTCCCAGAACATTTAGACTTTTATCAAGAATACAAAGTTTACATTTTAACTCAAAATGCAATCAAACATAAAGCAGTACCCACAAATAATCTTGGCCTAAAAACTTTTTGATCAGAGCAAACAAAGGAAAAAAAAACCCTCAAATATAGTTTCATTATTGCTAACCAATGAAGAGGAAAGTCAGGAGCTAAGTCAGATGCCTGCCAAAGTCCTTCTCTATATCAAAATTTAACTACACCTTTGTTAACCCTCCTCCCATCTGTCCTGCCCAAGATTTATGATCTTCTCTAGGAACAAGGCACTGAAGGGAGGGGGAAACTCCTGCAAGCAGCACCTATCATGCTATTATTTTTTAAGAAGGAGCCTATTATTATTTTATAATACTAAATCTAATTCATTACTTTCCTTAAACTTACTTTTATTAAAGCCTAACAATTTACTAATAATAAATTTCTATATAAAGTTAGTTGTGCTGTTTCAGGTGTCACAGGGAAAGATCAAAGAATTCATTATTCCAGCCCCAGAGCCACAACTGAAGAAGCATAGAAATCTCAGAACACGTCTCTTTTCCAAGTGGGATGAGTTTGCCAGGGACCTTCCAGGGGGCATTATTTCCAGGGAAATCATATCCCCAGCCCTGTAGCTTATGCTACTATGGCGACACTGGTGTGGGTGTGGCAGACACACATGTGATTTAGTTTACAAAGTTCTGCTTTGCCTTTCTCTTCTTTTGTTGGAAACTTGTTTCTGTGCACTACAATGGGAGATATCACTATTCAGTTTTCCTGTATTCCTAATTGATCAGCGACACACATGTTACTTAGTTTACAAAGTTGTGCTTTACATTTCTGTTCTTTCATTGGAAACTTGTTTCTGTGAGGTACAGTGCGAGATATCTCTTTTCAGTTTTGTTGTATTCCTAATTGAATGGGCTACCCACATGAGATTTATTTTCCAAAGTGGTGTTTGCGTTTCTGTTCTTTCATTGGAAACTTCTTTCTGTGCTCTAAAGTGGGAGATATCAGTTTTCAGTTTTCCTGTATTCCTAATTGAGCGGGTGACACAAATGTGATTTAGTTTACAAAGTTTTGCTTTGCCTTTCTGTTCTTTCATTGGAATCATCTTTCTGTGCTCTAAAGTGGGAGATATCACTTTTCAGTTTTTGTGTATTCCTAATTGAATGGGCGACACACATGTGATATAGTTTCCAAAGTTGTGCTTTGCCTTTCTGTTCTTTCGTTGGAAACTTGTTTCTGTGAGTTACAGTAGGAGATATCACTTTTTAGTTTTCCTGTATTCCTAATTGAACAGGTGACACACATGTTACTTAGTTTAAAATGTTGTGCTTTAAATTTCTGTTCTTTCCTTGGAAACTTCTTTCTGTGCTCTAAAGTGGGAGATATCACTTTTCAGTTTTCCTGTATTCCTAATTGAACGGGCTACACACATGTGATTTAGTTTCCAAAGTTGTGCTTTGCGTTTCTCTTCTTTCATTGGAAACTTCTTTCTGTACTCTAAAGTGGAAGATATCACTTTTCAGTTTTCCTGTATTCCTAATTGTATAGGTGATACAAATGTTACTTAGTTTACAAAGTTGTGCTTAACATTTCTGTTCTTTCATTGGAAACTTCTTTCTGTGAGGTACAGTGCGAGATAGCACTTTTCAGATTTCCTATATTCATAAGTGAACAGGCAACACAAATGGGATTTAGTTTCCAAAGTTGTGCTTTGCCTTTCTATTCTTTTGTTGGAAACTTGTTTCTGTGTACTACTGTGGGAGATATCACTTTTCAGTTTTCCTGTATTCCTAAATGAACGGGTAACACACATGTAATTTAGTTTCCAAACTTGTGCTTTGCATTTCCGTTCTTTCACTGGAAACTTCTTGCTAGGCTCTAAAGTAGAAGATATCACTTTTCAGTTTTCCTGTATTCCTAATTGTGCAGGTGACACACATGATACTTAGGTTAAAAAGTTGTGCTTTACATTTCTGTTCTTTTGTTGGAAACTTGTTTCTGTGAGGTACAGTACGAGATATCACTTTTCAGTTTTCCTGTATTCCTAATTGAATGGGCAACACACATGTGATTTAGTTTCCAAAGTTGTGCTTTGCATTTCTCTTCTTTCATTGGAAACTTCTTTCTTTGCTCTATAGTGGGAGATATCACTTTTCATTTTTCAATATTCCTAATTGAGCTGCCGACACAAATGTGATTTAGTTTTCAAAGTTGTGCTTTGCCTTTCTGTTCTTTCATCGGAAACTTGTTTCTGTGAGGTACAGTAGGAGATATCACTTTTCAGTTTTCCTGTATTCCTAATTGAATAGGCGACACACATGTGATTTAGTTTCCAAAGTTGTGCTTTGCGTTTCTATTCTTTCCCTGGAAACTTCTTTCTAAGTTATAAAGTGGAAGATATCACTTTTCAGTTTTCCTGTATTCCTAATTGTGCAGGTGACACACATGTTACTTAGTTTACAAAGTTGTGCTTTACATTTCTGTTCTTTCGTTGGAAACATCTTTCTGTGAGGTACAGTGTGAGATATCACTTTTCAGTTTCCTGCATTCCTAGTTAAACGGGCGACACACATGTTAATTAGTTTACAAAGTTGTGCTTTACATTTCTGTTCTTTCATTGGAAACTTGTTTCTGTGAGGTACAGTGCGAGATATCTCTTTTCAGTTTTGCTGTATTCCTAATTGAATGGGCTACCCACATGAGATTTATTTTCCAAAGTGGTGTTTGCATTTCTGTTCTTTCATTGGAAACTTCTTTCTGTGCTCTAAAGTGGGAGATATCAGTTTTCAGTTTTCCTGTATTCCTAATTGAGCGGGCGACACAAATGTGATTTAGTTTACAAAGTTTTGCTTTGCCTTTCTGTTCTTTCATTGGAATCATCTTTCTGTGCTCTAAAGTGGGAGATATCACTTTTCAGTTTTTGTGTATTCCTAATTGAATGGGCGACACAATAGTGATTTAGTTTCCAAAGTTGTGCTTTCCCTTTCTGTTCTTTCGTTGGAAACCTGTTTCTGTGAGTTACAGTAGGAGATATCACTTTTTAGTTTTCCTGTATTCCTAATTGAACGGGTGACACACATGTTACTTAGTTTAAAATGTTGTGCTTTAAATTTCTGTTCTTTCCTTGTAAACTTCTTTCTGTGCTCTAAAGTGGGAGATAGCACTTTTCACTTTACCTGTATTCCTAATTGAGCAGGCAACACAAATGTGATTTAGTTTACAAAGTTTTGCTTTACCTTTCTGTTCTTTCATTGGAAACTTCTTTCTGTGCTCTAAAGTGGGAGATATCACTTTTCAGTTTTCCTGTATTCCTAATTGAACGGGCTACACACATGTGATTTAGTTTCCAAAGTTGTGCTTTGCGTTTCTGTTCTTTCATTGGAAACTTCGTTCTGTACTCTAAAGTGGAAGATATCACTTTTCAGTTTTCCTGTATTCCTAATTGTATAGGTGATACAAATGTTACTTAGTTTACAAAGTTGTGCTTTGCGTTTCTGTTCTTTCAATGGAAACTTGTTTCTGTGCCGTACAGTGCGAGATAACACTTTTCAGTTTTCCTGTATTCCTAATTGAGCGAGCGACACACAGGTGATTCTGTTTAAAAGTAGTGCTTTGCTTTTCTGTTCTTTCGTTGGAAACTTGTTCTTGTGCTGTACAGTGAGATACATTACTTTTCAGTTTTCCTGTAATCCTAAAGGAGCGAGCGACACACATATGATTTAGTTTATAAATTAGTGATTTTCTTTTTTATTCTTTCATTTGAAACTTGTTGCTGTGCTGTACAATGTGATATATCACTTTTCAGTTTTCCTGTTATAATAATTGAACAGGTGACACGTATGTGAATTAGATTACAAAGTTGTGCTTTGCGTTTCTGTTCTTTCAATGGAAACATGTTCCTGTGCTATACAGTGTGTTATATCACTTTTCAGTTTTCCTCTTATAATAATTGAACAGGCGACACGAATGTCATTTAGTTTACAAAGTTGTGCTTTGCCTTTCTGTTCTTTCATTGGAAACTTGTTTCTGTGCCATACAGTGTGATCTAACACTTTTCGGTTTCCCAGTATTCCTAATTGAGCGAGCGACACACATGTGATTTAGTTTACAAAGTAGTGCTTTGGGTTTCTGTGCTTCTTGAAAACTTGTTTCTGTGCTGTACAGTGTGATATATCACTTTTCAGTTTTCCTGTTGTAATAATTGAACGGGCGACACGTATGTGATTTAGTTTACAAAGTTGTGCTTTGCTTTTCTGTTCTTTCGATGGAAACTAGTTTCTGTGCCGTACAGTGCGAGATAACACTTTTCGGTTTTCCTGTATTCCTAATTGAGCGAGTGACACACATGTGATTCAGTTTACAAAGTAGTGCTTTTCATTTACGTTCTTTCGTTGGAAAATTGTTCCTGTTAGGAACAAGTTAGGGTTAGGGTTAGGGTTAGGGTTAGGGTTAGGGTTAGTGTTAGGTTAGGGCTGGGTAAGGGATAGGGTTAGCGTTAGGGTTAGCGTTAGGTTTTGGGTTAGGGTTAGGGTTAGGTTTAGGGTTTAGGGTTAGGGTTATGGTTAGGGCATTAGGGTTAGGGTTAGGGTTAGGGTTATATCACTTTTCAGTTTTCCTGTTATAATAATTGAACAGGCGACACATATGTGAATTAGTTTACAAAGTTGTGCTTTGCGTTTCTGTTCTTTCAATGGAAACTTGTTTCTGTGCCTTCCAGTGCGAGATAACACTTTTCAGTTTTCCTGTATTCCTAATTGAGCGAGCGACACACAGGTGATTACGTTTAAAAGTAGTGCTTTGCTTTTCTGTTCTTTCGTTGGAAACTTGTTCTTGTGCTGTACAGTGAGATATATTACTGTTCAGTTTTCCTGTAATCCTAATGGAGCGAGCGACACACATGTGATTTAGTTTACAAATTAGTGATTTTCTTTTTTGTTCTTTCATTTGAAACTTGTTCCTGTGCTGGACAATGTGATATATCACTTTTCAGTTTTTTCATTTTTCCTGTTATAATAATTGAACAGGCGACACGTATGTGAATTAGTTTACAAAGTTGTGCTTTGCGTTTCTGTTCTTTTGATGGAAACATGTTCCTGTGCTGTACAGTGTGTTATATCACTTTTCAGTTTTCCTCTGATA